>NW_012116166.1:3827011-3832722 GCF_000951035.1 Colobus angolensis palliatus
GACAGGATCCAGCTCTTTTGCCCAGGCTAGAATGCAGCAGTGTGATAATAGCTCATTGAAGCCTCACACTCCTGGACTCAAGCGATCTCAAAGTGTTGGGACTACAGTCATCCCTACGCCCAGAAAATTTTAAAATTTTTTGTAGGGACAAGGTCACATTCTGTTGCCCATGCTGGTCTTGAATTCATGCAATCCTCCCACCTTAATCTCCCCAAAGTGCTGTTATTACAGGTGTGAGCCACCACACCCAGCCAAATGTTTTCCTTTTTCTTTGTACTCTGCTAGTATCATTCTTTTTCTTTTTCTGAGGCATCAAATGTAAAATGCCCACTTGACTAAATGGGCAAAGGGCAGGGGTTAGCAGGAAATAACTTCACTCTATCACAAAGAGGTTTTCCATTTGCAAGGATCACGCTGGAGGCATCAAAGAGAATGGTGGCATGAGGGTAGATCAATGGGTAGTTACTGCATAGCTCTGGTGGAAAGAGATGGCGACTTGGACTGGGATGATTGTGTTGGACACGGAAAGAAGAATTCAGATTCCATACAGATTATGAAATAGGATGTTGAGACTAAGCCGTATTTTGGAGATGGTGACCATGGAGAGAGAGGAGGACCTCACAATTCCTTTTGACACTTGGACGAGGCAGGGATGTTTTCACTGGAAATGGAAAACTAGAGATGCGAGTTACTTTTGAGAATAATGACCACCAGTTTGATTTTGAACACACTGAAATTGAGATGACTTTGAATTATTTAAGAAAAGATGGAAACTAGCCAGATCCAGTGCTCTGCAGAGAGGCATCTACTGCAGATGAAAATATGGAAGTTATAGATATATACATGGTAGGAGGAATAAGTTCAAGCAATCTATTGTACAGCATGGTGACTCTAGCTAATAACAATGTGGTGTATATTTGAAAATTCCTAAGAGAGTAGATTTTCAGTGTTCTTACCACAAAAAATAATAAGTATGTGAAGAAATGCATACTTAATTAGCTTGACTTAGTCATCACATAGTATATATTTTTAAAAGTCATGCTGTATGCTACAAATATATAAAATTTTAATTTACCAATTAAAATAAATAATTATGGCCAGGCGTGGGGGCTCATGCCTTTAATCCCAGCACTTTGGGAGGCTGAGGCAGGCGGATCATGAGGTCAAGAGATCAAGAGCATCTTGGCCAACATGGTGAAATGCTGTCTCTACTAAAAATACAAAAATTACCTGGGCATGGTGGTGCAATGCCTGTAGTCCCAGCTACTTGGAAGGCTGAGGCAGGAGAAGTACTTGAACCTGGGAGGAGGAGGTTGCAGTGAGTGGAGATCGCGCCTCTGCACTCCAGCCTGGTGACAGAGCAAGACTCCATCTCAAAGTAATAAAATAAATAAAATAATTATAATAAATACAATTAAAAATGGAAAATAATGGTAAGAAAAACAATAAAGGAGATTACCCAAGGAAAATGACAAAGGTTAGGGTCATACCTCCAACAGATCTCTCATTTAATGGTTGAATCAATGAGTCTTCAAAAGACTGAAAGGGGATGCTAGGACGGTAGAAAGAGAACCAAGGGAGTGTGTCATCACAGAATCTAAGGTAAGAGGTGGTTCCAGTGAAGAGGCAAGCGTCATCAGTGCCTTGAGCTGCTAAGGGGCAAGAGGGTAAAGAATTTAACAATTGTTGGATTTAGGGCATAAAGGGTGTTGGTGAACTAATGTCTTTCTTGGTGGAGGGATGTGGGCAGAAGCTAAATGCATGAACGTTATTGCAAATGGGAGGTGAGGAAACAGGACCAAGAGAACAGGCAGTGCAGACTGTTCTCACTGCGGCAGACGCCATTCTTCCCACCAGCTTGGCTGTAGCAGAGAGAGAACAGCAGGGCAGCAGCAGGAGAGAGATGTGGCATCCAGGGAGGTGTGCTTATTGGCTTGTTTGCCTATTTGCTTGAAGACAGGAATTTTGAGGATGTTCGCAGTAAGCAGAAAGGTCCCCATAGGGGAAAGAGCACTTGTGTGGATAAAAAGGGGAAGAGACATTTTATAGATCGTGTTGGGTTTTTGTTAAGTTAGGAGGGGTGGGACCTAAAGCTTGGGTGGTGTTAGTGGGGAAGAGAATTCACCCCAGAGAAGGCAAGGAGCATCCTCCATCTCACAGTTGAGAAGGGAGGAGGACGCGGATCTGCACAGGTGAAGGAGGCTTGGGGCACAGCACCAGGAAGCTCTGTCTAAGACAAGTGCAGTAATGTAAGAGGTCATGCCATGTGCTGAGTGGTGTCAGTCAAACATTTGAAAGGAAAGGATATGTGTCAGAATAAGTCTATAAGCAAGAAAGCAAATTAGTTTGGTAAACACAGTGGAAGAGCCTCGCAGGTTTGAGAGATCTTCTAGGGTTGGTGACTATGGATTTAGGATAGAAATGGAGGAGCTTGTGGTCCAGGAGTGGGATGTTTAATTGGCCTCTGTCTGTTTGCCCAAAGCATTTGTCCATTCCTGACCCGTGTAAACTTTATCAGTCTAAATAAGATGATACTCGTGGAAATGGTTACATGTAGTTCACCCTATTTCCCCAACTAGTATGCACACTCTGAAAACCTAACTTCTCTGCCACTTGTCCCACCCCTCTTCAGCTATCTTCCTACAGTTTCAGGCAAAGAGTATATCATGGCATTTTTAAAATAAGGTAAAGTTTGTGAAAGCATTACAAAAACTTGGCAGTGGGCAAGACAAAACTGAGTATTTAGATTATTACTGTATCAATCCGGAAGCCTAATATGGGCAATATTAACAATGTACTTTTTGAGAGTTTTAAATTTTTTCAGATTGCAAATTCTATTGTCACACCATCTTATTTGTTCCAAAAATCACTAATGAGGTGGGTATTTTTTTTTTTTTTTTTGATGCAGTCTCACTCTGTCATCCAGGCTACAGTGCAGTGGCAGGATCTCATCTCACTGCAACCTCCACCTCCTTGGTTCAAGCAATTCTCCTGCCTCAGCCTCCCAAGTAGCTGGGACCACAGGCCCACGCCACCACACCCAGCTAATTTTTGTATTTTTAGTGGAGACAGGGTTTCACCACGTTGCCAGGCTGGTCTCAAACTCCAGGCCTAAGGTGATCTGAGGTGGATATTTTTGACCCCATTTTCAGTCCAGGAGCCTGGGTGGCTAGTTGAAGGTCAGAGAACAAAGGTGCGTCAAAACTGAAGGTGCAATCCATGTCTTGGGACATCAAGGAGGAAGCTGGTTTCATCAGTGACCAGAGATGCCAAAACTTGAGAATATTCAATATGGATTAATGGTCCTCAAAGCTGACAATGGAAGATAAATCTATAGACTCTTTTTTTGTGTGTGGATGCCGAGCATGGTCTTCAAATATCCAGGCCAATTTTCACTACACTACACCTGGCCACACCTCCAAGACTGAGAGGTAAAAAGACCGTAGAGAAGTCATCAGCAGTTTCCTCACCTCCTGCAAGAACTGCTGTGGACTGTATTTGTCTAAAGTTGTTTCTTCGTCTAATGCTTTGGGACAGTAGTGATAGAATAATGGCCCTGCCTGGGGGAAAGGACATTTTTCCTGGACGTGCAGATGCCAGACCCCCAGGGTCAATGCCTGGCCACTGTCTGTGAATCCAAAGCTAATCTCAGAGAGCCTGAGGCTGGTCAGGGAAACCCAGTTTACTAAAGGCATCGTTTTCCCATGAGCTTTATGCTAAATGAATTGTCCACACAAGACTCCCCATGCATCTCCCATGTGCATTAGTTTTTTTGCCAACATTAACAAAGAAATATCCAAGCAAAATGCCAAAGACTTGACAGGTCTATTTTTTAGAGATAAATTAGGAAGAAGGTATCCACTTAGAAATTGGGACATTGGTTTTGAAAGGGGAATATGGATCTTGTTCTTCTTCAAAAGAGATCTATTTTTTTTTTTAATCAGTGCAAATCCAGGAATCCACATCACACTTTGGAAGATGTCCTTGAGTTTCAGAGGGAAATTAGTTGTATGCATTCTCAGCTAGGATGTGGCTGGGTCTATTCCATTTCTGAAATGTCTGAAAAATATCAGGAGGATCTATTAAGCTAAAGGACCCATGTTAATGCAACATTAGGGAACTTGATTACAGTCCAGCACTCAGGAAAATCATTTTTAGCTTCGCACATGCTACATTGCACATGTAATATTTTGTGTTTGATGTTATTTGTCATTTATTAAATGTATATATTAATATGAAGTGTTCCATTTCCTAGCTACGGGGTGTTTAAAAAGTTCAGTCTCACTTCATACTCACACGGAAGAAATCTCATTTCCCTACCCCTTTCCTGAGCCAAGGCTCCTCAGCATTGCTCAGGAAATAGAATGCTCATTCTGGCCGGGCGCGGTGGCTCACGCTTGTAATCCCAGCACTTTGGGAGGCCGAGGCGGGCGGATCACAAGGTCAGGAGATCGAGACCACGGTGAAACCCTGTCTCTACTAAAAATACAAAAAAATTAGCCGGGCGCATAGCGGGCGCCTGTAGTCCCAGCTACAAGGGAGGCTGAGGCAGGAGAATGGCGTGAACCCGGGAGGCGGAGCTTGCAGTGAGCCGAGATCGCGCCACTGCACTCCAGCCTGGTGGACAGAGTGAGACTCCGTCTCAAAAAAAAAAAAAAAAAAAAAAAAAAGAATGCTCATTCTGTTTATTGAGTGCCTACTGTGCTCCGGGCATTAGGCTATGAAATACATCAGGAAGACAGTAACTGAATTGGACACAGCCTCTGCCCTTTAGAGGCTTACATTCAGTGGGATGAAGGAGACACATAGACACATAAATACAGCAGCCATTGTATTTAACTGATTAAATACAACATGCCAAATATAATAATGTAGGCATACCAAATGCATCAAGGAATACCAAGAAAAAATGTATTCACTCTGGTAGGGGGTTGGAGAAGACTTAAGCACTAGACAGCATCTAAGCTGGGCATATGGAGTAGTCATTCTGGTTTTGCTAGAAAGAGAAAAAATATAAAAAACTATTGTGAACATTTTTTTTTAAGTGACAGATTGTCAAAGTGAGTTTCTTATGGATTTGAGGTCCCTTGAGGAGTCAACTAGATACGCATCAAAACACCAAGGTGACTGGGGTACTAACCACACTGTATGAAAAATAGGCAATGGCTATAAAGTAAAATCTTCTCCACAACTCCTAATACTGTCTTTGGAGAATGACTAAAGGATCTAAAGAGAAGAGAGTGAAAAGATTCATAACAAGCTTTTTTTCTGAAATAGTTGTTATCCTAGAGTGAACCCCGTTACACCCATCCCCCTGAGTCACCTTTACCCAAGAGTACCCAGTGAAGTCAGGACCTCCAGACACTTTCACCAAGGATATGGAAAAGCTACCCAATTAATAAAGTTGTGTTTTTTGTTTTTGTTTTTGTTTTTTGAGATGGACTCTCCCTCTGTCACCCAGACTGGAGTGCAGTGGTGCGATCTCAGCTCACTGCAAGCTCCACCTCCTGGGTTTACGCCACTCTCCTGCCTCAGCTTCCCGAGTAGCTGGGACTATAGGTGCCCGCCACCACGCCTGGCTAATTTTGTTGTATTTTTAGCGGAGACAGGGTTTCCCTGTGTTAGCCAGGATGGTCTCGATCTCCTGACCTCGTGATCCACCTGCCTTGGCCTCCCAAAGTGCTGGGATTACAGGCATGAGCCACCATGCC
>NW_012116166.1:3832772-3865272 GCF_000951035.1 Colobus angolensis palliatus
GTGTTAGCCAGGATGGTCTCGATCTCCTGACCTCGTGATCCACCTGCCTTGGCCTCCCAAAGTGCTGGGATTACAGGCATGAGCCACCATGCCCGGCCCCCAGTGAATGAAGTTTAAGGGGATGGTAGTTAAAACAAAGTTTCCTTTTGACTAGGTCACAACTCATGCTTACTTAATATACCAATGACATCAAACCATGTAAAACTTGTATTGACATTTAAAAATATGGCATAATATACTATGCTAAGGATAACTATTTTCCTGTAGTATTCATTATTCATCTATCCAGGCTTTTTTTTCTACTTGTAAACAATGTTTCCATAAACATATTTGGTTACATCTTGGGATGATTTCTACTGCTTTGCTATGATAAATCCTGGACATGTAATTGCAGGGAAAAGTTTTCTTTTCCAAATGGGCTGACTCCTTTGAACTATTTAAATAGTCTTTATTTTTCTATTAGATAGTTTGAATTTTCTCATTGATTTATAAGCATTTTCATGTATTTTTGACGGTTGTCCTCATCACATTTGAGGCAAATATTTTCTTCCAGTGTCACCTTTAGCTTAAGATGTTTCCTGGTTACATACTGTGTTTTTTAAAACTTTGGCAATTTCAAATTTATCCATCTTTTATTTTCTACTTTTAAAACTAATTATTAAAATAGATTCTATTATCCTTTTTGATACTCTCACAGTTTTATTTCTGTGTATGTGTGTGTGTGTTTAGGTACTTCATATGTCTTAAATTCATAATGTAAATTTTGTAAATTAGATATCTAACAGACCAGTTCTCCATTTTTAAACACCTCTTTCAATCTCCACTGTGATGGTTAATATTGAGTATCAAGTTGATTGGATTGAAGGATGCAAAGTATTGTTCTGGGTGTGTCCTTGAGGGTGTTGCCAAAGGAAATTAACATTTGAGTCAGTGGACTGGGAGAGGCAGACCCACCCTCAACCCTGGTGCACACCATCAAATCACTTGCCAGCACAGCTAGGATAAAAGTAGGCAGAAGGATGTGGAAGGACTAGACTGGCTGAGTCTTCTGGCCTCCATCTTTCTCCTGTGCTGGATGCTTCCTGCCCTTGAACATTGATCAGACTCCAAGTTCTTCAGCTTTTGGAGTCTCGGACCTACACCAGTGGTTAGCCAGGGGCTCTCGGGCCTTCAGCCATAGACTGATGGCTGCACTGTCGGCTTCCCTACTTTTGAGGTTTTGGACTCGGACTGGCTTCCTTGCTCCTCAGCTTGCAGATGGCCTATTGTGGGACTTCACTTTGTGGTCATGTGAGTCAATTCTCCTAATAGACTCTCCTTCATATTTACATCTATCCTATTAATCCTGCCCCTCTAGAGAACCCTGACTAATACATCCACTAATTTCAAATATCAGTGTATCTCATGATAACTTCAATATACACAAGTGCCTATTTCTGAAATTTTGAGTCTATTTTATCTATTTGTAGATTCTTAAGTAACACCACACTTCTTTAATGTTTAAAGTTTCATAAATTTTATATCAGATAATGAAAATCCATTCCTCTGATCACTGTTTTTTTCAAACTTTCATGTCTGCTCATGAGCAGTTTTCTTCCACTTAAATTTTATAATTTATTTGTTGATTTGCATAATAATATCATTGTCATTTTGTTTGGGGTTACATTAAATTTTCAGATAATTTTGGAGAGAGGCAACATTTTAAAAATAGAAACTCCCACCCGTAAACAGTAAGTAATCCTCCACTTATATTCAAGTCAATTTGTTAAAATGTTAGATTTTTCCATAAAGGTTTATTATATTATCATTAAATTTGCTTACTCCCAGCTACAGTATTTTATAGTTTTTTTTATCATGGTTTGGAATAAGATGTGTTGTACTTGGTTACTGCTGGTACACAGTAACTAGTAAAAGTTTTGTACTTTTTCATATTAATATTGTATCCAGCCACTCACTTGAAATCTTATATCAGTGTTACTGTATTGTTAATTGATTATCTCAATTGTTACTAGATTGGATTATTAACACAGTTAATTATATTATCTTCAAGTAGAGACAGTTTTGTCTCTTTCTAACTTATTTCCTCCCTTTTCTCCCTTGCTAATTGGCCAATACATCTAGTAAAATGTTGAATAATAGCAAGCATTTTTATATTTCCTAACTTTAATGACATTGCTTATGTTTTACCAATATTTTGCATATTTGCTGTACTTTTTGTGATATTTTCTCTATCTCCAGTTCACAATATGGTGATAGATGTTTCATAATGCTTTCAGACACCTATTATGATGATAAAGAAATGGTTTTACTACTTTGCTTTGGTAATATAGTAAATTACATCAATATATTTTCTAATGTAGAAATAACCAAATTTGTACCTCCAGCCCTAAATTTTCCCTTGGGCTCTAAACATTTTATAACCAACTGCTTCTATACAACTCAGATGAACAATGTACTTCTTGTACATAATATAGCCCAAAAGCAAATTTTTGCTTTTTTTACCCAAACCTCTTTTCTCCTTTAGTGATTCCAATCTCGGTCAATGGCAACATGATCTACTCTGCTGCTCAGGAAACATCACTGGAAGCATCCTTGCCCTCATTCTCTATAATTGATCACATCAAATCCATTAGTAAGCCTTGTGGTGTCCACATTCAAAACTTATCTGGAGTTGCAGTCTTTCCACTTCCATCCCTCTAGCCCAAATCACCAGCTATTCTTACCTGGATGGCTTCAGTAATGTCCAGCTGGTCTCTGTGTTTCCATATTTGTTCCCTTTATTCCATTCCCAAACCAGCAGCCACAGGGATCCTCCTGGTGTCTCCTGCTGAAACACTCACTCTCTTCCCATCACATTTAAAATAAAATCCAAAATTGCTTTCAGGGCCAACAAGGCACAACACAATCTAGGATCTGACACCTCCTGACATTATCTCTTACCACATTTTTTCTAGCTCACTGACTTCAACTACGTTACCCACGTTATGATTCCTTGATGACACCAAGCACGTTCTCATGGTAAGGCCTTTGCAGTTTGCCGTTACTCTCTGCATGTGGAAGACTCCTTCCACAGGTACTCAACATAGCTCTTCTCTTTACTTCACTTCTCTGCTGAAAAGTCATTCTGTCAGAAATATCATTCTATCAGTCTTCCTTGACCATGCAGTCTCAGCTGGCCCATAGTCCTCATTTTCTATTTCTTTGTTCTGCTTTTGCTTTCACCCCAACTTTATTTTAAGTATTTTAATCTTGTTCATTGCTTGTGGCTCCCATTATGATAAAAAATCCATAAGGGAACTGTCTGTTTAATTTACTCACTACTCTATTCCCACTGACTAGAAAAATTAAAATGGATCCAGACTTTGTCAAATGCCCAGTGGGGAGGAAGCAAAACCACCCCTATTTAAGAACCATTGCATTGAATGCTTATTTTAAAAAGTAAAAGAACAAATGAGTCAAATCAGCAATCTTATCTTCTGATGGAAAATAACTAGAAAAGATGAGTAAGTTAAACCCGAAGTAAGAATGAAGAATGTAATAAAAATCAGAGTAGAGTGACAAGGAAACACAGAGAGAGTGAAGATAGAAAAAAAACAATAAAACCAAAAACTAGTTCTTTAAAAAATAAAACAACAAAATGTATAAACCTCTAGCCATACTGACCAAGAAAAAGAAAAAGAAGATATAAATGACCAAAATTGGGAGTAAAAACAAGAACATTGCTAGAGACTCAAAAATAAAGCTGACTGGCTATGTTATTATTATTAGACAAAACAGACTTCAGAACAAGAAACATTACCAGAGATAAAGAGGGACAAGACAGTTCATAAATATGTATGTACACAATAACAGACTTTCAAAATACATAAAGTGACACTGACAAAGCTGAAAGAGAAAAAGACAGATCCAAAATTATAGTGGAAGATTTTAACACTCCTACATAGTACTTGATAGATCAAGTAGGCAGAAAATCAGTAAGAACATAGAAGAAATGAACAACACTATCAACTAACTTGACTTAGTTGACATTTACAGACCCATCAACCCAAACAGCAGAATGCACATATTTTTTGAATACTCAGAGAATAACAACTAAGATACATCATATTTTGAGCCATAAAAGGATTGCTAATAAATTTAAGAGAACTGGCATCAAACAGTGTCAGTTCTTTAACTTCAACAAAATCAGATATAAAAGGCAGAAAAAGTATCTGGAAAATCAGCAAGTATTTGGAAAGCTGAATAATGCTCTTCTAAATAACTTATGGGTCAAAGCAGAAGTCATAGGAAAAAATTAGAAAATATTTTTAACTGAATGAAAACAAAATTACAATATAGTTGGTCCTCCATATCTGTGGGTTCTGTATTCATGAATTTAACTGAAGTTGGATTCAAAATATTAACAAATAAAAATTGGGTTTGTACTGAATATTTACAAACTTTTTTTCTTGTCGTGATTCCCAAACAGTAGAGGAAAACAATCATTTACATAGCATTTACATTTTATCAGGTATTACAAGTAATCTAGAGATTATTTAAAGTATACTGGAGGATGTGCATACATTATATCCAAATACTATTGTAGATTAGTTTTGGGACTAAGTTTTGGTATCCACAGGAGGTCCTGTAACCAAATCCCATGGGCACTGAGGAACAACTGTATATCAAAATGTGTGGGAGATGTCTAAAACTGTGCATAGACGAAAAATGTACAATGCTTGTATTAGAAAAGAACAAAGTTCCAAAATAAATTATCTAAGATCTCATCTCAAAAATTTAGAAAAAGCATAAGTTCTAGAGATCCACTGTACAACATCTTGTCTATAGTTAATGACACTGTACTGTACATTTAAAATTTTGCTGGAAACGTTGGTCCCATGTTACCTGTTCTCACCACAATAAAAAAATGAAAAGGAAATTAAAATCCAAGTAAGTAGAAATGGAAATTAATGAAGACAAGAGCAGTCAAAACTCAATAATAAACACATAAACAATAAAGAAAAAATTTTTTAAAAAAAAGCTTCTTTTTTTTAAAAAAAAAAAAAGTAAATTGGATAAGGCTCTAGTTTTACTCACCAATAAAGCAAAAGACAAAGATCAACAATAATGTAAATGAAAGCGGGGAAGCCACATCATACCCTACAACTTTATGAAAGAGAAATTACTAAAACTGACTAAGGCAGAAATGGAAAATCTGAATAGTCCTATGTGTCAACTAAATATACTGAATTCATTAATTAAAAACCTTCCCACAAAGGGAACTCCAGGCCCAGAGGGCTTCTCTGGTAAATGCTATCAAACATTTAAGAAGGAGAATACCAGCTCTATACAAAATGTTGCAGAAATTACAAAAGGAGGAAGCACTAACCAATTTATTTTATGAGGCCAACATTGTGCTTATACCAAAACCAAAAAATATATATTACAGGGATTTAAAAAAATTTTTAAAGCTAGACACTAACTTTCTCACGATCACAGATTTAAAAATCCTTGGCAAAATATTAGTGAATTGAATTCAGTAACATGTTAAAATTAGAATGCATCATGACCAATTGGGGTTTATCCTGCTAGGAGGATAATTTGCAGGCAGGCCCTACTCCCCCCATGGTGGGTGGATTGCTTTGTTGCACAACCTCCCTGTCTCTCTGGACCCCAGGCCTGCACTGGCCAGGCTGCCCTCCAGCCCTCAAGTTGAGTGGGATCTGCTACAGCTCCTCCCCACCTGAAGCATGTCCAAATCCTGATAATCAGATTTTCACTCTGTCTTTTACACAACAGTAAAGTTTGACCTATGCTTCCTAATCTGTGGATAAACAGTTCTTAAAGGTTCAAGAGCAACCTTGTTCAAAAAGCAGCAGCTCACATTCCATGATGAATTTAATCAAGGTGTCCTTGTTCCCATCCTGTACCAATCCACCTAACTCGTATCCATTTTTACCTTTATTTCTCCTCTTAAAAACATACTCAATGCAGGGAAGTCAGAAAATTTAGACATCAAACACCAAAATGAGAAGAATCACCAAGATCCCACCAATCAGAGGTGACCACTGATCCTATTTTTTTTAAGCAAATTTGTAAGTTATTTTCTGACTTTGTTATTCTGTTTGGAAAGGATTTTTCTGACCCTCAGAAGGTAAACTAATTTGTGTCTCTTATCCTTTAAGCAACTTCCTGAGAATAATTTCACCATGTAATAAAGCACACTGCCTGTGTCATATAATAAATACTTTTATAGATTTTGGTCGATTTATGATCCTATTATTCTCTTCCATTGATCTATTTTTTGTGTCATTCATTTTTAAACAATGTGATTTCATAATATGCTCTAATATATTATGTGCCCAATTTCCATAGATATTTTTTCCAATCCTTTTCTCATTTTCAACTTTTGTTCATTTCACATTTATTTTTCTAGATAAAAGGTGTAAAACATTTTTACATGTGCCAAAAATTTATTTAGAAGATTGATTAGGATTTCATTACATTATAGATTGACTTAAGGAAGAAATAGATTTCTAATTCCATATTCCCATTTATTAAAATTCTTTTTTTATTTTCTCAGTCATATTTGTCTTCATTTCCTCATAGATACTCCATATTTAAAAAAAAAATACTGTGTCTGAAATACAGTGAAAGGCAACTAAACATGCTCAAGGAGACCCATTGCTGGCCACAGCACTCAATCATTTCCAGGCAGTACAGGAAAACTCTTCTCTATGGAATTCCAGCACTCAGGAACATTTCCCACCTCCTGGGATTTCACATGCTTTCTTGTATGTTGTACCATCCTTTTGGTCTTTAATATTGCAAAGTCAACCTCTATTTCATAAACTTCTGGGCAGGTATAGGAAGAGCTAGAAGGAAACATCTGTCCTTATCAAATGATAATGTAAAAAACTGCAGCTAGTTGGGGTTGGGGGTAATTTTTGTGTTCCTGACACAAAAATTTTGCATGAGTTTTCTTTGCATTAGTCCTGAGTGCAATCAACTATGTTCACTGTCTTTTGTAGAGAAAAGAACCGAGGTTTATGGGGTTGATGCCACTGGTATAAGGCAGTCTGAGCAAAGAGCCCATATGCACAAAACTACACATTTTTGCCCCCTTCAGAGTAAATAATTTCAAGACGAATGTGGATTTTTCCTGCACCATTCCCCTCCAGCAGGGTTTGGAGACAAATCTACCATAATAGGTGCCCTCGTCCAATACTTTTTCAATACTTTTCCTTTCTACCTCTGAAGGCTCTGATTTCTCTCCAAACGTGTAGATGAGAAGCCTATGTAACTAAAGACTAAGACAACACAGATGGTAACATCTCCCCGGAGTCACAAAAGTCTCTAACCACCTTCTTTATTACTAATTCTTAGATGACTTTCTAATGTATTTTTTCTTAGGTTGCACCTACATTGATTTATACTCGGGACTCTCTGCATATAACCGTTCTGCAATACTGTCTTTTGATGATGAGGTTTTTTTCTCTCCCAGTGTTTATGCCTTTCTTTCTTTTTCTTGCCTGATAGCATTGGCTGTATCTCCCAAACAATATCAAATAATAATGCTGATAGCTGTCATTATTTATACTCTTAGCTCTCTCTCTCAATGTATATATATACACACACACATATATATACACACACACATACATATGTGTATATATATATGTATTCATTCAATGTTTTATATGTGATGGTCATTAATAGGTTAAGCATTTTTACACGTTTCCAAAGTATCTTTCCAACCTAATTCTTTTAATAGAAATAATTTTAAAATTTTATTAGATGCCTTTCGGCTATTGAGAAATTTTTTTTTTGCTCTGTTCTATTAACATAGTGAAATACATTAATAGATTTCCTAATATTGAATCACCTTTGTTCCCTTAAGAAGAAGTTTCCTTGGCCGTGGTAGCATTTTTTATTATAAGACTGATTTGTTGCTCATATTTTAACATTTGAGAATTCAAATCTGTACTCCTAAGTGAGAAAGTCTGTGGTTTTCTTTTTCACTTTTGTCTCTGGTTTTAATATCAATACTTTGACAATTTCCTTAAATAAATTATGAAGCACTTAACTTAAGGCTCTCCTGCTTATTGAAATTTTGAATAGCTTGCCCATGTTTGAAATTGAAATATATTTTAGAGAAAAGTCTTCTACAGGTTTTCGTGTTTATCCTTCATTTTTTTTAACACTGAGTATATTTAAGACTTATTAATTCTTTGCTTTCATGGATTAGAATTTGTAGTGATTTCATTATCTTTGTTTTCTAAATTTTCATTAGTTACAGATTTTTGGGCCCTTTTGATCAGTTATTTCTCCTCCAATTTAGAAGGCATAGATGGAGCTTTGCTAGGATATATACTATTTAATATCTATATTAATATTAAACTGGATATTAATTTTCTTAGCAAGAGGTACCTACCATCAGACAGAACAATTTCTAGCAGAAATTCTTCAAGATTTATGACACGCATCTTTAAACTCTGACAGTGCTTTGATCATTTTATTGAGTCATGGGAAAAAGGGTCAGAGACTACACAGCAATCCCCATGGTTTCCAGGATTCCGCTGTAGCTTTGAACTCTGCCCATCATTGATTTGACTTCCTAACTAGATTGCTCATTCTTCAGTTCTGAATCCAACACTCACTTCCTCGAGGAGACATTTCCTGTTACATCCTTGGAGGTTTTGTTTCTTCCAATATGCCCTTCCTGGCATCCTGGACATCTTTTAAAATAATCTTCCTTCCCCTCTAGAGTGTAAGTTCCATTAGATCCAGCACTAATTCTGCCTTAGTTGCTATTGTGTCTCCAGGGCACTGCCTGGCACCTGGTCTTTAGTAGGCTGTCCATACATTTTTATCCTATGATTTCTAGAGGGCAGGGATTCTTACCATCTTTTGTCTCAGAGCAGATGCCCAATAAATACCACATTTCAGAAAAATACGTGGGATTGATTAGTTTTTCATTTTCCAGTGACTCTAACTCCTTAGAAACTGAGTTTTTC
Organism: Colobus angolensis palliatus; assembly: GCF_000951035.1. Taxonomy (NCBI): domain Eukaryota; kingdom Metazoa; phylum Chordata; class Mammalia; order Primates; family Cercopithecidae; genus Colobus; species Colobus angolensis. The sequence goes on from NW_012116166.1 coordinate 3,841,769, forward strand.
TCTCCTCTACTTTATGACTCAACAGCTAAAAGTGATCCACAGAGATTATTGGACCTCAGGCTCTGACAGTAATACGTTGATGCTAATTCAGGCATATAAATATCTAATTTTCAAAAAATAATAATTCCAGGAAAATTGATTTTTCTTAGCATTTTTTTTGAGTTCTCCTTAATTGCCACAAATATCTCTAAGAGAAAAAAAAGAGTTCTTCCTTACGTCCAAGTTTATTCCCATATGTTGCAATGTCAGGTCATTGGTCCTTGTTTTCTCCCCAGGTATTTGTAGCTATTCCTGCTATAATTGCTTCTTGGCCAAAGTTTTACTTGTCTGACAGTGAGAGAGACAGATAGACAGACAGCATGCTCACCTTTAAACTCAAAGGAATCCCTCTTTTCCCTCGGAAGGTTAGGGGCAGATCCAGCAAACAGAATTCTTTGCAAAGGCCAAGGAATCACACACAGAAACTGCATCACAAAATTGTCTCCTGAAGTCATATCACCCTTCCTTCAGAACTTGCAAAGGCCAAGTAGACAATTGCCTACGTGGCTTGGAAAATTTCTAACAGACTTTCTTACCTTCAATTCTCTTTTCTTCACAGGTTAAATTCAGGTCTCACCATTTTATCTAAGGCACTGATTTATAGCTCCGAAGACTTCTGTGGTAGCATCCCCATGTCAGCTGTCATGACACAGCGAGCCACTGTTAGCCTCTAATGTCTGCTTGCATTAGCAAAGTTCTAAGTGCATGATACTTAAGACTGGTAAGTTTGGAAGGAGACCAGGCAGCCAAAAATATAGGTGCTTAGTAGACTCTATTCTCAGGTAGCACAGGGTGTCTTCTTCAGGGGAATGTGTGTCATCATGAAGTAAAAGGAAGTCAATTTCTTAGAAACAGAACAGAGGTCCTTGCAGGATGGGAGACTGCTCAAAGTTGAGACAGAGGGGTCTGGATGAGTCTGAATCTGTGACTGACAATTGCAAAGAGGAATTCCTCTTACTGGGACAAATGAGCCCCTTATATTGGGATTCATGCCCAACTCTGTATTAAGACGGTTCACAGGGTCATGCCTTACCAGTCCCTGGGGGCCTGGTGACCACCCGAAGATGGTTAAAATGGTTCTGTACTAAAGAGCTCTACACTGGCTTTGAAAAACAGTAAGATGCTCTCTGAGATACCTTCTGATACAATTATTCTAGAATGACAATGACCAGGGTGGCCCATACTAGAGGCTCTAAATGGATATAAGAAAACATCCATTTCTCTATCAGTCACCAAAACACAGGCTCTTAGTGCAATCCTTTAGAGTATGTGGTGGCCATTCTTAAGAGGTAGCCCATCAAAGTATCCATTTCCCTCAGGTTCTTTCCCAATATCCCATCTTTGCCACTAGGGCTCTTATGGTTCTAATGAAGCTAAATCCACCCTCAGCTTCAGGCAAGGAACATAGGACCCCAGCTAAGACAACCAGGATACTCCATTGTCCCACACAGAGTGATTGTTTTAATGATTGGAACTCACCTTGGCTCATCCAGTCAGGGGATGCATGGGAAAAGAAAGATGTCCAGAGAATTGTTGGCAGTCAAGTTCATCTGCGAACATGAGATGAGACCAATCTATAAAGGGCAGAGACAAGACCTCAGTGATGTGTTTGAGCTTCTAGATTAAGCCTGAATTGAGTTCTGCCTAATCTCCAGACATTAATTAACTGATAAATTCTGTTCCCTGTGCAAGCCAGGTTGAGTTGAGTTTCTCTTCTTTGCAACCACATGTGCTTTAACTGATGAGCTACTCTCTGATGCAGTGGCTCCCATGCAAAGTCATTACATGCTTTCTTGGACATTTATTTCAAGGTTTGACAAGGGGCTTCTACTCTCCTTCCGAGAAACACAAGCAGAGAGATGTCTTGTTTGAGCGCTCCCTGGCGGCAGCAGGAACCCCACCTCACACCGAAGATTCCTCCTTTGGGTGGGCAGGGAGGCTGAAGATGGAAGCCCCAGTACCCGGACACCAACCTCATGCCCCTCTCTCCCCCTCATCTGGCCACCGCAACCCTGTCATTTCCCTGCCACTGGGCTGGCTCAGACAAAGCTGTCGTTGAAGAGATTACAGACAGATGCTCTGGCAGGATTCAGAGACCCCGTGGAAGGAAAGCAGTCAGGTTTTCTCTTAAGCGACAGCCATCATTTTCGGCAGGCAGGATAATTGCAGGTTTGCCCTTCCCCAGTGCAAGCTATCTGAAGGTAAAACAATGGTGAGCAGCATGCGCTTGCCTCAAGGACGGAGGGGAGAAGAGAGAAGGGAACAGAAGGACTCCATCTCCTTTAATTTATTTTAATAAAGCATGGGTTTTCCAAAAAGCCAAAGGCCCTCATTTGCCACAGCGTGGTTGGGATCCGCCAACAGCTTCCCCAAACTGCCTCTTTCCCCATAATTCAATCAGAGCTGCAGATGGAAGCACTCAGCTGGCCTCTCCATGCTCTTGGCCCTTCCTGAATCCCTCCTCTCCTCCTCTCATGGCCTCCACCACAGAGGAAGGCTCATGCCTGCCAACAAGCATGCTTCCTCATCCTCTTCTTTCTCCACAGCCCTGAGCTCCCATGAGGGCCCCACCCAGGGCCTTCCCTGGCCATCGGTCCTCAGTCTTCCGAGCCACAAATAAGCAGCAGGTGCATATCCTAGGGGGGAACAAGCAGGAGGGTCGCCGGGCAATGGAGCAAGACCCCAGGTCCTGCTACTGGAGAAAGGATAAGTACCTGGAAGATGAGAGACCCGCAGAACTTGGATTCTCAGCCCAAAGACCACCAGTGGGAAGCTTCCCTGGAGGGCTCTCCTCTCACTGAAACTGTCTGGGAGGAGCAAGGAATCAGAGTTGAAGCTTCAGCAGGAAGGAAGCAGGGACAGGGCTGCTGCCTTTGTTCTCTATTAATGAGGAAGTGAAGGTAAAGGACTCTGCCTCCAGTGACAACAGAGATTTCTTTAATCGAGACCTCATTTTCTACAGCCCCAGGTAGAAAAATTAACCCATCTGTTTACTGTAAATGAACCAAAATCCCTTCCCCAAGGTGTCCCATTTTGTCTGACTTCTTGCTACTTCTGCTCTTTAGGAAAGGTCGATAAGGTGGCATTCGTGTTTCTAGGCTTTGAAATTTGGAGGCAATCTGTGATGAAAGATGAGAAAAGAAAACAGTCTTTAAGAAAATTCCAGATGTCTGGAGCAATGGCTGAGACTAGGGGGTGGGGATGGTCAGTGCTGGACTGGTAAACAGTTTCAGACCTACCTCAGAAATGGAAGTTTTATTACTGCTGGAAAGGCTGGCGGTGGTAGTCAGTTTGAGATTGTTCTATATTTTTTTTTCCACCATCACCCCAAGAGCGTTATCATCCTAGACTGGACGCGGTGGCTCAAGCCTGTAATCCCAGCACTTTGGGAGGCCAAGACGGGCAGATCACAAGGTCAGGAGATCGAGACCATCCTGGCTAACCCGGTGAAACCCCATCTCTACTAAAAAATACAAAATACTAGCTGGGCAAGGTGGTGGGCGCCTGTAGTCCCAGCTACTCAGGAGGCTGAGGCAGGAGAATGGCATGAACCCAAAAGGCGGAGCTTGCAGTGAGCTGAGATCTGGCCACTGCACTCCAGTTTGGGTGACAGAGCAAGACTCCGTCTCAAAAAAAAAAAAAAAAGCGTATCATCCTCAAAATTAATTCAGTGAAACTACTCACTCCCTCCTGCACTCATACCTCCCAGGCTGCCACGTCTGCCTTTCTATGTCCAGGGACCCTGGACCCCATCCACTGGCCTCTGCTAAAGTGTCTAGCTCTAAGCATCTCAGACACCAGCTTGAGTTCCATTTCCCTCCATATGGGCAGGACGTGCCACCACAAGTCATCTAAAATGAACCCATTCTGAAGAATCAAAGGAAGAGTCCAAGTGAGGCTCACCTCACAACTAGTTTTTAAAGGCATCTTGCTGTGAAGAGGTCATATCCTGGTGTAATGCTGGATAGTTCTTTTCTGAGGCCAGCCAAGTCACATAGTGGATCCTAGCAATGAGGCTGTACAGAGAAGCTTTCTGGGAGCTAGAGACTTCAGACACTCTCCATTCATCTAACCCAAGCATTTCTTCCTTTGTGCTTAAGCACACTTGTGCTACAGAGCAAAGTGGGTCCATATGCACCATTTCTTGTAAACCTCAAGTAACCACACGCCGTTTTCTGGACCAGTTTAATTGTCCATGAAACCCTAGAGCTGTCTGTGGCGCGGAAGGCACCCAAACAACCCTGTCCCCATCACTATCGCAGACCACACCCTTGGCACATGGGTGGGCAGGCATCGCTGCTGACATGTGTGGACTGCTGACATTGGGTCCTAAACAGAAGGGTCATCGTGGGCAGCTCTTATTTCTATTTCTTAAGGCAATGCTGCTGTAAATGCCTGAATTAGGAGTGTGAAGACCTGGTGTAGCCCCAGTTGTGAGATCTAAGGCAAGGTCTTCACCTTCTGAACCTCAGCTCCTTCCTACTTCACGTAGGTCTCATGATACCTGCTTCATTACCTCGGCAGTTCATTGCGAAGAGGATTGTGAAAGAGGGAAGATGCACCTCTATCTGTGCCTGTGAGGGTGAAAGCCCGGGTGGTAACCAACTCCCCTCTCTCCCTGAGACCTCTAGTCAACAGAGCAGTATTGTCGTTTGACATCAACACCATCAACAGCAGCAGCGTTCACTCACTGCTTTAAATCCACATGCTGTTTTCACCTGGATTATCTCAAATATTCCTTACAACACCCAAGAGAAGACAGTGGGTGTGTTTATGCCTCCCATTGAGAGGACCCCAGAGTTCACGGAAACCCAGTGATATGCTTAGGACACTATAGCCCATGGAATGTCAGGACTACACCCAAAGCCAGCCATGCACCCCATGCACCCCAGCCATGCAGTCTTCTTCACCACTGCATTTCCTCTGCTGGTTCACACAGCCCTGGTACCATGTCAGAGACAGCAGGTGCTGAGATGATGCTGGGGATGGCACATTTGCCCCATCAGGTTGGTTTCCCACCCTCTCTCACTGCTGCAGACCATACTATCACCCAGGAGCTCTGTTCTCATTGTGTTTGGGAAGGCACGAGCCGTCTACCCAAAGTTTTGAGATTGTCTAAGTCTGTTTTCTGTTGCTTGTAACAGACTACCTGAAACCAGGTACTTTATAAAGAAAAGAAATTTACCTCTTACAATTGTAGAGGCTAAGAAGTCCATGGTCAAGGGGCTGCATCTTGTGAGGGTCTTCTTGCTGATGGGGACTCTGCAGAGTCTTGAAGTGGTGCAGGGCATCACACTACAAGGGGGCTGAGTATGTTAGCTCAGCTCTCTCCTCCTCTCCTTATAAAACCATCAGTCCCACTCTCATGGTAACCCATTAATTGATTAATTTTTGAGTGGATTAATTCATTCATGAAGGCAGAGCCCTCATGACCCAATCACCTCCTCAAGGCTCCACTCAATACCATCACAATGGGGATATTTCAGCAGGAGTTTTGGAGAGACAAATATTCATACCATTGCAAAGATTAGTGCAAATCTTGGCTTTAATGGAATTCAGCATAGGCATCCCCCAGGCCAGCCCTGGGGCCATAGACAGAAGTTTCCAGCTGGTCCACAGAGATCAGCAGTGGTCTGAGTCAGGTCTTGTATTTTAAGGGACACAAATAACACAGATGCAACCTGCTAGGTATAGAGACACAGAATCCAGGCTGGGTGTAGTGGTTCACACCTGTAATCCCAGCACTTTGGGAGGTCGAGGCGGGCAGATCACAAGGTCAAGAGATTAAGACCATCCTAGCCAATATGGTGAAATCCCATTCCTACTAAAAATACAAAAATTAGCTGGGTGTGGTGGCGTGCGCTTACAGTCCCAGCTACTTGGGAGGCTGAGGCGGGAAAACCACTTGAACCTGGAAGGTGGAGGTTCTAGTGAGCTGAGATCATGCCACTGCACTTCAGCCTGGCGACAGATCAAGACTCTATCTCAAAAACACACAAAGAAAGAAGGCCAGAGAGTAAACATTTGAGACTTTGCGGGCCATAAGGTCTCTGTTGTAACTGCTTGAGTCTGACATTACAGTGTAAAATCAACCAGACAACCTGTAAACAAATGTGTGTGGCTGGGTTCCAACAAAATTTTAGTTTAGTGACACTGAAATTTGAATTGTATATCATTTTCACCTGTCATAAAATATTACTCATTTTCTTTTTCAACCATTTAAAAATGTATTAGGTTGGTAAAAAAGTAGTTGCAGTTTTTGCACAGAAAGTAAAAGACTGGCAATTACTTTTGCACCATCCTAATGAAAAACATTTAGCACACAGGCCACACAGGCAGGCTGGGTTTGGCTCACAGGCAGTGATTTGCTGATCCTTGTTCCTGAACGAGGATTCTCAGGAGGTGAGAAGCAAGGATGAGGGCTTCTCTCACTGTCAAAAGGGCACACAGTCCAAGCGGAATTGTGCGTCAAGGGAACACGGATAAGAAAGAGCTTGAAGGGCTGGGTGTGGTGGCTCACGGCTGTAATCTCAGCACTTTAGGAGGCCAAGGTGGGGGATCACTTGAGGTCAGGAGTTTGAGACCAGCCTGGCCAACATGGTGAAATCCCATCTCTGCTGAAAATACTAAAATTAACCTGGCAAGGTGATACACGCTTATAATCCCAGCTACTCTGGAGGTTGAGGCAGGAGAATCACTGGAACCCGGGAGGTGTAGTTTGCGGTGACCTGAGATCATGCCATTGCTCTCCAGCCTGGGCAACAGAGCAAGACTTCATCTCAAAAATAATAATAATAATAATAATCATAAATAAAAAATAAAGACTTGAAGAAATCATTGGAACAAAGTGAAATTCTCAGTTTGGTTAGCAATTTACCTATGTCCTCTTCTGCACTAATTTACAGAGAGAAGTCTATTAATCATTCAGGATGCAAAAAGGAAACCGCATTCTCAGCATAAACACAAATTATCAGCCTAAAACTCAAATTCCTTCAGAGGGATGGGGCACGTCGAAAGTTTCAAATAGCTCAAATAGAACAAATGGATAAGAAGAGATAATGCATCTTTGGAAATACAAACCTGAAAAGATGTTATGCTCAATTACACTGACAAAAGATTTGGGATCCAGCAATATCCTCTGTGGAATTCTGCAGCTAAACAGGAATGCTAAATCATGAACTCCAACTTAAGCAAGAATAATATAGCCTAAGCCACATTACACGCACATCCATTGGGAGGCTGAATCTGCTCTGATGTTTACAAAGTGCCTCTCTTCGTCCCTATAAGAAAGTAGGCTTGCCTGCTAAGACCGATGCATCGCCAAGTGGCCAGGCTTCCAAATTGCCCATTGGGGTGTCTTGGAAAGAAAGCAAGGTTGACAGAGGTCAAGAGAGTTCATGATGAGGTCTGGGGTGTGAAGGGGCGGAGTCTGAACCCTTTGGAGGGAGGAGTCTCTGTTCTAAGCAGCCAATGATAGGGAAAGAAGACACTGGGGAAGATGAGGAGGAAAGGGAGTTTGAGTGTGGTTGGGGGTCCACAGTGCCACTCAGGCACAGGCAAGGAGAGCCATGACACTGAACTCAGGCCTCTCCAGCCCCAGCACGGACCCAGCTCCTCGAGCTGGTGCAGATTGTCCCATCCCTCGGAAGTCTCTAGTTGGCCTTCCTCAGCCAGTCTCAATTTCCCAAAGAGGAAGGTTCTGTCTCATCTGCTTCATTGCATCCCACAGTACAGCTGGCACATAGTAGGTACCCAGGAGGTGATGTCCTAAGAAGGGCATGTGTGTTGGGACATCAGAGGAACAGAAAAGAGATGCTAGGACCTGCAAAACAAGAGCTACCACTGTCACAGTTTCCAGAAGGCAGGCTGAGAGTCTACATGAATTACTGCTCAGTGTCACAACACTGTGTGGAAGGGCTGACTCTTGGAGTTTGTACCGTGGGTGTCCTGGAAGGGAGACAGATGGGTTAAAAGAAAAGAAGAGAAAAAAGGGATTCCAAAGAAACAGAGGAGTGGTTCTTCTCTGTGCAGCTTCGAAGTGCAAATCCAGGCCCTACAGATGTGTGCTGGGGGAAGACGGTTTGGGTTACACATAGGGTAAGGAGTAACAAGCTCGGCAATGCCAGGGGCTGCCTTATGGAGGATGGGGCTTCCTGCCACTGGAGCTGGTTGTGCAGTGGTAGGAAAATCAGCCCCAAGAGTGAGTGCAACCTGGGAAGTGGGTAAAAGTGAGGATATAAGTTGTGTGACCACATCTTGTGATTTCTGGTGTGTCCAGCTCACCATGAGATCTGAACTGAGAAACAGACCCAGGAGGTAGAGAGAGCTGTGTTTAGTAGTTATGGCTGCTTATGCTGGATTGGAGAATATAGCTAGATCACCTACTAATATTGAGATTCCCAATTCTTCCCCAGCTCCATGCCTAGAGTGCGGGCCCTCATGTCAGGAATCTGGGTGTCCAGGGCAGTTATCTATACAGCCAAGGGCAGAGCATGGTGTGCTGTCTGATACTCCATGGAGCACAGATCTAGGAACTCCAGAGGTGGGTCCATCCTGCTTCGGGAGGCAGGCTGGGCCATGCCTGGTGTGCCTTCAAGAGGCTGCAGGAGAGGAGAGGTATCCAGGCTTCAGGGGAGTCCCTCCCCACCCCATAAGAGGGATTAAGCAATGTGGCCAGAGAAAGAATGGAAGCCACCTTCCCCACACGCCGAGCACTAGTAGAATCTCCCAGAAAAGGAAGGGACACTTGCCCTGCTTTCAACAAGAGCTTTGCAGGGATCACTGGAATCCAGTCCCATTCCTCAAGGGAGGCCATGGTCCTTGAGGTTTCCCCAGAAGGCACCGAGGACACATGACAAGCAGCTCTTTAGCCATCTGCTGGGGAAATACCTGAGTAAATTAAAACAAGAGTGGATTTGTGACTTCTGTCTTTTCCAAAGAGATAGTGTTGGCAGGTTTATGAGAAAACCATTCCCAAACACCTTGAATTTATATGGCACGCTTATTTCAAAAGCTCTTCCACATCTGTTAGCTCTTTGAAGCCCCTGGAGGCAGGTAGGGCAGGAAGGAGAGCTGGGTGGAGGAACAGAACCACAGAGGGGCTGGGCACCTTGCCAAAGACCTGGCGGCTCCCTGGGGAGAGGTGGGGGTGGCACCCTGCACTCTGACCCCTCACACATGCTCAGGACTGCTCCTTCTTGCCTGGAGAGCTCCGGCCAAGGGCATTATGTAATAAGGCTGGAAGCAAAGTGACCACTTCAGAGCAGGGCTGTCAAGTACAAGGAGGCCCCGGGAGCACCCCTTTCTCATACACACACACAGCCCTGCACCCATGTGCCCTGCAAATTAGCCAAGGTTTAAAGGTAAAGGAATAATGGCTCCTCAAACAGAAACAAACAGAGGCTGATTGACAAGGAGGCCCCTCATAATCAGTGCTGCAGTAAACTCTACTAATTATGGTGTCAATTGGTAACATTATAAAGGTTGAAGCTACATAATGAAAAAAGAGCATACACACAGGCAGAGTGAGTTCAGCAGATGTAATTACAGGGTGACATTATTGGCAAATAGTATTTTCTGAGGTATTAGCAGGAATGTGGCATGAACACATTCCAAAACTTAACCGGCTCCTCAGAAGTGGAGGAACCCAGAACTGGCCAGAGACCCAGCCCCTAAAACTGTAGTTTGCCCAGCTGAACACTTTAGGGGAGCCCCTGAGGTCTTCTTGCCATCTTCAAAAGGAGAAGATGCTTGCAGGTGAATCTCTATCCTACCCTTGACTTCTGATTCCTTGCATGCCACATCATATCCCTGTTCCTCGATGGTCCTGAGCTCTTTCATCCTCGTATCATAAGATCTTGGACTATTCAAGCCAGAGAGCACTATAGATGTCATTTACCTTGACAGTTACTCTACGGTGACCATGGGGGAGGAACAGAAGCCTACCCATTCATTCTAACAATATTTACCAGTGTCCAACAGTATTCATGGAACTCTGCGCCAGACTCCTGTTCTAGACGTGCAGGCTATGGCCCTTCTGTCATGGTGTTCACATTCTATGGGAAATTGAAGAAAAACACACAAGATGATACCAGGTGCTACAACGAAAACTGAATAGAGTGATGTGATAGCAGGTGGCTAGAAGAGGATGGGGAGATTAAATGGGAGGTCCGGGAGGCTGCTTTCTGAGCTGAGACCTACAGGAGGAGAGGAAACATGCCTTTTGAAGGACGCCCAGTTCCCAAGCAGCAGAGCAAGGGCAGAACACAGATGTCCTCATATGCAGCCCACGGTCTTTCTATTGCATCAGGCATCCCCAACCACTACTTGAGCCAGAAGAGAAGAGAAATTACCAACTCTAAGGATGTGGGGGCCATTGCATTGTAAAGGCTAAAGGAACATTAAAGATCAGGGGGTTCAAAGTCCCTAATATGCAAAAGAATCACCTGTGTTATGTGTCATGAAGGAGCTGCCTCCCAGGTCATGTTATCTGTTTCTATATAGCAAACCACCCCAAGCTTATATCACCTTTCCCATTTCTATGAAGTGCTAGACAGTTCTCATTCATGGTCACCTGTGTGACTGCAGTCAGATGGTGGCTGGGGCTGGAGCCATCCCAGGTTTCTTCACTCATATGACTCATGTCTGGGCTGGAATGACTGGAGGAACTGGGAACTGGTCAGGCTTCTTTGCTTGTGGCCTCTTCCTTCATGGCTAGGTTGGACTTCCTCACATCATGGCAGTCTCAGACCATGAAAACTTGAAAACTTCATTCATGGATGCCGCTTCCTCCCAGAAAAGCATCATGAAAAGTTCAGGCAAAAGTCACAAGATTTCCCAGGACTTAGCAATGGAAGGCTCAGAACATTCTTTCCTTTGTAAGTTTATTCATTTTTTAAATTGACAAACTACATTTTTTACATAGTTATTGCACACAACATATTGTTTTAAAATATGCATATATGGTGATATGGCTAAATCAAGCTAGTTAACATATGCATCACCTCACATATTCATTATTTTTTGTCTTGAGAACACTTCAAATCTACTCTCTCAGAAATTCTCAAAAATACAGTATATTATTAACAATATCCAGTAAATCACTTGAACGTGTTCATCTTATTTAATTGAAATTGTATACTCTTTAACCAATATCACCTCAGTTCTTCCCCTGCACAATCCCTTGGCAAGCACCAACCTACTCTCTGCCTCTGAGCTTGGCTTTTCTGGATCCCACATAGAAGTGAGATCATGAAGTATCTGTCTTTCTGTGCTTGGCTGGTTTCACTTCACATAATCTCCTCCAGGTTCATCCATGTTGTGACAAATGGCAGGATGACAGGACTTCCTTCTTTTTTAAGGTTGAGTAATATTCCACTGCATATATGTTCCACATTTTTTTAATCCATTCATTTATTGATGGACACTTAGGTTGATCCCCTGTCTTGGTTGTTGTCAATATTCCTATAATGAACATGGGACTGCAGATATCTCTTCAGCATATTTATTTCATCTCCTTTGGCTATACATTCAGTAGTGGGGTTGCCAGATCGTTTAGTAGGTCTGTTTTTATTTTTTTGAGGAACATTCACACTGTTTTCCATAATGGCTGTACAATTTACATTCCTACCAACAGTGTACAAGGATTCCCTTTATTCTACGTCTCCAACATGGTTGTTGTTTGTCTTTTTGATAATAGCCATCCTAACAGGTATGAGGCGATATCTCTTCGTGGTTTCAATTTGCATTTCTTTGACAACTAGGGATTTTTTTAGCATTTTTTCATATGCCTATTGGCTGTTTGTGTATCTTCTTCTGAGAAATGTCAATTCAGGTTCTTTGCCTTTTTTTTAATCGGATTATTTGTTTTATACTATTGAGTTGTTTGGGTTTCTTATATATTTTGGACATTAACCCTGTATCAGTTGTATGGCTTGCAAATATATTGCCCAATTCTGTAGGTAGTTTCTTCATTCTATTGATTGTTTCCTTGGCTGTGCAGAAACTTTTTCATTTGAAGTAATCCAATTTGCCTATTTTTGGTTTTGTTGTCCAGAATATCCTTTCTGCCACAATGTATTGATCCAGCAAATCAGTAAGTCCATCCCAGATTCAGAGAAGGGAAATTAGACTCTACCATTGAATGGGAAGAGTAGCAAACAATTTGCAGCCATCTTTCATCTACCACACTCCTCTTGTATAGAAATATTGCCTCTACCAACGGCCTGCTTGGTCTTTTCACAGCCTAATAAACATATGCCATTCACATTCAGATTGTCTTTCTTTTCCTCAAAACAATCAAAGAATTAGCCCATGTTTATTGGGGGCTTATCATGTAAAAATGTGTCCTGCTTGGTCCACCATGTACCATATACCATACACAACACACAGTGTGCTGAGCCTTCCCTCTAGGAGCATGCATTCAAGATAAGGTGTCACATTATTCCATTCGTAATAGCTTAGTTAACCGTTAGAGTGAGATTTGACATGCAGCCCCGGTACATAAAATAGGCCAAGGTAGGACTATTTGGGCTACAGTGAGAGCTCCATAGCACCTCTGCTGAATCCCAGCTCAGAATCACAGTGTGCATACGTCACAGTAGATGAAGAAAGAAAACAAAGGGCAATGAAATATTTCTTCTCCCTAGAAGCAGCTTTCTTGATAAAAAATATATGAACCTTGGCCGGGTGTGGTGGCTCACCCCTGTAATCCCAGCATTTTGGGAGGTTGAGATGGGCGGATCACTTGAGGTTAGGAGTTCAAGAACAGCCTGGCCAACATGGGAAAGCCCATTTCTACTTAAAATACAAACAATTAGCCAGGCATGGTGGTGCACACCTGTAGTCCCAGCTACTTGGGAGGCTGAGGCAGGAGAATCTCTTCAACCCTAGAAGGTGGAGGCTGCAGTGAGCTGAGATTGCATCACTGGATTCCAGCCTGGGTGACAGAGTGAGGCTCCATCTATATATACATATATAGAGAGAGATATATGAGAACCTGGCTTTATGGGAGAGCTAGTAGAGTAATAAAACATTTTAGCATATTAATGAGTTTATTAAAACTCTATGTCAATTTGACTTAGGCAAAAAAAAAAAAGGTCAAAGTCCTAGGAGTTAGCTTGTTTCAGGTAGGGCTGGATCCAGGGATTCACAAGATATCCTATAGTAATTAACATGTAATATACTAATTAATACAGGTTGAGTCTCCCCAGCTTTCACTTGTCCTGATTTCACTCCCAGGGGCACTTTCTCTTTGTCCTTGCAGAGACAGGATGGCCATCAGCAGTTCCAGGCTTACTTCTGCTGTTGTGCTTTTTCCCCAGATCATTTCCACAAAATGTAGCTATAGTTGGCCTTACTTGAGCCCAATGCTCAGAGCACATAATCAGAGTGGTCAGCGGATGTCCCGCCCTGACTAGACGTCCAGGGAGTCAAATGTACCCTGGAGCCCCAGGTGAGCTGGTGAGGTCACTTGTATTGAGAATGAAGGACAACTGGCTCCCCAAATGGACTAGGTTCTCTTGCAAAAACAAACAAACAAACAAACAAAAAGGTGGCCTGAAAGCTGCGGAGGCAAAAACACCCACACAGAATGGAAAGTACAGCACAGAATTGAGAGACAGGGGGACAAGAAGCCAGGTCTGGAGGAGAGAGGCAATGCCTGGTTTCTCCACACAAGGTGAGAGGCCTGGCCAGCTATCTAGGTCTTGCCTTCCAGTCAATGAACTTCTCTTGAAAGTGGTCCCAGGGCTGAGCACAGTGGCTCACACCTGTAATCCCAGTCCTTTGGGAAGCCAAGATAGGCAGATCACTTGAGCTCAGAAATTCAAGACCAGCCTGGCCAACATGATGAAACCCCATCTTTACAAAAAACACACACACAAAAAAAAAATAGGCGAGTGTAGTGGCATGCACCTGTGGTCCCAGCTACTTGGGAGGCTGATGTGGGAGGATCACTTTAGCCCAGGAGGTGGAGGTTGCAGTGAGCTGAGATCAAGCCACTGAACTTCAGCCTAAGCTACAAAGTGAGACCCTGTCTCAGCAAAATAAAAAGGGATTCCTGCATCCCTGGGAGGAGGCTCAAAGTCAGAGGTTAACCCTTGTCCTGTACCCCGTCACCAGCTGGTTCTCCAGCACCAAGATGTCCTCTGAGCTTGCAGAGCACCCAGACATGTCCCAAAGAGCTTTTCAGTGTGTGCTTTGGCCTGAAAGAAAGCCAGGGAAAGAGAAACACAACTGCCACGTGGCATTCTGAAACATTGCCATTAAGTTTAATGCCTTCGTAACAAAGAATACCACGTTTATTATCACAAATAAATCCACGGATTTAACACCCATCAGGCTTTAGATTTTATTTTTCCATATAAAATAAATATGGCCAGAGTATAAGACTATGACGGCACCGTTATTTTCTAAAACTATTTAATTTAAGCACAGCCTAACTGCCCCATGCTGGACACGGGAGGGGACTACCCCACTCCTGGAGGAACATTGGTCCCACTGACTGCAAAAGCCAACAAGGTAGGCTTCCCCATGCAACTGCTGGGTTTCATCACTGTTTAATGAATTGTTGCAGTCTTTATAGGATCAACAATAAATTGCACATGATTTATCATATTACTCAATAAATCATGGGACAAATCATTAGGCAGAGTGATAAAATCAAGTGTTTTAGAAATAAGTTAATCTATGATGCCAATGTGTAAACTAAACAGTTGCTTAAAAACCCTATTTACTAATCACTTTTACATAAAGAAAGATTAATGATTATGTAGATTAAATGTGTATTTACTCCTATAAACATCAGACAGCCATGTGCCCCGCTGGCCTTTTCTTTTTAGCAAAGGCCCCCCGAAAGCATTGCTCTCTTAACAAAATTTCATTTGGGATTTGGCGCGACAGGGAAGGGAGCGGGGAGAAGCCTGGGCAGGAGGAAGAAGTGGTTAATGAGAAGCATGTCAGCGGAGGGGTCTGGTGCAGAGGCTGTTCTCACCGTAAATTTTGAACTACACTAATTAACACTTACATTAGGGCTTGGAGACAGGTTCCAATGCTGCTTGCTTCTCCCATCTGCCCGTGACCTAGCGCTCTTTCTCACTTGTGACAACTATGTTTATAGCTTCTCTGCCCATCGAGCTGGCTGGCACATCGAATTACCCTCAAGAGTCCATGGGCATCACGTCACATTTGCGTGCCCGATATCATACGTGACGAGTCGTGCCACCGCCAGGGCCTTTAATGCACATCCCACAGATGGCCAGCCCCTGGAATGCATAGGCAGATATTAAGCTAAATCTTTTTGGAGTCAAGCTTGTTTCACATCAGTTACACAAACATATTGGTTCCCTTAAAAGAACAAATGCTTTGTGAGTAAGGAAACGACTCCAGGAACAGAAACCTGAGAAATCATTCTCAGTGTCAATTCAACCCTTCCTTCTGAAGGCCTTTTATCTTTGGGGAATGAAGGGAGAAACTGTTTGGCTTCTAGAATATGAGTTTTGGACTACATTTATTATAAACTGGACGTTATTAAGCAATGTCAAGGCAGAGAAAGGGTGTGCCCTGGCTAGTGTAGCAGGGAAGATGATCAGAATATCAGAGAAGGTGTTTTTCTCTCTCACCACTAAAATATTTTAATTTTGAAAATGCCTAATTGCGTGTGATTCCTCTGACTTTGAATTCCTCTAGCACAGCAAACCGGACCCTGGAGCTGATCCAAACAATGCAGAGGGAAATAAAGGCAATTTGATGTGTTCTTACACCTTCTCTTTTGCGTGAAGTCATGCTAGATTGCTTGAGAAAGTGCTAATCACCGAGGTTTGGGAACCCCCCATTCCTGGTGTCCAACAAAACAGTTGTTGAGAGGTTGGGTAAAGGATGGGAGAAGAGAGAGGCTCCAAGAACTGCACTGTGTTATTTTTCTGACAAGCTCTAAACAATGAAATGGATAAATTTTACTGACAACTTCAGCTTCAATGAACTACCTGGAAAATATTGCCTCCAAGGCAGAAATCCAAGCCATGAGCTTTTACACATGGTCTTTAGCCCTTCCCAAGAGGCAAAACACAAGGGGTTATGGGAGGAACAGAACAGGAGTTCCAGCTCCTTGTACATGGCCTTCCCCTGAGAAGCCACTAGCTGCAGAGTGGAGTATAGCTCTCAAACATGGAGAAACTGAACGCAACTACCAAGATAAAACAAGAAAAAGATGCAATGCCCAGAAAAGAATAGACCAAGTGACAGCCACACTACATCCTCTTTTCTCCTCTTATCCAACCCACCTCAAAATCTACTCTGAGTCACATTCCAAATACCACCTGTATCAGTCAAGGGGAGGTTGAGTTTTGCTTCAGCAACATGAAAGATCAGAATCTCAGTAACTTAAAGTGAAATTTTATTTCTTGTTCCTGTAACATCACAACGGGCCCCGGGAACTGGCTAGGACAACTGTCCTCTTTGTGGAAGCATAGCAATTGGTTTAATGTTATCTTCATAGCATTATGAAATTTGCTAGTAACTGAAGAAAAGAGCGTTCAGAAGCAGGTGATTCAATGCTTTCACCAGAATGGACACACCATTTTATTGGCCAGAATGAACCACATGGCCAAGCCTAACTTCAACAATGGGAAAATACAACTCTCCTTTAGCCAGAAGTAGAGAAGAACCAGATATTGAGAAATATTCATCATATTGATCACACAGCCCACTTCCTAGAACCCCTTTCTCTGCAGCCACCTCATTCCCTGCAAAATCTGAAAAGCAAAGCTTTTATTTGTAGGGCTCATTTCCCAATATCTTGCTGTTACAATGGGGACCACTTTCATCCTTAGAACTGTGGTTTATATCTCTGTCAGGGACAGTGAGAAACAAATGCTTGTAGTGCTTAACTTTGCAAAGAAGCAATACGGTGGCCAAGAATGTGAATTCTGGAGCCAGACTGCCTGCCCTTGAACCCCAGCTCTGCCACTTACTGCCTCTGTGATCTTGGGCAAGTTATTCACTTCTCTACACCTCAGTTTGCTAATCTGCAACTTGGGACTGGTGATGGTGCCTAACTAATAGGGTTATTGTGATGATTAATTATGCTAATACTCATGACAGTCTAGGAAGGATGCCTGGCACTGAGTGAGGGCTATATATGTGTTTTCTGTGACTATAATGCTTCACTGTCAACAAAGAACACTCTTTAAAGTGCTCCACTGGCCTGATTGGTCGTTATAACTAATCTGAGAGACCATCTCACTCCCTGCATCCTTCATCCTCTCCCCATTCCAGACAGAGGCCGGAAGGATGTTGTGCTTAAAGGCTGAGGAAGTCCTTTGGAAATGAAATTTGGGTGAGTGGTGGTGGTGGTGGATTATTTGCTCTGCATGTGAAAATGGGAGGATTTTGAAAGAATGTGGCAGAAACAGTCATGCCTGCCAAAGAGTCCATATGTCCCCTACATTCCCTAGCTTTCTGGTAGTTAAAGGGGCCTTATGACTAGCCATAGCCAGTGAGCTAGGGGCAGAAGCAACATAGCCACATTCTGGGCACAAGATCTGCTTGCAGATGCAAGGTCCTCTAGAATTCTGCTGTCCCATCACAATCACTGTTATGTCACCGCATTGTGAAGGCAACACCTGGATTGCTGTATTACACCAGAGGATGCTCGTGGAATTGTATATGTGAAAACTTTTGCTAAGTTAACCCTGGAGGTTTTACAGCAGTTTGCTGTGATGGCATATCCTAGCCTAACCTGACTAACACAAGGAGTTTGGCTCCTAAAAGTAATAGCAAAGAACAGGGAAGATGGTCAAGCTACAAGTTGGAGTGTCTGAATATTTCTTAAAACCAAGAGTAGTTCATAACAATCTTAAGGCATTTTGCATTGCTGTGGTGTATATGCCTTCTATCTCTCCTTTTCTGTTTTGTTTTACTGTGTTTATTGTTTTATTTTGTAAGTTTTTGCACAGGAAGAGCAACTAAAGAAAGAGACTGAGCTCTATATTTAGGCTAACACCAGCACAATGATAAAGAAAGAGCTACACATCAAAACTGAGCTTTGCAGTAGAAAGTTAGAGCTAGACATACTTAGGATAACATCACAATACACCCTCTCTAGATGTCTTAGAGGGGACCTTAAACTTGCCACAGGATATACTGCAAAAGATTAGTCAGTCTGATGCTATCTTAAGAGGTAGACTGAACTTAGCTCACAAAAGCCTAAGTTAGGATGAACAGTAATTAATATCATCTCACATTCAGAGGACAAGGAAACAAAAAGGATTCGGAGAGACTGAGTAACTTTCTGAAAATCACCCAGGAAGAAATGCAGTGAATCCAGGACTCAGATGTTTTGCTCCTAAGGTAATATTTATATGTAGGCCAATCTCCGTAGAGTCAAGTTTGTCAATAATCCCCATGTTGCTATATCCAGCGGTCAATTCTCAGGCCTTGGTTGTTGGACATACCTGCATCATTTGATGCAATTGACTATTTTCTCTTCTCTGGAGAACTCCTTTCAATTGGCTTTCAGAGCACAATGCTCTTGGGTATCCTCCTGCAACACTAGCTGCAACCTTTTAGTCGCTTTTGCTGAATTTCCTTCTTGTTTTCTCAACCACCGTGTTGAGGGTGCTTCAGAGTTCAGTTTTTGTTTTGTGTTGGTGGTGGGGAGAAGGTCTCACTCTGTCACCCAGGCTGGAGTGCAGTGGTAGCATCATGGCTCAATGGCAGCCTAGAACTGCTGGGCTCAAGTAGTCCTCCCACCTCCCAGCTTCCTGAGTAGCTGGGACTACAGGCGTGTGCCACCACGCCCAGTTAATTTTTGTATTTTTTTGTAGAGACAGACAGGATTTTGCCATGATGCCCATGCTGGTGTTGAACTCCTGGGCTCAAGTGATTTTTCTGCCTTGGTCTCCCAAAGTGCTAGGATTATAGATGTGAGCCACCATGCTGGGCCCAGAGTTCAGTTTTTAGATGTATGGTCTAGATATTCATTTTCTTGACAACTTCATCTAGTTTCATAGTTTTAAATGCCATCTGTATACTGATAAACCTAACAAATGTAAAACTCTCGGCCTCTCCCTTGAACTTCAGAATTGCATCTCCAGCTGCTACCTGGCATGGCTACTTAGCTGTCTAATGGGCATCTCACAGATTTAACATGTCCAGTGCTGGGCATCCAATCTTCCTCTCTTCTCCAACCTACTCTTGCACAGTTTCCTACATTTCAGCCAACTGCAGTTCCAACCTTCCCATTGCTTAGCCCAAAACCCTGGAGTCCTCCCCAACAATTTTATTCCTCTTTCATTCTGTATCCAGCCCATGAGCAAATCCTCTTGGTTCTTGGGAGTTTTAAACAGCACAACAGCAGCCATCATGGTCCAAGCCATCACCTTGACTCACCTGCACTCTTGTGTTCGCCTCTTGGTTGGCCTCCTTGTGTCATCTTTTTCAAGCCTTTGCTGAAACATCACCTGCAATAAGAAGCTTTCCTTGGCCACCAAATTTAAAATTGATCATCTCCCCTTTCTGTGACACCCCTTAGACCCTTCCCCCAGCACCCAGAACCTTCTCTCATGTTACATAATTTTCTTATTTATTTTGTTTATATTTCATCTCCCTGCTACTAGAAACTGAGCTCCAGAGGAGCTGGGATAATTTGCTGTGTCCTAGGACATAGAATCAGAATAATACATGGCACAGAGTAGATGCACAGTAACTTTCATTCATTCAACGAGTGAATATTCAGGACTCATGTGCTCTGCAGCCTGACCTACCACACTCTACTCTCTCCTTCTAGTCACAATCTGGCTGTTGAATTCCTTCTCACCCTAGCTTTTCTCTCCACCCAGGTGTTTCAGGCTGGTGTCTTGAAGGACAGACTTCGTCACTTCTCTGCCAGCTCTCCTACATCCTACTTCTTAAACATCCTTCCTGGCTTCTGCAGCAGCAGATCATAGGATCGTCTCTGTCCGTTCATCAGCCTCAAGGCCCTGATATACTTTTCCATTCACCAAGCTCATACTCTGCTTGGTTGAAACTAGGATTGGAAATTTTATGGTCCAGGAATCCCTTTTCCTTTGCTGTGACATTTTTTTCCTGACTGCTCCAACCCGTATTGAACTGACTTCCCCCATGCCTAAATTACTTTAGGGTATGGATAATAACAATAAGCACTTACATACATTTCTCCCTGAATGTCTGTAACAATATTAGAGAGATATTATTATTATTATTATTTTATCAACAAGAAAACTGAGGCCCAGAGAAGTTAATAGTTAACCAAGTTACTGTGAGATAATAGAGTAAGAATTCTAATGCAGGTTGGTCTAAATTCAAAACTTGTGCCCTTTGACCCCTTCTTACTGTCAGAACCAAAGTTAAATTCTTGGTCACTTCTAATTATTTCCTGGAAGTGGGATTCAAGTTCCCTGGGGTCTCATATACAGGAATGATCATACCCCCAATCTGTCTGTGACCTCTTTGGAGCCTGGTTTAGTGGAGTCTTTCTGGCAGATTCATCAGGTTCGGTGGCCTTTGGTGGGAAAGGAAGAAAATGGGACAACTTTGTGAATCATTATACAAGAAAGAACATCCCGATAGAAAACTGCCCTGCATGGAAACTAGAAAACTCTATTCCCTTCCCCTCCTGCTTCACTACTGCATGTTGGTGGAAACCACAATGGCACATGCATGCTTATTATGATGGGAAAGAAAGAGATGGATAGGTGTGTTTTTTTTATTTTCCAACCAAATGATTTTTCTGCTCTTTAAGTGATATTTTAAGAGACTATTGTTACTGAGGAAGCTGCCTCCTATAAATCTGGAAGCAGCCAGTATAAATCTAACCATCCACCTACCTATTTATTTAGTCCCAGTGAAGATACAAAGTCTCTCCCTTGTAGGGATTATGAAGAAGCAGGTACAAGTGACAAATCAAAGAACAAGGTAAGTGACTATATTCATGCACTGTTTTTCTAGTTTGTAAGGCATGTTCTCATAAATTTTATAGGCACTGTACTAATGAAGAACTTTGAACAAGTTCATAGACTAAGTACATAGATGATTCAGGGTTCAAATCCAGTTTTCAGACTCCAAGTTCAACGTGTTGCACCAATACACACTGGAAGGTTCCATCCCGATGCCCACATAAGTAATACACTCAGACAGTAGATGGTGTCTGCTCTTATCTCTTTATTAATTGCCTTGTGAAGGTCAAAACTTAACTACTAGCTTCTTTGTGCTGTTATTTAGGGACTCCCCAGGAACTGCCACCTTGCCTTGAGTTTCCAACATGCCTGGCATCCCGGCATCCCTGGACGGTAGAAATTACATCTTGCACATCATTTATTTCCACAGGATGTCCAGCAATGCCCTGGAGACACAGCAATGCTCAGAGACCAGTAACACTCTCCCTTGGCCATGCAATCTTCCCCAGCTGTTCTCATCCACACAGAACTGGCTTATCTTCAAACCAGGTACGCAGTAGGTGCTCAAAAAACACATGATAGATGAGGAAATATGGAGCGAATGCAATCGTGGGCTGCAGCATCTCTTTACCTCTTTGTGTACACCCACCCTTTTGACAATTTCATTCCTTCTCTTGAATTTGCGACATGGGTCAGTCCTGGGAACAAGACATGGCTTGAGCATGTTTGGATCCATGTCTTCCAGCAGTCATGGGAATCAACTGCAGACCCTTTGAACATGACATGCCACTCAATTTTTTTGGTGCGATGGAAAATCCCCCACCCCCATGATGGCTCTGTCTCCAGCCCTTCCACCTTCATGTTTTCTCTCGATCCTTGATGTCAGCTGCCAACCTCTCAGACCAAGGCTTGGGACTTTGCCTTATACGATGCCTTTGATTACAGTGGGGGTCACTGTGAACAAGGAGGGCAGAGTTGTTCGGAGGAGATTAAAAACCTTCCCCATCAGGCAGCCAGGCCATGCCCAGGCCAAGAAGAAAGCTAAGAGTCTCCACTCCCACTTTATGATCTAACCACTAGACTGAGCTCCTGTTACTTGACAAAAATGATTTGCTTTTAATTAAAATAGGAGCATAAATTATTTTTATCCTTGTATTATTGGGCGGTAAGTAAATTCACAGTAACTCACTGGATTTTTTAAAATCTATTTTAAATATAAACACACTGCCATATTTTCTGTGGGTTTGAAAGCTTATGTTAAGTTTGCAAATAAGTCAACTCCATAAAGATAACATCTTTCCCTAAAAAATGTGTTGCAATCTAATGGCATGCTATGGAAAATTAACATCTTATTAAGAAAATACATAAATTCTCCCCCCGTTGAAAAGGTCCAAGTAGCGCTGAGCTTCTTACCTGCCCATGAGACAAGATGAACTGACGGGGTGGCCTCCAAGCTTCCAAACCCAGGCACCCCCCACCCCGGGAGTGTCCTCTGCCACCCTCACGGGACTCACATGCAACAAAAAGCTGTGATTTTATTTTGGGTCACGCTGAACTCTATTTTTGAACTTACGCTGCTACATGTCTGACAGGTCCTGTATTCACGGAGGGACCTGCATTACTCTGGTTCACCCTGAAAAGATGCCATCTCAGACAGGCTGCGTGGGAAGGTGCAGCCATCTCCCAGACCAGCTGCCTGTCTGAGCACCAGGGATCCAGGTGAACCCCGTAAGGATAAGGACATTCATAGCCAGATCTCACGTGGTCATAACAATTAGAGCTCAGTGATGGGGACAGAGCCCTGGACTTCCAACCCATTACAAGGAACATAAAAGCCCAAGGCCATAAAGGGCTAGGTATCATCTTGAGATGCAATGAAAGCTCACTGTGCCCTGCTACCCAGGTGAATTCCCTTCTGGTTCTGCTTTCTATGTATCTTCTTTTCCCCACTCCACTAAAGAGTGCTTTAGGAGCCTAGCAGATAGACCTAGAGCCATGGCTCTTTCTTGTGCCTCGATGATACATGTTTTCAATACCCTGCCTGAGCCTTTGAGGGGTTCCACTGATGCCTCATCCAAGCCTGCATTCACCTTGCTTCCCCTCTTTCCCTCCTCTGACCACTGGTCTTCAGAAATCTTACCAAAATAAAAGGACTTATGTAAATACGAAAAGGGAAAAGCTGTCAAAACCTGCATGAGTTGTTTAAATACCATGAATAAGAACCAGTAACAATAGGCACATCAATGAAGATGTGTTTCCTTCAGACTTGGCCAGGTGCCACCCAACGCGAGTCCCCCAGAAAGCGCTGCTCACTCGGCAAACAAGGGAGCTCGGCTCACCCGCCCCTTCCTGGCGCCCCCTCCCCAGGAAAACATTTTTGACAAGCAACTCATCTAGAGCCATTTCCCACAGCTTTCCTTTCATTTGCATTCTCATTAGAATAATGTGATTTCGCAAAGTGGGAATGTGTGTAAGTCCTCACCACCAGGAGGAAACGCTAAAACCCAGATTCCAGGGGACAGGGGCAGATCTGCCTGTGGGGACACAGGG
>NW_012116166.1:3870272-3894406 GCF_000951035.1 Colobus angolensis palliatus
TATAAGTACTTTATCCTAAGTGACCCATAAAAAGACTCTCAAATACAAGGTTTGATAACTACAGTCACAGTAATTGTATGCTTGATATGTCTGAATACAAAATAAATGGACCCGCCTGGCTGGGACCCACCCTGCCCACTCCTCTGCCCTGGTCGCCTGGTCAACTCCCTTACCCATGAGCTGGCTGAGTCCTGGGTGAGGGTGTCTGTCGGCAAGAGAGGCCTCCGAGTAGTGCCTCTCTTGCCTCCCCAACAGTGAGATGACTGCAGTGCAGGGATGATGACCATGATGGGAGAGATACAAGTAGAGGGACTCCATCTCCAGAGGAAGGAAGTCGGCCTTGCACTTATCAGCCCCAAGTTCACGGCTCATGTTCAATTGAAAGTAACGAGTATTGCTATGCCTTGTGCTACTGAACAAATTTGAGAGGAGAGAAGCTTAGGATGACTCTCTCAATACAAAGAAAGATCTCCCCAGAAATCTCACTTTAAGGAAAGAACCCACATGTGCCCACCCAGTTTTCGTAAACCATGTTACTATACTTCTTGGAGCAGGACTTGTTCCTTTACTGCAAACAGAATCGTGTGCCTCTCAATCTAGATTATGCCATCCCAGCAGTGGGTGGTCAAAAGGGAAAGGTTTTGTTCTTATGACTCAGAAGGAAACAGGCCAACATGTTCTTCCCCTCTGTTGTTTCTGAAGCTTTTAGGCCAATGTCTCAGAATACTGTCTAGCAATAACATGTCCAATAGCAAAGGAAAAGCAGCCTTGACCTATGGCCGACAGCATGCATTTCAGATGAGTGTCTGGCTAATCAAAAGAAGTCCCAGCCCAATTTAGAGAATCCCAAGATCTCTGAATTCCACTGTGAGTTGCTGCATGCTCAGACCCTCTGATCCCTGCAACCAGGCTTGGTCGCAAGCCATGTCTCAGATATTGGTGGTTCCAAGGCAGCTGAGTGCTGGTTTTTCTTAGATGAGCTTGAATCAGTTTTCAACAAACAGCTGGTACGACGGATGGTGATACCCAGAAGATAAACAGCATGCCGTGCTTTATAGGAATCTTGACTGCTAATTTGAAGTGGAAGAAAGAGGTGCCATAATGAGACAACTTCTCCTGTCTAAACGTGGGTATTGCACCTGGCTGCCTTGGAGTCGTCTGTATTCACTTGGTATGGACATTGACCAACGCAGAAGTCGGCATTCTGGGGTGGGCACCGGGTCCTGCCTGAATGTGCTGTCTGCCTTCCAAAGGAACCAGGTGGTAGCCAGGTAGTATGGCTTCTAGACCTGGTTCTGAGCTTTGGCTGCAAAATACAATTCCTGGGAGATACTTTGTCAAAATGCTTATGCCTGAACAAAGTCACTAGAGATTCTGGTTTAATTGGTTTGGGGTGAGACATGGACATGGGAGTTCTTAGAAAGCTCTTCTGGTGATTCCAATGCAGAGGCAGGGTTGAGAATCTCTGTGCTAGACCAGTGGCTCTTGAACATTTTGGTCTCAGAACCCTTCAGAATGTAGAAATTCTGAAAGTTTTAAGGACCCTAAGTGCTTTTGTTTAGGTGTGCCATTAGAAATTAAAACTAAGAAAATTCTAAAATGTACATGTAATCATGTATTTAAAAATGAAAATAAACCTGTTGTATACTAACATTTCTAGAATGTTTTCATGGAAAAAAGTAACAGAATGTTCAAAAAGTTAGTGACAAGTATAGTGTCTTCGTAGCTCTTTGCAAACCACTGGCTTAATACAGAAGTCACTATATGAAAAAGACAAGTGCACACCCATGTTTATAGCAGCACAATTTGCAATTGCAAAGACATGGAACTAACCTCAGTGCCCATCAACCAATAAGTGGATAAAGAAAATGTGGTGTATATACACCATGGAATACTGCTCAGCCATAAAAAGGAACAAAATAATATCTTTTGCAGAAACTTGGATGAAGCCAGAGGCCATTATTCTAAGTGAGGTAACTCAGGAATGGAAAACCAAATATCATGCGTTCTCACTGATAGCCGAAAGCTAAGTTATGAGGATGTAAAAGCGTAAGAGTGACAAAATGAGCTCTGGGTATTTAGGTAGGGGAAAGTCTGGGAGGGGGGTGAGGGATGAAAGACTATACATTGGGTACAGTCTGCACTGCTTGGGTGACCGGTACACAAAAATCTCTAAAGAATGCATTCATGTAACCAAAAACTACCTGTACCCCAAGAACTATTGAAATGAAAATAAAAATTATTTTTTTAAGAAAAGACAGCTAGATTCTAATATCTGCTTCCATATTTAGTCTTGCAATATGTTGTTTCTCTTCAAATCTATGAAGAAAACCTAACCTCACACAGATGTCATCGGAAAAGGGAGGTATATAGTGAAAGCCCTTTCAGATAATTGTGGATGTTCTTTGATACTACACCAAAACTCAGCAACTGGTAGTTTCTCAAAGGTTAGTTGCAATGTGGAATCTGAAAATATATAAACATTTTGTGCTCCATTACATTAAAATCCACTGGTCTATACTGTTATTTGAATGGATTTTTTTTTTTACCCTTCCATGATTTTACTACACCTAGCACAGGTCACTTGAGAAGTATCAGTTCAATGAGTCATGTATGCAGATCCTGCAGTGTTGACACAATCCATTATTCAATATTAAAGAAATCACAAGTGTTAGTATCTCTTTAACTATTGGAAAGCTGTCAAGCTCACAGTGGCTGATACAAGTTTTTCAAAATTCTTGAAAGCTTGAGTTTCATCATTGGCAACAAATACTGTCAGTTATTTTCTTGGAAGTGACAGAATTAATTTGTTCATTTTCCAGATAATGTCTGCCAAATAGTCAAGTTTGAATAACCATAGTTTGTCTATCAGTTGTTCTTTCAAGCAAAAATGGCGCTCTTTGGATAAAAAAAAAAAGGCAGGGAGTTCAGCTTACAGTTCAGAAGACTGGCAAAGGTGCTTTTCCTTGAGGCAGCTGTGGAACTTCCAGATGGACAGAGGTGCTCTATGTCTACCTCCCACTCCATCACAAAGAACATTGAAAGGCCAGTGCTCAAATATTGAGATTTAATAAAGTGAATAACTTTCAATACATCATCAAGTATATTCTTGTTATTTCAAATTCATAATCTCTTTACTTGTTTTCTTATTGTGGTAAAATACATGTAACATAAAAGTTTCCATCTTAATTATTTTATATTTTATTTTTTTGAGATGGAGTTTCACTCTCGTTGCCCAAGTTGGAGTGCAATGGTGCGGTCTCGGCTCACTGCAACCTTTGCCTCCAGAGTTCAAGTGATTCTCGTGCCTCAGCCTTCCAAGCAGCTGGGATTACAGGCACTCACCACCATGCTCTGCTAATTTTTGTATTTTTAGTAGAGATGGGGTTTCAACATACTAGCCAGGCTGGTCTCAAACTTCTGACCTCAGGTGATCTGCCCCCTTTGGCCTCCCAAAGTGCTGGGGATACAGGCGTGATCCACCGAGTCTGGCCCCATCTTAGTTATTTTTAAGTGTACAGTGAATGGCATTAAGTAGATTCACATTGCTGTGCCGCCATCACCACCATCCATCTCCAAAACTCTTTTCATCCTGAAAAACTGGAACTCTGCATTCATTAAACAATAACTATCTGTTTCCCTCTCTCCCAGCCCTTGGCAACCTCCACTCCCCTTTGTCTCTATGAATTTGACTACTCTGATAAGTGGAATCATACAGTAATTGTCTTTTTGTGACTGGCTTATGTCATTCAGCATAATGTCCTAAAGGTTCATCCATGTTGTAACCTGCGGCAGGATTTCCTTCCTTTTTTAAAGCTGAATAATATTCTACTGTACACATACACCACATCAAGTACATTCTTAAGTGAAACTGGCTTTTGCTTTTTCTGCACATGCATGGCAGTGAAGAACGGTGATAACGAGTACAGGTCTGTGCTAAGGAGACAGCAGGTCTACCCCCCGGAGTGTAAAATGGAAAGGCAAGCCACGTCGCATTATCACAAAAATAGTGTTGGCTTTTCAGACACCTGAAACCATCTCAGCACATTTGCAACCTAGGTTCTGTGTTGCAATTTCTACTTACACAGTGTATTAGTCCATTTTCATCTGCTGATAAAGACATATCTGAGACTGGGTAATTTATAAAGAAAAATAGGTTTCATGGACTCACAGTTCCAGGTGACTGGGGAGGCCTCACAATCATGATGGAAGGTGAAAGGCACGTCTTACATGGCAGCAGACGAGAGAATGAGGACCAAGTGAAAAAGGTTTCCCCGCATAAAACCATCAGATCTCGTGAGACTTATTCACTACCACGAGAACTGTATGGAAGAAACTGCCCCCAGGATTCAAGTATCTACCTCTGGGTCCCTCCCACAGCACGTGGGAATGGGAGCTATAATTCAAGATGAGATTTGGATGGGAGCACAGACAAACCATTTTCACACAGCAAAGTAGAAAGTCTTCAAAAAGGAAAGAGAAAACAGAAAATGCACTCATAGTCCTAAAGCCCAGAGAGAGCCACCATCAGTGTATATGCTGGTATGTTTTCTTATCAAGGCCACGTTCCTGAAATGTTCTGTCTTTATGGTGCTGGTAAGCAGGGAAAGGGCCAAAAGACACTGTACTGGACAGATATTTTCATTCTCTCTACAAGCTCTAGAAAAACAGAGGACAATTAAATTCAGGACTAAACCAACATTTGGAAATGTGAATGTGATTAATTCTGTAGAAATATTTAGGAAATATTTGTCTTTCATTTTTCCTCCATACCATCTTGATATAAGGAGTGTGAGAATCCCTGGCTCCTTACCTCTAAGGACGTTGTTTCTAAAATGTGGGTAGGCCATAGTGCAGTGGCTCATTCCTGTAATCTCAGCACCTTGGGAGACTGAGTGGGAGGATAGCTTGAGCCCAAGAGTTCAAGGTTGCAGTAAACTGGGATTGCACCACTGCACTCCAGCCTGGGTGATAGAGCAATACTCTGTCTCTAAAAATCTAAAAATAATAAACAAAATGTAGGTAATGGTGGTCTCACACTGGCTCGTGGGAGAGGGTTAGTGATATATTCTCTACTTAGTGCCGAGTGAGAAGTTGGCATAGAGGAGGGAGATCACCAAGTGTCTGTTGTCTTTCAATAAATACTAATGTGAGTAACAATAGTAGTAATAATAATCATAATACCTCTTAGATACTTATTTACTTTATCTTATTAGGAACTCACACAGTGATGAGAGTCAGAGGCTGGCCCAACCATCTCTACTTAGCAGATGAGTAAACAAAGGTTACAAACCCTGAGTGCACAGACAGGAGGCAGGGCTGCCAGTTTCACCAGGGAGAAGATCCCTGAAATGGATCCCTGCACCTCCCTGTGATGGTTAATATTGAGTGTCAACTTGATTGGATCAAAGGATGCGAAGTATTGTCCCTGGGTGTGTCTGTGAGGGTGTTGCCAAAGGAGATTAACATTTGAGTCAGTGGACTGGGAAAGGCAGACCAGCCTCAGTCTGGGTGGGCACCGTCTAATCCGCTGCCAGCGCAGCTAGAATAAAGCAGGCAGAAGAAAGTGGAAAGACTAGATTGGCTGAGTCTTCTGGCCTCCCTCTTCCTCCTGTGCTGGATGCTTCCTGCCCTTGAACATCGGACTCCAGGTTCCTCAGCTTTGGGACTCAGACTGGCGTCCTTGCTCCTCAGCTTGCAGATGGCCTGTTGTGGGACCTCACCTTGCGGTCAGTCATGTGAGTCAATACTCCTTAATAAACTCTCCTTTATATATTCATCTACCCTATTGGTTCTGTCCCTCTAGAGAACTCTAAGATGATTTTGGTACCAGGAGTGGTTCTAGAGCGTGCAATGAGGAACGTCAAGGACAGGCAGGCTTGTTTTTATTTTTATGTTTATTTTACTCTGGAGCAGAAAGCCGGCCCAGTTGGGGACTTGGATCCTAGTCCCATGTCTCTTGCATAAGAAGGACATGCACACATCACAGGCAGAGGCGAGCCAGTGGGAAACTTCAGGAGAAGTTCCCTGAAATGGATCCCCGCACCTCCCCGCACCTCCCTGCTGGTGCTGTCTCACTGCCACACTGCACTAGTTCCACCATTCATTTGACGTTCCTCCTTTAAAATGACTCACTTTTTTTTTTATTTTACTTAAATAGTGTTTGAGAGGAAAGTTATATGACTACTGTAAAAGTAAAACGAGCATTACTTGCTACAAAAAGGAAGTAACAACAAATTTAAATATATAGCTATCTGAATAGAGGGTATTCTCCACATATCACTGAAAGTCACCTGGTGGCCGCCCAGAAGCATGTGGTCCTGGGCCCTGGCTCTGAGTGGAGCACGGAGACTCTGAAGAGCCCTAAGTGGACGCTCAGAACATCTATAGCCGTAGCGCCAGCTGAGTGCTATTACAAACAGGACACACCACTCAGGATGTGCTGTCATCTGTATTCCTGCGATCTAAATCCTTCTCTGTCCAAACCTTCAGGGTGGTTTCCAAGTGCACAAATATTTATAGGTGTAAATTCAAGTGGGTGGCAGGTATCTGTGTCGGGTGGGTAAGGCATATAGAACAGGGGTGACTGAGATGATTCTGCCAATCCCAGAGCTGGGATGGAGAGGTGACGATGAGAATGCAACCCAGGGACCAGGAGGAGGGTGCTGGCCTTTGGTAGCCTGCAAAATGGAAGTCTGAGTGGTCTCCCCAAGCACTTGGCAGGAATGGTGGCCCCCTCTCGCTGGACTCCAGAGCTGAGAGTCTGTAGATCTCCCTGTCCCATGAGTCCTTGAAACACAGGAACTAGAATAAGACAAGATGGTGACAAAGGAAGTGTTAACCTGTGCTATCCTCTGCACCTGCTCCCAACAGCCTTACAAAGGAACATTTAATTCCCACAAAAAAGGAAACAGATGTTGTCCTCTTAATAAAACACCAATCCTTAAAATCATCATCGTAGCCAAATGCCACGGTCCTCCCTAATAAACATGGATGGCTCTGTGACCGGCTGGATTAATTAATACCCACAGGTTCCTGACCTTTTCCTGGGCACATGGACAGTCAGTCCCCCCAAGACAGATGACCCACTGGCTCGCCTCTGCCTGTGATGCGTGCATGTCCTTCTTATGTAAGAGACATGGGACAAGGATCCAATGGCCTGCTTTCTGCTCCAGAGTAAAATAAACATAAAAATAAAAACAAGCCTGCCTGTCCTTGGCATTCCTCATTGCACAGCCAGAGCCTTATAAGAAAATCAGTATTTGCCGATTTTCCAACAACAAAGGAAACATTGCTCTCTTCTGATGAAAGGGCAAGATTTCATTTTCTTTTTTTAAAGCAATAATTCCCACCCCACCCCTCCCCAAGGAAATAGCAATGGTGCTCTCTTTGTCTTCCCTGGTCGGGGAAATGGCATCACCTGAGACAGGGTCTTGGCTGGAGAGTCGGGAGATCCATGCCTCTGTGAATATATCAGGAGCAAGTGGGGCCTCCAGGTGGGGTACTTGGAGGACCCTATTCAGGGACAGTCCGGAAAATCCTCAAATTAAGAGAAGGAAATACATGGAGCATTCTGGCTACCATGTAACCCCACGCTTACCCTCACACCTACTTCCGTATACACTCGGCTTTCACCAGTCGCAGGTCTAGCCTTATAGTCTCGTTTTTAAATTTATACTAAAGTTTGAACAGCCATCCCAAGTATAATGAGGAGTAGGGCAGGGAGGGCACACAGATAAAAGTAGGCACCTCACTTTGCTGTATTAGATCACATCCATGTTCCACTTTCACAGCCTAGGGCCACAAAAGCAAAAAAACAAAACAAAATAAAACAAAAAACCCAGTAATGACTTGTACCATTCAGAAACATAATAGAAAATGAAACATGAGAATACATGAAATCAGCTACAGAAACAATGAAAAGGTACAGCTGGAACAATTTGACCTGGGGCAGCATAAACATTGCAATTGTTTGTCGTCAAGGTAGAAAATAAAAACAGAAAAATATATGAGCGTCATCTTAGGGAAAAGCCCTCCCCCGATCTGGGTCAGCACAGGGAAGCAGCCAAAGTGCAGGTGGGAAAGCCCAGTGTCAAAGCTGATGGTACCATCCGACAGAACTTGGCTTTGATCAACTGTGTTTAGTTTTCCTGCCTTCATTTCTGTGATGGTTGATTTTATGTGTCAACTTGATCAGGTTAAAGAATACCCAGATAGGTGGTAAAACACCACTTCTAGGTATACATGGGAGGGTGTTTGTGGAAAAGATTAACATTTAAATCGGGAGACCAGGTAAAGATGGTCGGCCCTTGCCCACGTGGGCTAGCAATGTCCAATCCATAGACTGGATTTAAAAGGTAGATCAGATGGATCAGAAAGGAGGATGACAGACGAATTCTCTCTCCTTCTACTGGAGCTGGGACATCTCACTTCTGTTCTCAGCTGTCAGAGTTCCAGGTTTTGAGACCTTCAGACTCTGGGACTTTCTCCAGCAGCTGCCCATATTCTCAGGCCTTCAGACTCAGGTTGAATCACACCAGAAGATTTCCTGGGTCTCCAGTTTGCAGAGGGCAGATCATGGGAGTTCTCAGCCTCCACAATCAAGTGAGCCAATTCCCATAATAAATCCCTTCTTAGTTTTCTCAAAGAATGAAAAATAGATTATCATTTGACCCAGCGATCTCATTACTGGGTACAGGCCCAAAGGCAAATAAACTGTTCTACCAAAAAGACACTGCCCTTGTAGGTTAATCACAGCACTGTCCACAATAGCAAAGACACGGAATCAACCTGAGTGCCCACCAATGGATGAAGAAAGTGTGGTCCGTACGCACCACAGAATACTACACAGCCATAAAAAAAAAAATGTCCTTTGCAGCAGCAGCATGGATGGAGCTGGAGGCTGTTATCCTAAGCGACCTAACGCAGAGACGGAAAACCAGATACTGCATGTTACCACTTATAACTGGGAGCTAAACTGGGTACATGTCAACCTAAAGATGGGAACAACAAGCACCGAGTTACAAAAAGGGGATGGAAAGGAGGGAAACGTGTTGAAAAACTACCTACTCATTGGGTACTATGTTCACTACTTAAGCAATTGGGAGCATTAGAAGCCCAAACCTCAGCATCTCATAAAATGTCCATGTAACAAACCTGCAAATAAATGTAACCTCCATATATAAAATTTAAAAAGTGAAAATAAAGGTAAAATAAATCCCTATCTACCTATCTATCATCTGTCTAATCCATCTGTCTACTGTCTGTCGTTGATCATCCATCCATCTATCATCTGTCTATCAACTGTCTATAATCTATTTATCTACATTTATCTATGTATCTATCTATCCATGCATTTATCCTATTGGTTCTGTTTCTCTGGAGAATCTTCATACAGCTTCCCGTCTGTAAAGTGGGTGGAATAATAGTGCACACCTCATAGGATGTTAGGAGGATTCATGGAGACACATCTTAAATGGAACTCTACGACTTTTTGCTACTTTATGACTATATTGGGACTACTGTAAAATAAGTTCTTCATAACTAAGAACCAAAACTTCCAAAAGAAGCATCTGCCTTTCAGGGGCATGTTGGGTTGGGAGTCCTCTTTTCAGCTACCACCTCCCACTCAGCTTCTCTCCTGGGTGGGGATGGTATGGGGCAGTGGTATGTGGTAATTCATTCGGACTGGGAGGCTTGGGCATAGCTCCTGCCTCCTCTCCCTTCTAACCTGAGCACTCAGGCAAGTGGTTTAACTGAGTACAGCTCCTCCTCGTCTGTGCTATCTGCCATCTGGAAGGAGATAACAAGTATACGCAAATATGTAGTTCTAACACCTGATCTTGTCAATCTTCTGACCTCTGGGTCTCAATGAAGACCAGTCTTGACTTTTACAAGTTCTCAGGGCAAAGACATCCACACAAAGATAGCCCAATCATGTTCAACCAACCCTGCACAAAGTTGGAGGGCCCCACTCTTTAACTTACTGCTTACTTGCTGCTATCAGTAAGCCTTCTTTTGCTCTGGCTGCCAGAAAGTTCAAAGAAAAATTAAACGTTCAACTAGAGCAACTATGTAAACCCTCCTGTTCAATGTGTGTATTACCTCTACATGGAAGTGTTTTCTTTCATTTCAATGCATTGTTGAAATATTCTACTGACTACATGATTTTTTTCAAAAGCTAAGAGGCAGAGAATTCCCCAGTGAGGATAATACAGTTCTAAACAAGCAGGGTATAGGATCACAGCCAGAAAACACACCAGGGTTTGGTCTAAGAGTTTCTGCTCAAGAGACTGATCTTTTAGTGAATGACTCCTGCTGTCACCACCACTACAAGCTGAAGGAATGACAGAAAGAAATGAACAAGGGCAGGTGGGTCAGGAGTCAGAACACCAAGGTTCTAACCATGGCACACCATTTGGTAGCTGTGTGACCTCCCTGTACCTCAGTTATCTGATCTGTGAAATGGGATATAATGGGAAGAATGAGGCCAGTTCTCCCTGGGTGTCTGAGGGTCTAGGATTGCTACAAGGGTCACATGAAACAAAGGATGCCAATTCCAACATCTTTCGAATAGGATGAGGCCCTAAGCTTCTCTGCAACATTGTCATAAAGATGTCATCTTCCACACCTCCCGTCGTAATATCAGCAGGTCCATCTTAGAAAAGACTCACTGGGGAAATCTGTAAGCAACATCATGCAAAAATCCTTCTCCGCATTTCTATTTCCTCACGCCTGAAGCAAAGAAGACAAATTCCAGACCTGTGTCCCCAAGTTGGTGGTGGTCAAGAAATGATGACAACTCACGCCACTGGTGCCCAGGGATGGCAGCTCACACATTTGACCTTCCTTGCAAATGTACGAGTAACTGGGATTCTCAACCCTGGTTTTGAAGCCAGGAGACTGGGGCACAGAGAAGCTAAAATATTACCACAAGTCACAGAGCAATTCATCCACAGGCAGTCTGGCCCTAAAGTCAGGATTGCCACGGTACTTCCTCTGTGGTGAAAGAGGGTGGGAGATCACAACAGGAGTGAAAGCTTCTGAGTGCAAAAGAACTTCTCCAGGTCAGCAATGCTTTGAGCAACCTGTGTTTCTAATGGGCTCTGAGGAACCCAAATAAGACAGTGGCAGGGCTAACAGGTACCAGGTCAAGGGGAGGTATGCACCTACTGGTAACCACCAGGATCTGCCGTCTCCTGAGGTCCAAGGTCAGCTCCACCTCTTTGCACTTTGGTCGGATGTAATGGAAAGGCACTACAGACACCAGCAGAGCCCACGTGAGAACACGGATGAGTCTCACAGACAGGAGGTGGAGCAAAGGTGACATTGACAGAGAGAGCACCTGAGAAGAGGTTGCATTAAGTATAAGAGCAGGTGAAACCAGCTGCGGAGGCATGAGAGGTTTATTCATGTTCTAGTCCTAAATCCCCGTGCCAGTTACATGGGAGGCTCTGTTTATTTAGCTGGGTCCTTACAATCAGTGTGTTTTTCCATATGAACATCACCCTTTCACACTTCGAAATAAGTATCTGACAAAAATGAGCCACAACGACCTGGCGCGGTGACTCATGCCTGTAATCTTAGCACTTTGGGAGGCCGAGGTGGGCAGATCACAAGGTCTGGAGTTCGAGACCAGCCTGGCCAATACGGTGAAACCCCGTCTCTACTAAAAATACAAAAATTAGCCACGAGCCACGTGTGGTGGTGCACACCTGTAATCCCAGCTACTCGGGTGGCTAAGGCAGGAGAATCTCCTGAACCTGAGAGGCGGAGGTTGTGGTGAGCTGAGATCGCACCACTGCACTCCAGCCTGGGCAGACAGAGTGAGACTCCATCTCAAAACAAACAAACAAAAACCAAAAATAA
The DNA here is from genome assembly GCF_000951035.1 of Colobus angolensis palliatus. Lineage (NCBI taxonomy): Eukaryota > Metazoa > Chordata > Mammalia > Primates > Cercopithecidae > Colobus > Colobus angolensis. The sequence continues at coordinate 3,882,141 of NW_012116166.1, forward strand.
AATAAAATGAGCCACAACTTCTGGGTGGAAACAACTATGCTGGCATTCAGAGGGGGAACACCGGTCAGGGCCAGATTTGAATCCCTAAAATAAATAAATAGGTATAGACATCAAATGCTTCCCCCTACCTTGGCTTTCATGGGATGGACTCAACGTGCCTCCTTAGAAGATGCACAGACAAGTTTCAGAACAAAGAAAGCACAGGTGGAGGCTGGGTGCACATTTTAAGTATCGCACGGCACAAGCTGCCTGCCTCAATTGCAATTAAATAATATTCATGTGATTGGTTGATGTCTCTCTGTGAGCATGGGGCAGCTGGGCCCAAGACTGGTGTGTACTAACCAGGGACATAGCAGCTGCTCTAGAAACGGCAGAAGAAGGAGGAGGTGGATAGAGGAGGACTGGCCCCATGGCACCTGCAGTTCCTACTCCATGCTTGGTGTTCTCCCACCTCACTCCCTCTCTCTGCCTCTGCCTCTGTCTCTCTCTCTGTGTCTGTCTGTCTTGCTCCCTGACACTCTCTGTCTTCCTGTCTCTTTCTCTGTTTGTTTGTGTCTTTCTGTGTTTCTGTCTGTCTCTGACATTTTCTGTCTCTGTTTCTTGTCTCGTTTGTGTGTGTCTATCTCTCTTACTGTGTCTGTCTCTGTGTATATGGCTGTCTCTGTCTCTGTCTCTGTGCTTGTCTGTCTCTGACCCTCTGTCTGTCTCTGTCTCTCTATCTCTGTTTCTTTGTCTCTCTGTTTCACTGTGTCTGTCTCTCTCTCTGTGTCTGTCCCTCTTTCTGTCTCTGTTTCTCTGTTTCTTTGTCTTTCTGTTTCTGTCTGTCTCTCTCACTGGGTCTGTTGGTCTCTCTTTCTTTCACATGGGTGCACACCCTCACTCACTCACAGCCTTGGGCCACAGAGGCACTAAGGGATTCTGTCCCTCACGTTCTCCAGGTGTCTTGGCAGTAAGAAACCCGGGTGAGTCTCTCAAAACAGCGAGGATCCAGCACACAGAAGACAATGCTTCAAGCCCTTGCACAAGGCCAGACCCCCAAGCACAGCAGGCGTGGGTCTCCCATCAGATGACTCTGACCCTCTGGGCATCCGTGAAGCCCCAGGGACCTCAGATCCCACTGTGCAAAGGGGCTGCAGTGGTCACCACGTTCTTTATGTAGAGCTCAGACTTCTGGCTCCATAGCCACAATCGTGGTTACCCATCTGAGTGTATCTACAGCTCTAGATTTCACCAGCACCAGGTTAGCAATTTCCCCTCATCTCATCTGAAACCTACAGGGACTATGCTTAGCAAAGCAATGGCAGGGATGCCACTGGCCCTCATACAAGGGGAAATCTGGGCGTGCCCATTTCTCCTGCCTCATCCTCATCCCCCCTCATCTTCTTTGGGATCTGCTCCCGCAGTTGTGACCATCTGCCCCCTTCTTGGGATCCCTGCAAAAGGCAGCACTTCACTGTGGCTGGAGGGATGGCTGAGGAGGCCTCAGAGGCTCAGCCCAACTCCCGGAAACACTGAGGTCAGTAGCAGCCCGCCGTGCCCCGCCCCAGCCAGAAACCCTCTGCTTCCTCTCCCCTCTGTAGTTTGCCTGTTGCTACCTGGATTCCGGGACCCTCCAGCCCGCCCTGTGATTGGGTGCTCCACTGCAGGATGACCAAGTTTATATGCTGTCAGGCACTTTATATCCCCTATAACTCTGCCTCCCAAGCCCTCCTGTGCATGTGTTTAATTTTTACAATCAGGAAGACGGATGGGGAGAGTGACAGCCCAGACACCCTGGAGGGGTGGGCTCCGGCCCTGCCTCGGAGGAACCTGCGCATGAATTCCATCAGTGACCTTAGGTTGTATTTTATGCATAACACCCCAGTGGTTTTTAAATCTCCTTAAACTTTTGATGACTGAGATAAAGGAAAAGGAGGAGGCTGTGTAAATATGGAGCCACTATTGGAGAAGGGCTGCCTGGACCTCGGGAGGGCAGGAGTCGAGGCCACTTGGTAGCAGAACTGGAGCCTTTCTTCTAGCTCCCTTGCTGCTCACCCGACATGCCAACACTCCCTCCACCTTCCAGTGGGCAGAACAGTAGGAGAACCCAACTAACTCACACCCTGATCTTTCCCAGACACACCTTACCTAGGATGATGGTGATGATGATGATGACCACAAAAAGAAGGAACACAAAAGATGTTAAATGAGAATGAACACATCTTTTACCATGCTGGGTTTTATTGATCAGTGCCTTTGTTATGCAAATACAACTCTAAGCCGATTGCCCCCAGTGCCACTTCCAACTGGGTGGCAGCTCAAAGCCCCTCCTGCAAGATAGTTCTGTAGCCATAACACCAGAGCAATTGTCTAAAACTGCAAATCTGCTTGGATCCCTCCCCTGCGCCAAACACCGTCTCCCCATCACCTTCAGTCTATGCTCCATGTCCACCCTGCCTAGCTCCACACCTTTCAATAAAACAACAGCAATAACAGTAACAGGAGCCAGTATTTAGTGACTGATTGCATGCTAGGTATTTTACAAGGATTATACTGTTTTCTCCCTGTAACAGTCCAATAAGGCAGGTACTTTTATTTTGTTCATTTCACAAACCACAGGGAAGAAGAGGAAGCTGCCTATAGTCACACAGCTGGCCAGTCCTGTCCTCCAGGAAGCTGTCCCAGAGGGCTTCCCTAGGGTATGGGCTGAGTGACGTGACTGACTTATATTCTGCCCATAACATTCCAGGCTTTTCTCTTATCACAGAGATATGTTGCAGTTTAGGGTCAGCTTGTCCATCTCCCTCCATGGGAGGGAGACAGTTACAGCATCTGAGTCATTCTTGTGCCCCCAAGACCCAACTCTTGGCATACGGGAGACATCCAGAAACCATTTTGAATGCACCCATGTTGGACTTAAGCCACCAGGCCTTTTAGCTCAGGTGGGCTCTGTGATGCCTCTCCTGGCCCTGTGGGCTGCTGGGCTGGACCCCACAAGCAGGGAAGAGGGTCCTTGGCAATGGGGATGGCCCTCCCTCCCCCCCTTCCCCCGTCCTTCATGAGGTCTTGTTCATGAACACTATCAATGTGCTTGTTAAAGCAAGACATCAGTTGGGGACCAGTTGTATCCATCAGATTCCCTCAAATTCCTTGGGCCCAGGTGTAAGGTTTAAAACTGAGTCTGCAAAAGGATAGTGCCAGTGGGGCTTCCAGGTGTAACAGGTGTAACAAGTGTACCAGACAATAAATACTTTATTCCCACAGGAAGAGGGGAGGCCGGAGGGCCCACAAATACCAGCTAGCTTCTGTGCAGACCCAGGACTCCAATGAAGAGAGCAGATGGACCCAGACAGAGCTGAAGCAGGACTGATAGCAATCAATACCATCCAACTTAATTTAATTCATTTGCCTTGTATTGAATATGATCTTAATATACTAGGAGACGTCAGCTTCTATTAGAGCCCAGGAAATCATCTTTGAAAAGAGGCAAAATGGTATCAAATGTATAATTTGAAAAACATTGTTTTCAACATCTTTCCACTTCATTTAGCATTTTGAGGAATTGAGGCTGTATCTTGTAACTATCAAACTGAATTAATCACCTTGAGACTTGATAGAAGATAACTGGAACTCTAATTTCAGGCTGCTTTTATTCTTGGAAGATAGCCTTTTAAGTGGGAATATGGGAATTAGTGCAAAATCACTTCCACTCTGCATAGGCTGCCATACTGTGATTTTTCAGTAGACTAGAGCTTGCTATTAAATATGGTAGTCACTGACTACAGGTGGCTACTGAATGCCTGGAATGTGGCTGATCTGAACTGAGATACAAAATACACATGGATTTCAAAGACTTAGTTGAAAAAGTGTGAAATATCTAAATAATTTTTATAATAACTATATGTTGAAATGGCAAATATGTTTATATTTATGGGAGCAAATAAAATATGTGAGTTCACATTAATTTTCACAAATCATGTCCCCTGATTTCTTTTACTTATTTATTGCATCTCCCAGAAAGTTAAAAATTCCATATGTGGCTCTCATTATATTTCTGTTAGACAATGCTAGTCTACACAATGAAATATTGTGGATGTGTGCCCAGAGTTTTTAAATGACCTGTAAAAACACATAGGATGAAATTTCACATGAAAAAAAGCAAGGAAATATGTATGTAGAGGATAATTAAAACCATGTAAAACATACAGATATGTGTACATATACGTAGACAAAAAAACACAGAAAAGAAATTCAGCTAGCATAGACATCTCAGAATGGTGGATTGATAGTTGATTATTATGGTCTCTTTTATGCACTTCTACACATTCCTGAGAGAGTTTTTTTTACGTTTATTATTAAAGAAAAATAAATATAATTTTTACAAAATATTTTCCACAAAATTAGTATTGTTATGAGTATCGTTCTCTGTCTTGATTGGTATTTGCTGAAGTAAATAATTTACAAACATGCTTAGATTTTATTTAGCCCCCAGTTGCATCTCGTCATGAAATATACCATTTTTATGAAGAACTCATTCTCATGGAAGTCCATTTTTTAGTTAGATCACAAAACATTTTATTTAAATTAATGTTCTAGTCAGCAACAGATGATTTGGTTAAAAAAATGGTGGTCACTATTACAATATTACATGGGAAAGAGAAATTTTATTATCAAAGTTTGCTCAACCAGATTTCATTTTTAGTGGACTTGTTGACTGAACAAAAAGAGAGAAAAGAGATCCTGGGAAAATATCTCATGATTTCTAACAGCTAGTCTTTTATATGGGCTACATTTGAGGAAATAATAAGAATTTTCTGACCTAGAGAAGCATGAATGAGAAAATGGTTCTGGCCTGATCTTTGCCCAATTTAGTTGACCCTCAAGAAATCCTGTTGCAATGACCTCCACCTGGAAAACTTGAACTCCTTCTGGGTTGCACAAGCCCACCTGCCAATGCATTTATCCATTTATCCATCCACCCATCCATCCATTCATTTGTCTGTCTACCCATCTGTTTGTCTGTCCAAGCCCTTAGGCCTGTTGGAGGAACAAGGAGTCCAGTGTGGCTGCAGGGGGCAGTAGATAAGGTCAGAAAAGTGGGCAGGACTTCACTTAGATCTTACAGGTAGTAAGGAATTTGGAGTGATCTCAATGGAAAAGTATCAAGCAGGGGCACTGATGACATCTAATTTCCCCACTGCAACACCACTCTGGCTGCTGTGTGGACAAGGAACTCTGTGGGGATGAGAAGGAAGCCAGGAAACCATTTAGGAGACTACTTCGATCATCCGTGTGAGAGAAGAGGGCAGCCTGAATGAGTCATCACTCAAGAATAGACATCTCTCGGGTTCCACTCAGAGTACACAGGCTCACTCGTGACTGGCATTGGTTTATAGCCCTGATCATCTAACACAGTGATGTGGGAAGGGTACCCCGGAATACGAGATCATCTGCCTGAATCCTTAAAATATTTAAACATCCCAAATCATCCTCTAAGCAAAAAGTCTTCTTTAGGTTTCCAGAGGTTAAATTCTATGCAGTTTCGCTGCTTTTCATTTACCTCGAATGGTCCCAGCTGGATCTGGAAACAGATGTGTCAACACAATCCCTACTCACAAACACCTCCCAGCCACTGGGAAACAGGTCGTCAATTGTAATCTCCATGGAAAACATGATTCTGTCAGAGCTTTGCAAATGCCACAGGGCTGGGCTATATCTGGGAACAAGTTCCTGCTGGCAGTAAGAACACCAGACTTCCCCAAACTGGACCAACTGACACTGGAGAGAGGGTGAACTTCCCCAGTTCTCTGAGGTCCTGGCACACTTCCTGTGCTGTTAAACCATCCCCGGGTAAACCTGACCTTCCAGAATCTGTGAAAGCTAGCTACTTCATAATGAACCACCTTTCTGAGTTTATCAACCACTGTTACTTTTCTGGCTCCTACCCAGTCCCATCTGGGGAGCAATGCAGACCCAGCAATCCTAGCATCTGGAAGCATTTGTCTTAAAAGAGCCAATTCCCTCTTGATGTCCACGATCAGTTCTGCTTCCAGCCAACAGATCAGATATTCTCTCCCATGACCCAGACCCACAGGATGCTACCTGCAGTACATGTGAAGTGTCCCTACTATGGGCCACTGTCCTGGAGGCATCTGCAGACCTGTCCACCACTCTGGCCCTGTGGGGAAAATGGGTGGATGCCAACACATTGAGATCATTTGCAAGTGCAGAGATACCCAAGCACACACATATTGCTTGGCCAGAAGTTAGTTTAAGGAACTGAACCTCTGGGAAGGGTGTGGCTCAGGCAGAGATATTGGCTGTTTACAGACAGCTGCTATATGCTCAGCTATGCTCTGGGCTGCATCAACTGGGGCTGCAAAAACAACAGCATGATCCTCAACTGCCGATAATTTGATGTAGAGTTGGGGAGGTTGTCAGAGGGCACAGAGAGTGGCGTCCATAGACTACAAAGACAAACTGGAATTCACCCTGGAATTCACTCACTGAGGAGACCGCCCTTGGAGCTCTGTCCTCCCTCTGTAATGATCCTGCACAGCACCCTCCAGTCTTGGGACTGTTTTTCCCCCATTTTTCAATGGAAACAATGGCTCAGAGGAGTTCTGGAGCTTCCTAGGTACAATGGAAGTCCATCACACACAGAATGAGGATCTGGACTCAGGGCATGGTCAAAATCCTGCTAAGCCTGGGCGCAGTGGCTCAGGCTTATAATCCCAACACTTTGGGAGGCTGATGCAGGCTGATTGCTTGAGTCCAGGAGTTCAAGACCAGCCTGAGCAACATGGCAAGACCCCATCTCTACCAAAAATACAAAAAATTGAGCCAGGCATGGTGGCATGCTCCTAGTCCCAGCTACTTGGAAGGCTGAGGTAGGAGAACTGCTTGAGCTTGGGGGGTGGATGTTGCAGTGAACCCATATCACACCACTGCATTCCAGCCTGGGCAACAGAACAAGACCCTGTCTCAAAACAAAAACAAAAACAAAAACAAATTCTGCTGAGACAGGACTGCTGCTGAAAACCACCCAAAGTGCAGCAGAAATGGTTTTATGTAGTCAGTCCTCCCTACAAGACTTCACTTGTACAACATGGACAGGATAGATTAAGAGCACATATGCAAAATATGAAGCCATTGTACTATTTAAATTACTCCCTTTTCTGACAACTATGTATATTTTAAATCATAAATACCCATGCATTGAAGAAACATGACAAACTATATAGTATTTCTACAAGTTGACCAGGCTCAAATCCCATGACCCAGTTTCAAAACGATCTGACTGGAAATTTCCAGCAGGAAATTATTTTCTTGTAGTAACTTCAGAAACAATTAATGAGCGTGAAAGTGCCCTGTCTGCCTGTCCACAACAGCAAAGCTACAAAAAAACATGCAGAGAGCCCTTGAATCCTGCAGCAGACACAGGATCTTTACCCCACACAGTAGAGTGGAGAAGCCAATCTGAGAATGCAATTCAGTTTTGTTGTTGTTGTTGTTTGAGATGGAGTCACTCTGTCACCTGAGCTGGAATGCAGTGGCTTGATCTCGACACACTGCAACCTCTGCCTCTGGGGTTCGAGTGATTTTCCTGCCTCAGCCTCTCGAGTAGCTGGGATTACAGGAGCACACCCCCACGCCCAGCTACTTTTTGTAATTTTAGTAGAGACGGGTTTTCACCATGTTAGCCAGGCCGGTCTTGAACTCCTGACCTCAGGTGATCCACCTGCTGTGGCCTCTGAAAGTGCTGGGATTACAGGCATCAGCCACAGGGGAATGCAGTTCTCTATTTTAATAAACTACGCTGCCAACCTGAGTGCTGTGTCCTGAGAGCACTTCCCTCTTCATAATATAGCTGAGGAGGTCTAGAATCCTTCTTTTGGGGTACAGGACACATTTCCATGTAACTTTGCTCCCTGACTACCTGAAACTTCTTCCTGAAGGATAGGTGGGCTACAAGGACTCCTTCTCCTAAAGCCAGTTCCTGAGAGTCCAAAACCTCTAAAAGTTTCTCATCCTTACCGGGTTTCCTTCAAGACCACTTCAGCTTAGGCTTCAGGTCCACCCTGTGACAGCTTTGCACTCTTCTTCTTGTCTTACCTGGGGACATTGGGACCTAAAGGGAATTTTCTAGAGCTTTGTTGAAGAAGCAATTGCAAGTCAAAGCTCTGACCCAAGCCAAAGCCCAGAGATGGATGCAGCAGATTCAAGCAAGTTCCAGCCCATTCCTCAGCATGAACTCATTAGGCACCCACATGTGCAGGGTTGGAGGAGGTTTCAGGACAAGGGTCCCCCAGCGTGAGTGGGGCGACACCCTTGACATTGGCGTCCTTCCTGAGCGACTTGGCCTTGGCTGCTCTCCATCTCTAGTAGGCCAGGGTGGGCAGAGGGGCCCCCCTGGGCCATCACAGCCCCTCCCCGCTGAGGAGACCGCCCTTGGAGCTCTGTCCTCCCTCTGTAATGGGTCTGCCTCTCCCTGCCAAGGTTTTAAAAGCATCTGGGCACAGGTGCGGGTGCTGCCAGCCTCCAGGGCTAATAAGCGGAAACTCGGCAGAGGAAAATGAGGCCGCGTAGCCACAATGCCATTATGTTTTCCCAGAACATGCAATGCTCCCAAATAAATGTGTCTCCAGCATTATCACACCACAATATTCATACAGCTCATTACTGGTTTTAATTTTGCCCGTTGCTTATTTACTGTCTCCTTCCCCACTTTATTGCCAGGATGGAAGAGTTATTCATCCAAGCCCAGCACAGAAGGGCCCCAAAGCGGAATTTCTCCAGAAGCTGCTGGCCCAGCGCTCAGGCCTCGCAGGCTCCAGCTCAAACCCACACAGCATCAGAGCTTCTCCCAGACGGCCCTTCCTGCAGCTCCATGCCACATTGACTGACTGCTTTTCCTGCCTGGGGAATGAACCCTTTCTCCTTTCTATGACCAAAAGCTGTGCAGCCACCTGCTACGGTGGACAGATGAACCCATGACACCACACAGGGATTGCCTGCGTAGTCTGAGGTTAATGACACCCACACAGGCCCCTTCACATAGGGAAGCCACTGTCATGTGCCCTCTGCAACCTGGCACTCTTGCCTGCTCTGCTGTGGTACAGGGCCAGTGCCCTTCCTCCCTGGGCATGGCTCAGGTCCCAGAAGCCACACATGTCACAGGTGGAGGGATGGCAGTGTCCTCTGAGCTGCATAGGGAACTTGGTGTGGCATTCCATCCCTGGAGACACCTCCAGAAAGGTAAAACCCTTGAAGGAAAGTGGATGCACACAATGACTTCATAAGTACACTTTTAGAAAAAATTGGAATTAATGCTTTTTAACTCAAATTTGACAAGCACAGAATGGTTTAAAGAAGCAAATCACTCATCAACAGAAAACTCTTAAACTTTTGGTGCTTTTATGTCTGATCTTCTTTTACCTGTACTAAAAAAAAAAAAATTTTTAATTTAAAAAAAAAACAGAATTCAGAACATAATCTTATCCCAGAATCTCTTTTTTATTAAAGCAGTCTTCCAAAATTATAAAGTCAGCCTGTGTTTTCTACAACCAGCGTTGAAAAACAGTGTTATCAGCGTGTACTATCCCCTTCCAGTATCGTATTTTTGTCCATAAGGGATATATGAGCATAATGGATGTTGGAGAAAGAAGGAAGGAAGGAAGGAAGGAAGGAAGGAAGGAAGGAAGGAAGGAAGGAAGAAGGAAGGAAAGAAAGAAGGAAGATAAAAAGTCAGGAGAGATGGAAGAAGGGAGAAAAGGAAGAATGGAAGGCAGACAGGAAAACAGAATGAAGGACAGGAGGGAGGGAGGGAGGAAGGAAAGAAGGGAGAAATATTTAACAAAAGTTAAATAGAAAAACAAAAGAAACAAAGAAGTTTCAAAGAAAATAAAAGATACAACAAAAATAGGCCTTCACTCTCATACATATATATCATACGTTTTCTTTCTCTGTAACTTTCTTCTTTCTTCTTCTCTTAGTGAATTATCATCTCTTTGGGCAAAACAGGTACAAAGCACTTTCTCTCTCTCTCTCTCTCTCTCTCTCTCTCTCTCTCTCTCTCTCCATAATATTCTTAAGTCCTGACACGTTCAATGTATTCAATCATACCTGTACTTATGAACATTCAGAAGATTTCTTCTCCCTCCTTCCTTTAAAAATAATGCTTTTATTTCCATAAGTTACAGCCATAAAGCAGAATTGCTCGGTCAAAGGACACACATACTTTAATTTTAATAGATACTCTAAGATTACATTCCCAAAAGACTGAAGCAACGAGTCTTGCTTCCTTCCTTCTGGCAATATATGAAGCACCTATATCCTGGCACCTTTGTCAGCATTTAATATTATCATTCGTATATTTTTGTCAACTTGATGGTAAAACATGGTATTTCAGTTTTACTGTAGTTTTTACTTTCCCATTCACAAAGGTTGAGTATGTTCTTAAAAGTTTATTGACCCATTTGGATTTTCTTTTCTTGTGAATTGCCTAATGATAGTTTTTGCAAGGTTTGAAATTGGGTGACATGTCTTTTTCTTCTTTTGATTTGTAGATACTCTTTGCATATGATGCATATTAACTCTTTATCTGTCAGACATTGTAAATATTTTTCTCATTCTGTTTCACATTCTGTCACACACAATTTCCCACATCTGTCAAGCCTCATCGTAAACATGTTTGATGCCTGCAAAATATTCCGAAGTGGGAGGGCATCGATTCACCATTCTCCAGCTGTTGTTGGACACTTAGAACTTTCTTGCTGTCTCTAGGGTTTTATGAACGATGTCGTGGGAACCTCTGTGCATAAATCTTGCCCACATTTTGTGTTATTTCTATAATGCAATTTAGTACATTTTGAAAATAGTTTTATTTGTAAAAGTAAAGTCATTAAATCAAAAATACAAGCATTTAAAAGCTGTTGATGCATATTGTGAAATTGCTTCTTAATTGGCTATTTATTCTTCCCCAGACTCCACACTCAGTCTCCTTTGATGGCACTGGGAATTGCAATTCTTAAAAATGTATGCCATTGATGGTTTGAAAGGGTATCATAACATTGTTGTAATTGTTGTCCTTTTTTTTCCTTTGAGGATCTTGATTTTTTAAGTCTGTGAATTCTATATGTTTGTAGGTTAAAAATCCTTAGTTACATGTGTAGGAAAAATGTTCCTGGCTATGAGCTCACCTTATGACTTTATTGATAGATATTTACATCTTATATATTCAAATCCATTGGTCCACTGTAATTTTTTTCACAAGGTTAAGCTTAGCCCTCTGCTAGCCAAGAGATCATTTCAATGTGCACTGATGTTTTGTAGTTTGTTGCGTTTCAATCTGTATTTGACATTTAACATTTTAATCTGTTTTATCTCATTTTGGGGTATGATGCAAATATAAAATCTGCTTCTTTAACCTAGGTAGTTTTCCATCAAATTCAGTGCCATTTTGAAAATACTCCTTAAATATCAATCCCTTCTAGCGAAATTGTTTTGGAGCTCTCTGGTCTGCATTTTAGATTTGTATACTTCTTTTAGTATTAGTATCTAATTAAATCAAGGATTTTTGCTTCATAATACATTTTATCTGGCAAAACAAATTCTCCTTCCTCCAATTAATTTTTGGTTTGATTTTATTAACTGGTGCTTGTCCATCTAATTTCTCCTAGGTATAATTTAGAAATATTTTGTTCCTTGCCCCCATCCCCCAAAAAAATCCTTCCCACACTTCGATTAAGATTACATTGAACCTCAATCTAACTTGAAGAGAATTTAGACATTCAGTCCCCTCATTTGGCTATGGCTATATTTATAGCTGTCTTTAACTGAAAGGTTTTTTTTAATCTTTATCATTATTCCTCTCCATTTTCTCCAACTACATTCTACACCAATCTTAAAACTTTTTCTGGGCCAGGCGCTGTAGTTCATGACTGTAATCCCAGCACTTTTGGAGGCTGAGGGAGTCAGATCACCTGAGGTCAGGAGTTCGAGACCACCTTGGCAAACATGGTGAAACCCTGTCTGTACTAAAAAATACAAAAATTAGCTGGGCATAGTGGTGCATACCTGTAACCCCAACTACTTGAGAGGCTGAGGCAAGAGCATCGCTTGAACCCAGGAGGTGGAGGTTGCAGTGAGCTGAGACCATGCCACTGTACTCCAGCCTGGGTAACACAATGAGAGTCTGTGTTGAAAGGAAAGGAAGAAAGAAAGAAAGAAAGAAAGAAAGAAAGAAAGAAAGAAAGAAAGAAAGAAAGAAAGAAAGAAAGAAAGAA
>NW_012116166.1:3894581-3896872 GCF_000951035.1 Colobus angolensis palliatus
GAAGGAAGGAAGGAAGGAAGGAAGGAAAGAAGGAAGGAAAAAAGAAAAGAAAAACTTTTTCTGGATGCTTATATTTGTGATTTCTACCCAGCACTTTGGGAGGCCAAGGTGTGTGGATCACAAGGTCAAGAGATTGAGACCATCCTGGCCAACATGGTGATACCACGTCTCTACTAAAAATACAAAAATTAGCTGGGTGTGATGGTGCACGTCTGTAGTCCCAGCTACTCAGGATGCTGAGGCAGGAGAATTGCTTGAACGCGGGAGGTAGAGGTTGCAGTGAGCTGAGATCATGCCACTCCAGCTTGGCAACAAAGCGATACTCCGTCTCAAAAAAAAGAAAATTGATTGTTGCTACCAGGTTAAAAAAGGAACTTCTGCATGTCTGTTAAGAATATAATTATCATCTTATGTAATTATAATAATTATAGAGCATTGGTGATCACATTGATTTTGTTGGTGTTTAAAATATTAAAATCGTTAGTCCAATTAATAATAAAATTATCAATAACATCAGTAACAATAAAACTGTCACTACATCTGAGATTCTTTTAAAAATAGTGTTTTGCACATTCTTCTAAGATGTCATAGAGGTTTGTGTACAGTTTTTGATTTAAAAGCCTTGACTCTTTACCTATTAAATAGGCAAACACTTTGCCAGGGCTTTTAAATTAGGAAACTTTCAAATTAGGAACCAAATTTTGTCTAAGACTGTAGAGATTTCTAGTCCTCTTTAAAAAATTTTCTCAGAAAGAGACTTTCGTGCTCATCTCTGACAGAAGTTGTCACTTCACCGATGTCATTGGTGGAATTGAGGACGAATGCAACACTTTGTGATCTGATGATTTCCCTGGACACATTTCAGCCCCAGGAATTGAGAGAAAGTGAGTGCCCACAGTCAGGGAAGGCTGCCTGGTGGCTGCAGCCAGCCCTCATGTGCACAGATGTGGAGAAGTAGCCCTCTCTGATGGGTGGGGAAATAAAGATCGCGGTTAACAGAATCAGAGCCAGCACTGCCTGAGTGCTGATTGTGACCAGCCAATGCTCAAAGGGTGCGGTACATACCATCCCTGTAATCTTTTTCAGCTTGTTTGAGGTTTAGTGAACAAATAGAAATTCTGTATATTTAAGATGTATCTCCGATGTTAATGTAAATATACAATGTGAAATCACCACCACAATCAAGATAAATAATGTATCTATCACCTCACATAGTTACTATTTTCCTACTTTAATTTTTTTATTTGTGGTAAGAACATTTAAGATCTATGTATCTACGTAATTCACAATAGCCAAGATACGAAAACAACCTAAATGTCCATCAATGCATGACTGGGTAAAGAAATCGCAATATATACATAAATACAGAATATGTATACACACACACAATGGAATATTATGCAGCTGTTTAAAAGAAGGAAATCCTGCCATTTGCAAGAACATAGATGTAACTAGAGAACATTATGTTAACTGAAGCAAGCTAGACACAGAAACACAAAGGTTGCACGATTTTTCTTATATGTGAAAACTAAAAAACAGAAAAACAAGCAAAAAGTGTTGAATGCATAGAACCAGAGACGGGGAGATGTAGGTCAAAGCATATAAAGCTGCAGTGATGTACCATCAATAAATCTAGAGATCTAAGTACGGCATGAAGGCTGTAGTTAACAACACTCTATTGTACCGAAAACTTCTAAGACAGTAGATTTTAGGTGCTCTTACCACAAAAAAAGGTAACTATGAGAGATGATACGTATATTAATTGGCTTCACTGTAGTAACTATCTCACTAATCAAGCATATATCAGACATCACCTTAAGTATATACAATTTTTTAAAAAAGAAGAAGAACTTGAAGCTTGCTAAGGTTTTGTCTGTCTAGGTACACACAAAACAGTAAGAGACAAACAGCAGGACTTGACACCAGCCACTCTGCAGTCTACCTCAAAAGACAAATTGCCTGGTTCTTTTTTATTTTATTGTGGATATATATACACACATATATATGTCTGTGCACATATATATGAGTGCATGTGTAGATATATATAGGTGTGTGTGTATATATGTGTGTGTGTGTAGATATACAGGTGTGTGCATGTATATGTGTGTGTGTGTAGATATATAGGTGTGTGTGAGTATATGTGTGTGTAGATACATATAGGTGTGTGTGTATGTATGTGTGTTTAGATATATACAGGTGTGTGTGTAGATATGTGTGTGTGTGTAGATATGTGTGTGTATCTATATATATATAGGTGTGTGTGTATATGTGTGTGTGTGGATATATAGGTG
>NW_012116166.1:3901272-3902941 GCF_000951035.1 Colobus angolensis palliatus
TGGGGTGTGTGTGTATAAACGTGTGTGTGTAGATCTATTTAGGGATGTGTGTGTGTATATATGTGTGTGTGTAGATCTATATAGGGATGTGTGTGTATATAAATGTGTGTGTAGATATATATAGGTGTGTGTATATATGTGTGTGTATATATACGTGTATGCATATATATGTGTGTGTGGATATATAGGAGTGTGAGTGTATGTAAGTGTGTGTGTAGATCTATATAGGGAAGTGTGTGTGAATATATGAGTGTGTGTAGATGTATGGGATGTGTGTAGATCTATATAGTGATGTGTGTGTGTATGTGTCTGTGTAGGTATATAGGGGTATGTGTGTGTATATGTGTGTGTGTATATATGGGGGCGTGTGTATAAATGTGTGTGTGTAGATATATATAGGTGTGTATATATATGTGTGTAGATATATATAGGTGTGTGTATATATATGTGTGTAGATATATAGGTGTGTGTATATATGTGTGTGTAGATATATAGGGGTGTGAATGTATGTATGTGTGTGTAGATCTATATAGGGATGTGTGTGTATATATGAGTGTGTGTAGATATATATAGGCGTGTGTGTCTATATGTATGTGTGTGTAGATATATATATAGGTGCGTGTGTATATATGTGTGTGTAGATTGGAGAGGGTTGAGTCAGTACATATATATGTGTGTGTGTAGATATATACAGGTGTGTGTATATGTGTGTAGATATATATAGGTGTGTGTGTATATGTGTATGTGTATATATAGGTGTGTGTGTATATAGGTGTGTGTAGATATATATGTGTGTGTAGATATATATAGGTGTGTGTATATATGTGTGTGTGTAGATATATATAGGGGTGTGTGTATATGTGTATGTGTGTATATATACAGAGGTGTGTGTATGTGTGTGTGTGGATCTATATAGGAATGTGTGTGTATATATGTGTGTGTAGATATATATAGAGGTGTGTGTGTAGACATATATAGGTGTGTGTGTATATATGTGTGTGTGTGTAGATTGGAGAAAGTTGAGTCAGTGTGTGTATATATGTGTGTGTAGATATATATAGGTGTGTGCATATATATGTGTGTGTCTGTAGATATATATAGGTGTATGTGTATGTGTGGGTATAGATATGTATAGGTGTGTGTATATATATGTGTGTGTAGATATATATAGGTGCGTGTGTATATATGTGTGTGTGTAGATATATATAGGTGTGTGTGTATATATGTGTGTGTAGATATATATAGGTGTGTGTGTATATATGTGTGTGTAGACATATATAGCATATATAGGTGTGTTTATATATGTGTGTGTGTAGATTGGAGAGGGTTGAGTCAGTGTGTATATATATGTGTGTGTGTAGGTATATATAGGTGTGTGTACATAGGTGTGTGTGTATATACATATGTGTAGATATACAGATGTGTGTATATATATGTGTAGACATATATATGTGTGTGTATATGTGTGTATGTGTGTGTTGATTGGAGAGGGTTGAGTCAGTGTGGGCATATATGTGTGTGTGTAGATATATAGAGTTGTATGTGTATATATGTGTGTGTGTAGATATATATAGGTGTGTGTATATGTGTGTGTGTGTAGATATATATGTGTGTGTTTGTATGTGTGTGTGTGTAGATATATATAGGTGTGTGTGTATATGTGTGTGTG
>NW_012116166.1:3902991-3945046 GCF_000951035.1 Colobus angolensis palliatus
GTGTGTGTATATGTGTGTGTGTGTAGATATATATGTGTGTGTTTGTATGTGTGTGTGTGTAGATATATATAGGTGTGTGTGTATATGTGTGTGTGTGTAGATATATATGTGTGTGTGTGTATGTGTGTGTGTGTGTAGATATATATAGGTGTGTGTGTACACACGTGTGTGTGTGTATAATTTACCAAGTTATCCATGTCTAAGTGCTCTGTTCAGTACATTAAGCACATTCACATTATTGCACAGCCATCACCACCATCTATCTCCAGGGTTTTTTCATCTTCCCAAATTCAAACTCCATAACCAGTAAACAATGACTCCTCATCTCCGGCTCTACCTGGCCCACGGTAACCACCATTGTCCTTTCTGTCTCTGTGAATTTGGCTACTCTACAGACATCCCATAAATGTAATCATACATCCCATAAATGGAATACAATCATACATTGTTCTTTTGTATCTGGCTTGTTTCACTTAATATCTTCAAGAGCCATCCATGCTTTTGCCAGAATGTCCTTCCTCTTTAAGGCTGAATCGTATGTCACTGTATGTCTACACCACATTTTGCATATCCATTCATCCACTGGTGGACATCTGGGCTGCTTCCACCATTTGGCTATTGTGCCATGCCTAGTTCTTGTCCATGCATTGGCCTGCTGCCTGGGAGCCAACCTGGTTTCTTGGCAGCCTCTGTTCCTTGTCCACACTTGGCAATATGGCATGGCCCACGCGGGGCAGAGCTGTGCGATGTGGGGAGAAGCAGAGGGTAAAGGATTCCATGCAACAATCACTAGAGAAGCACTTGTTTGTCGCCAAACAGTGTGCTAGGCCTGGAAGAACCATGGAGAAAGACAAGGCACCGTTTACAGGCTAGTAAGATGCACAAACTCCAGATCATAATTCCAGAAAAAACAAACAAACAAACAAACAAAAAATGCTGCTGTTGAGGGCACTAGGGAGAGATGGTTTAATTCCACATTGGAGGGGTTTGAGTCAGAGGGGCTTCAAGAAAGGGTGGATCTTGATGGGAGCTTGCATGCTGATTGGGATTTAACAGACAGAAATGGAAGGAAGAGTATTTGCCCAAAGGAGACTATATGAGCAAAATCACAAAACTCAAAGGTGGGGAAACTGAGTTCAGAGGAGCACAGTAGTTCTGTTTGACTGCACAGGGGCAGAGTCAACTTCTAGCACAGTCAACTTCTAACGTCAATTACGACCTGGACTTGGGGACTTGCTAAAAATAGCAGTCCTCCCCACTTCTTTCCTCTTTCTGTTCGATAAAACCAAGTCTGCATCTATTGAGAATAAAGGCAGTAGTTCAGATGAAGAAGCTGTGTCTGGGAAATTATCTCTTGAATTCAAGCAATTAGAGAGGAGGAGAGGTTGTAAACTTCTGTAAAGCTGTTTTGCAAACTAAATCAGACATTCAAGAAAGCAGGTTAATGGTGCATCCAGTGACAATGTCGAGGTATAGATCTATACCTACCCTAGGTCACTATAGAATATTGTCACGCTATAGTGGACAGCATGTTCATGTCTGCTCAGCATCTATTTCTCTGTGTTTGGTAATGCCCCTTGGATTATCCCTGTGCTTTGGGTAAGGCTAAACCCACCTCCCTAGCTCAAAGCCACAGGTTATAGGATCAGGGATGAACACATTGATCCCAGCAGGGCCAGTGGGACTCAAGTCAATAACTTCCATTGCAAACGAATGAAAAAGATAAGCTGCTTTTCCATGGATGTGCCAATCTTATGGAAGACAAGCTTGGAGCTGCTGAAGGTCAACTTGCAGAGGCTACTCATGAAGAAAGCCAAGAATCAGAGGGAGAAAGGCTCCTGGATCCAGCCATGCCTGAAGACATAGCCCTGGATGTATCAGTTACATAAGTAACATAGTAACTCACAAAATGTGTTTGTCTATCTTTTTATGCTGGTCAGGGTATGTTTTCTGTGACAGAAAGAGTCCTAATATCTATTCTATGGAATAAATCTATTCCATAGAATAGTCCTAATATCTATTCTCCACAGAAACATCTTTGAAATTCTATGAGCAGAGCCAAGGCACAGGACAGAGTTGGCTGCATCAGCCTGAAAGATTACTCAGCCAGGTATGCCAGAAGCAGAATTCTGATGAAATAAGTATGCAGATAATTTAAAAAGATTTTCTGTATATGTATCTATTTTAGTCTGAATACTCTCAATGTGTGTACACAGTTTGAATTCACCAGGTAATGTCCCAAATCCAGCTTCTTCAGCTGACCCACTGCTTCTGTTCTCAATAGACACAGACTTAAATTTTATGTAAGGGGAAGAGAGAGAAGTGGAAAGTACACTATCTTTCAGCAAGTCCCCAAGCCAAGGTCACATTCACCTAAGAAGTTAGTCACTTATTCTGCTTTTAATAAATCACTTTCTGCAAAATTTTGGTAAAAGTGTGGTTTGTTTAACATATATATTAGAAATTAAGAAATGAAATTGTCTTTATTTGCAGATAACATAATCGTCTATATAGAAAATCTAAGGAATATACAAAGAAGCTACTAGAGGTAACAAGTGAGTTTAACAATGTCACAGAATATATCAATAAACAAAACATCAACTATATATAGTAGCAACAAATAATTGGAAATTAAAGCTTTTTAATATCATCTATTATACTAACAATATCAAATATACATAAAGATAAATTTAACAAAATATGTGTAAGACTGATAAACAGAAATTACAAAACATTGTTAAAAAAAAGACCTAACAAAAATATATACCATCTTCATAGGCTTATTATTTTTAACCTGTTAGTTCTCCTCCAGTTGAGTTACAGGTTTAAAACAATTTCACTTAAAATTCTAGTAAGCTTTTAAATTAATGTAAATTGACAAAGTGATTCTAAAATTTACTTGTGAAGGCAAAGGCCTTAGAAAAGCCAGAACAATTTTATAAAGAACAAGTTTGGAAGTGTAAGAATACCTGATCTCAAGGCTTAATACAAAGTAACAGTAAATACTATGGTGTGGCAGGGGCAAAGGAATAGCTGTATAGATCAATAAAATAGAAAAGAATGTCCAGATATAGCAGACCCATACATATGTGGTCAATGTATTCTTGACAAAGGAACCAATGTGATTTATGGGGAAATAATCTCTCAACAAATGACAATGAAACAATTGGATATGTATATGCGGGAAAAATCACAACCCTAAAAGAACTTGAAGTGGATGATGTAGCTAAGTGTAAAAGCTAAAATTAAAAAACTTCTAGAAAAAAAAAAGATAAGTATAAACCACTGTGACCTTGAGTTAGGCAAAGAATTCTAAGATACAAAATGTACAATTCAAAAGAAAGTATTGGGGCCTGGCAGTGGTGTCTCATGCCTATAATCCCAGCACTTTTGAAGGTCAAGGTGGAAAGATTGCTGCAGTCCAGAAGTTTGAGACCAGCCTAGGAAACATAGTGAGGCACCATCTCTACAAACAAAGAGAAAACATTGATAAAATGGATGTCATCAAAATTAAGTACTTTCACTCTTCAAAATATATAATTTAAAAAATGAAAAGGCAAGTCACAGGCAAGGAGAAAATATTTCCAATATGCAATATAAGACTTGTGGTCTGGCATGGTGGCTCATACCTGTAATACCAGCACTTTAGGAGGTCAAGGCAGGAAGATGGTTTGAGGCCAGGAGTTTGAGACCAGGTTGGGCAACATAGCAAGATCCTGTCTCTAAAAAAAAGTTAAACAAACAAACAAAAAAAAGAACTTGTATCCAGAATATGTAAAGAGCTCTTAGATTTCAATGATAAGAAGACAAACAATCCAATAGAAAAATCAGCAAAAGATTGGAACAGTTACTTCCCCAAGAAGACATATGAGTGGCCAATAAGCACAGAGAAAAAAGCCCAACATCATTAGTCAACAGAGAAATGCAAATTAAAACCACAATGATATATCACTTGGCAAAAATCAATAAGACTAAAATTGCAGGCATAGGCAACAAAAGTACCAAATTAGACTTCATGAAAATTAAAACATTTTGTGCATGAAAAGACACTATCAACAGAGTGAAGAGAGATGTGACATTTTAAGATGTATATTTGGTCTTTGACGCAGTTTCCTGATATACAACTTCTAAGATCCTTAGAATCTCAAAAGTGATGTCTTTTGGTATGCTAATGATTGATAGGTGACTGGGGGCCCCTAGGAAGCTTCAGGAAGGGGGCTGGTCACTGGAAAAACCAAAGGCAGGATTAGGACAGGGTTAGGACTTTCAGCCCCACCCCCATTCTCCAGAGAGGGGAGAAGTGCTGAAGGTTTGAGTTGGTCACAATGGCCAATGGTCAGTGGTTGACTGAATGCCTGTGTAATGGGGCCTCCATAGAAACCCAAAAGGACAGGGATCAGGGAGCTTCCAGATAGTGGAACACCTGGAGGTTTCTGGAAGGTGGCATGACCAGGGAAGGCATAGAATCTCTGCACCTCTTCCCCTACGTCTCCCCCTACGCATCTTTTCATCTGCACACTTTGCAGTATCTTTTACAAAAATAGGTAAGTGTTTCCCTGAATTCTATGAGCCACTCTAGAAAACTAATTAACCCCAAAGAGGACGTCATGGGAGCCTTAACTTGAATGCCATCAGTCAGAGGTTTCAGAGGTCTGGACTTAACAACTCGTATCTGAAGAGGAGATAGTTTTGTGGGGCTGAGCCTGTGGGATCTAATGCTGTCTCCAGGTCGACGGCATTGGAATTGAATTAGAGAACACCCAGCTGTGTCTGCTGCAGAACTGATTGCTTGCTTGGTATGTGGGGAAAAACCTCCACACATTTGATCACAGAAGTCTTCTGCATTGATTGATGTAGGGGGGAAAGCAGAAGAAGAAACAGGTTGAGGTTTTCCCCCCTCAAAAGACAATCCACAGAATGGGAGAAAATACTTGCAAATTATATATCTGATAAAAGATTAGTATCCCTATTGCATAGAGAACTTCTCAAACTCAACAGCAAAAACCAACCTAATTCAAAAATAAGCAAAGGAATTGAAAAGACGTTTCTCCAATGAAGATATACTAATGGCCAATAAGTACCTGAAAAGATGCTCAATATCACTAACCACTAGGGAAAGGCAAATCAAACTACAGTAAGATAGCAACTCACACCTGTTAGGAGGGATACTATTAACTAAACAGAAAATAAGTGTTGGTGAAGATGTGGAGAAAATGCAATTCTTGTGCACTGTTCTTGGGAATGCAAAATGGTTTAGCCAAGTGGAAAACAGTATGGTAGTTCTTCGAAAGGCTAAATACAGAATTACCCTATTCAGATTCAACAATTCCGTTTCTGAGTATATAACTCAAAAGACTTGAGAGCAGGGTCTTAAAGAGATATTTTTGTACACCCATGTTTTGAGCAGTATTATTCACAATAGCTAAAACATGACAGCAACCCAAAGTCATTGATGAATGAATGGATGAGCAAAATGTGGTTTATACATACAATGACTTATTATTCAGCCTTTTATAAAAGGACATCTGACACAAGCTACAACATGGATGAACTTGGAGAGAATTATACTAAGTGAAATAAACCAGTCACAAAAAGGAAAATACTGTATAATTTCACTACATAGGGCAGAACAGTCAAAATCATAGCAACAGAATGTAAAATGGTAATTGCTGGGACTGGGGAAGGTGGGAATAGAGAGTCATTGTTTAATAGGTACAGAGTTTCAGTTTTGAGAAATTAAAAGAGTTCTCGAGGTGATTGGTGGTAATGACTGCACAACCTTATGAACCTGCTTAATACTACTGAATCGTGCACTTAAAAATGGTTAAGATGGTCAATGTTATGTTATGAATATATTTCCACAATGTTTGATTGAAAATATCAAACGTAGGAGAGAAAGGGGAGTAACCGGAACCCTTATTTGTTGCTGGTGGGGTATAAAACAATCTCTTTGGAAAACAGTTTCTTACAAAATGACACTTATATGTCCAGTGTATTGAACTCAGAATATCTTATTGAATATATTTACCCAGCATATTAAATGCATACCTAACATTTGCCATTAAAATGAAGACATGTCCACATAAAAATGTTTACACACATCCATAGAAGCTTTACTTGACTGATGAAAATGGAAAATGGAAACAACAGAAATGTCCATCAATAGGAGAATGGACAAAGTGTGTTATATCCATATAATGGAGTGTCACTCAATTAATACATTTGAATGATCCTCGTGAATCTTATAATCATTATTTTTGGTGACACAAAAGGTTGCACATTGTATGAGTCCATTTATAGAACATTCTGAGAGCAAACAAAAAGCCAGGGACAGTGGTGAGGAGAAGAATTGACTACAGGTGGCGTGACGACACTTTTCGCAGTGGTGTGAATAGGTGTACATAGACTTAGAATGAGTATGAAGAAATATCGCAATTGTGTTGGTGGTTACAGAACTGTATATATTAGTCAAAATCCATAGAGCTCTTCATCCAAAAAGCTGACTCTTTGGTACAAAAAAGTATATGCAAGAAATCTGGATTTTATAAAAGGGTCTCAAAGAAAGTATATAGAGAAAATTTAAAGTATTTTGGGGGAACATGCAAACCTCTGTTTCTGGATTAAAAAAAAACTTCAAAGATGTTAATTGTCTCAGTCCATTTTGATGTTCTTAGTCCATGTTGCTATAAAGGAATACCTGAGACTGGGTAACGTACAAAGAAAAGAGGTTTGTTTGGCCCATGGTTCCGCAGACTGTACAAACATGGCACCAGCATCTGCTCAGCTTCTGATGAAGCCTCAGGAAGCTTTTACTCAAGGCAGAAGGAGGGGGGGGAGCAGGTGTGTCATATGGTGAGAGAGGAAGCAAGAGAGCAAGGAGCAGGTGCCAGGCTCCTTTAAAAACCAGCTCTCCCGTGAACACAGAGAGCAAGAACTCACTCATCATGGCAGGGAGAGCACCAAGCCATCCATTAGGAATCCGCCCCTGTGACCCAGCACCTCCCGTCAGGCTCCACCTTCAACATCAGAGGTCACATTTCAGCATGAGATTTGGAGGGACACTGAAGCCATATCACTAATTCTTTCCAAATTAATGTATTCGACTTATGTGACTCTGAACAAATCCTAAAAGAACTTTGTGTGGGACAGATGAAACTTGACAAAACGATTCTCAAATTTACGTGGAAAAGCTAATTGCTTATAATGCCAGAGAAAGTTGAGTAAAATAAAATAATGAGGGAAAACTATTTTTTTACTCCACATACACCCTTGTGTAGTGATTTCCAAACTGGGTTATGTGTGCATGTGTGTGTGTAAATGTGTGTGTGCACATAGGTGTGTACATTTACTTTGTTGTGGGCAACAGTCACAGTTTGAAGAAAGGAGAAAATGGTGGTTGCTAAGTCCTACTGCTCTTTGTTTTTAAAAATAATATAGTTTTTAAAATTATACGGTAAATGATGAAGAGATTCTTTTATGCATCTGAAAAGAGAAAAAAAATGAGCTTAATTTTTTTAAAAGAAAGCCTTCTTCACCCAAAGTAACTGAATTAAATAATGGGATGAATGTAATTTTTTTAAATGTCAGGAAATAAGTAAATATTTACCTAACCTTGAAATGCAAACTAATTTTAAAGAATGGTGGCAAAAATACGATGCTTTTCAACCTCTATTCTTTTTGCTTCTCTGCACACAGTGATGTGTTCAGGCATCATGCTAAGTATTTGGGCAGAGGGTTCTGCAATAAAAGAAGTTTTTCTTTTTTTTTTTTTTAATTTGCCTGACTTTCTTTCTATATAGAATTCAACAACATGTAAAATTATAAAGAAAAAATTAAGAGTCCTCTGAAGTCTCACACCTTCGAAATAACCATTAATAACATTTGGAATAAGAGTTTTATTTATAGATTTTCTTTATTCATAGAAACATACACATATGTAGACTTTGCAAAAATGGAATAATATCACACACGCTCCATCCTCACCCTTTCTAACAACCCACGTATTTCTTCATACTCCTATAATTCTATGTACACCTATACACGAAATTCTCCAAAATTCTATCTGTATGTGTATGTGTGTTTATATACACGTACTCTTTGGAGGATTTTCTATTATTTGATTTACCGAATGGAATATCTTCCATTCTTTCTATATTTTAATTTCTTGCTTAACCATACCTTATAGCAGCTCCTCAAAGTCACAGAGTGTAGCTCGAGTCCCTTCTTTGCCCTGGCTGCATGCTGCTCCACGCTGAAGTCGTAGTCCTCTCTTTTTGGTCATTTTGGTGGGTAAGCATTTGCTCTGTTTTCAGTTTTGGGGCCAGTGCAAACAATGCTACAATAAACCTCCATATG
This sequence comes from Colobus angolensis palliatus, assembly GCF_000951035.1. Classification (NCBI taxonomy): domain Eukaryota; kingdom Metazoa; phylum Chordata; class Mammalia; order Primates; family Cercopithecidae; genus Colobus; species Colobus angolensis. The sequence goes on from NW_012116166.1 coordinate 3,911,347, forward strand.
TCTATCCTTGTGGATTTGTTCTTTCAATTCTATGGGGTAATTTCACAGGAGGGTAATTGTAGGGTTGGATGGTAGATATATAACATATCCGACACAAATTTTAAATCATAATAAAAGGAGGAAAACAAAACCAAATACCTAGAAAAGTACACCATATCCTTAGACAAGAAGATACATTATCATATACATCAATTCATCTAAAATTAACCTATACATTTTGTCAATTCTGACTAGATTTCCAAGAGGTTAAAATGATCCTTGAATTCATATGGAAGAATATGCCTAAAATGTGCTAAAAATATATACGAATAAAGTGAGTGAGATTTAATTTATGCATTACTGTTATCTTCTCAAGAGCCATTGTAGTAAAGTTAACATGGTACGGACATAAGAAGAAGCAAATTGGTTTATGGAAATTAATTAAAAATCTAGAATTTGATCCCAGTATATGCAAAATTAAGAGCTAACAAATACAGAGTTTTATTTAATGTGAACAAAAATGGACCATTTAATAAATAATGCTGGCAAAATTAGTTATCTTTATAAAAGGAAATTTTAAACTTTCATTCCATTATCATAGGCAACAATAAATTTCAAGATAAAAGGCTCAGATAAAACAAAGAAATCTTATGATAAAAATCAGAAGGCACTCATACAATCCAGGGGTTAATGTAGTCTTCCTAAATAAGAATAGAAACTCAGATTCTTAAAAATTAAAGGAAGGTTATATCTGTTTTAATATAAATTTAGAACATTTGTTTGACAAAATACACAGTAAACAGTCAACACACAAATGATATTCTAGAAAATAATCTTTGAAACAAGGCTAATCTCCACACTGCACGATAAAAACTCAAGCAAACTAATCAGAAAAAAGGCAAACAAGCCAATTTCAAAAAGAAAATAAAGAGGAATCATGATGAGAAAATTTACAAATCTAACCCAGACCCTGAACAAAATTAGAGAAGATGTACAAGTCCCCTCTTGTTCACGTCCTTGGCTAGCTCTGTCTCTCCTTCATTTCTGGTGTTTGTCTACAGTTTCTGGGAACACAGGAGAAAAATCATCACTACCACAGCAACAGAATGCTGAGGAACATATGATAGGTTTCCCATTATTCAAATTGACAACTGCATGTCAAATAATCAAAAGCAAAAGCAGATCAGACCTGTAATACCACTACTTTGGGAGGCTGAGGCAGGAAGATTGCTCGAGGCCAGGAGTTCAAGACCAGCCTGGGCAATACAGAAAGAACCCATCTCCACATAAAAATAAACAAAAATTAGCTGAACATGGTGGTGCACAGCTGTAGTCCCAGCTACTCAGGAGGCTGAAGTGGGAGGAGCAAGACTCTGTCTCATTAAAAAAAAAAAGAAAGAAAAGAAAAAAAGAAAAAGCAAGTCACTTGTTTCAAATATGCCCAGTGAGCAGACACCACTCTCATCAGATATTTTTAATTCTGTGGGCCAGATAAGGAGGGTGAATGCCATCTTACAGCTTACACCAGAGCCAGATCTCCTAAGTTTACTATTGAGCTCTTAGAGCCTTAGTAACTTGGGCTTCAAAGGGGCCTAAGGACCTGTCTTCCTCAACCCTTGCTTGGACCTACTTGGACCCCATCCCTCAGCCTCCCTGATGGGTGATTGTCCAACCTTCATTTGATCATTGACCCCAATTACTAAGGAGCTCACTCTCCCTGACAAAGTAAGAAGAAAGTCTTTCTCATTCTGAACCCACAATTGCTTCCCTCCAAGTTCTGTGTTCTCAGACCCTCAAAAACCCGGGGGTTCCTGTCATCTGCACAGTGGGGACGCTTTGTTCTATAGGAATCTTAGAGCAAGTATGACCAGTGGGACAAATGCACATTTGGCCTTCGCTTTGGACTGATGGCAGTGATGAGCTTCCATAGCATGCCAAGACCTCACCTGCTCCTCAAAGGTGGCCATCTCTGGGTCTCACTCAGCTCCTCAACTATCCGAGTCACCACGCTCACCTGAGACAAGGTAGAAAAATCAACTTCTAAGCCCCAACCTAGATGCGCTTCATCAGCATCCCTGGGCTCATCAGTCTGGCGTTCATATTTCAAAATGCTCCCTGGTGATTCTGATCCTCACCTGGCTTTGAAAAGCCCTAGCTCAGAGGAGCTCAAACCCAGGCATCTTCAGAAAACTACCAACACCCTTTGATCAGGATTGGAAATCCCATTTTTCTGGCTACCGATAATGTTAAACAGCTGGTGTTTCCCATGGCCCCTCCTTGTTTGTAAAGCACATTCTCCAAAACCAAATTTGAGACTCATAACAGCCCATCAAGGGATGATTTTTATCTATGAAGACAGTGAGTCACTGAGGCCTACTGGGTGTGATAGTTTCAGGACACCATCTGTGCAAATAAGCCACTTTCTTTCTCTAGAACTTAACTTACTCCTACCCTGAACCTAAGTTCTGAGTCAACAGTCAGTTCAATTTTGTTTTGTTTTGTTTTGTTTTGAGATGGAGTTTCACTCTTGACGCCCAGGCTAGAGTGCAATGGTGCGATCTGGGCTCACTGCAAACTCAGCCTCCTGGGTTCAAGTGATTCTCCTACCTCAGTCTCCTGAGTAGCTGGGATTACAGGCACCCTCCACCAACCCGGCTATTTTTTTGTATTTTGAGTAGAGATGGGGTTTCGCCATGTTGGCCAGGCTGGTCTCGAACTCCCAGCCTCAGGTGATCTGCCCGCCTCGGCCTCCCAAAGTGCTGGCATTACAGGTGTGAGCCACTGCGCCCTGACAGTCAAATTTAAACTCAGCCCATTCCACATTTCTCCTGTCTCTGTCCTCCAGGCATCAGGGTAGAGGAAGACAAGGCAGTTTTGAGCTTCGGTCAGCCTCTGTCCATGCACATCTGCTGAGCTGAGCATGGGTCTTTTCTGTCCTTTGGTGATATCCCAGTTCACTAATGGATCAGCAGAGAAGTGTACACCTCCCCTGTGGTGCCTGAGCCCTGGTCCTTGGTGTGCCCTTGAGCACCCACCAGGATCTGGAGGCCTCACAGGTAAGCCAGCCTGCTCCTACTTATTCTCTGAGCCCTTCTTGGGGCTGTGGAAAAGCAGCTGCCCCTCACACCTTTAGGGGATGGCAGGAGCTTTGAGGTTCTCCTCTGCTGGGATCACCTTGCTCCCAAGCCAGGGTGTGGAGCCACTCTGGGCCTCCCACTTCACAGCTTCCCCTTGCAAAGTAAGACCCAGGGATTTTGTATTCTCAGACCCCCTCAGATACTTAACCCAGGAGAAGGGGATGGACGCCCTGTCCCTTCCATGTGGCTTTCTCTCAGTTCACCCCCTTTTCTTTGGAGTAAGAAGTGGGCATTGGCCCAGCAAATACTCTTCACTTATTTTTAGGCTAAAACATTAACCCTCGGAAGCTCAAAAGGTTAAAAGAAATAATAACTGCATGTGTCTCCCTTTGATTCCCGCTCTAGGTATATTTCTGGGGGTAGGAGGGAGTAAAAAGACCGCGGAAAACAGAATAGAAGAGATTGCTAAGACTAGTGGTTAATTTTATTTTTAAATCAGTAGAGTGACTCTAGCTAACGATAATCTATGGCACATCTTAAAATAGCTAGAAAAGAAAAATTCAAATGTTCCCAGCATAAAGAAAAGATAAATATTTAAGGTGATGGATGCCCCAATTACCCTGATTTGATCTTTACACATTACATGAATGTGTCCAATTATCACACGTATCCTGAGATTATGGACATCAATTTTATATCAATAAAAATAATAATGAAATGAAGGCTTGGCATTACTATCCCTCAACAGGGAAATGTTTCTAAGGTCTCCGGGTGAGCAAATGGCAGAATTTGGGCCAGAACTCAGGGTCCCCAATAGCAAGCCAGAAGTCTGTGGACTGTGTCCTGTCTGTAGGAACTTAGACATCGTCTCCATCTTCCCCCTGGGGAACTCCTCCAGAGAGAGGCATTGCTGACTCCCTTTGCGCCTTCAAAGCACCAAAGATAACAACAAGACTTCTTTCCCAAGCAGGCCTTCCAGGTGATCCCGGGGCGTAGAAGCCTCCCTCAAACAAAGGGTGTCCTCTCCTCCTTAGCTCAAGCAGGCTGCCCAGGAGGAAGACCCCGTGGCGGTTTGGGGGCCTCGAATGGGGACTTGTTTCAGCTCTATTGCATGGTGAGGCGGGCTTCTCATCAGAGACCTTTCCCCTCCCCCAGCCAGGAGACTGACAGGCATCACAATACTGCACGCTGGGCCAGGGGACAGTGAGTGACAGCACTGCTTCAAGGGACGATTAATTCTGCACAAGGAGGTGCTCTCTCCTGGCTCTGCCACTCACCTACTGTCCAGCACCACCGTCGACTGACAGCGCATGTTGCTCCTGACCTCACACATCACTGGGTATAATTGCCGGGCACTCATTATTGTCTTTAATGTCTCCTGCTTGCACACGGGAGTGCCTTTCACCCCAACTCACGCATCACAACGAGGCTACACCTGTGGGGTGCCGACCACATGCCTGTCATCCTGGGCTTGGCAGGGACTTGTGGGGCCGGACTGTGGTTGTCCACAGTGGTGGTATCCGACATTCCAGCAGGTCTGTGATGCCTGTCCTGTTGCCAGGAGTCTAAGAGCCTCTAGTGCTAAAGAGTTTGGAGAGCCAACCTTTGCAGTGGACAACCACTGCCAGCCCAGAGCCTACACAAAGCAGCAACTCCTTAACCTCTTACATCCTGAAATGTGGATATTCAGAAAACTAAAGCTCAGAGCTCCCTAGGGATTATCTAGTCCCAACCCTTCTATTTCTTTTTTTTCCCTTTTTCTTTTCTTTTCTTTTCTTTTTTTTTGAGACGGAGTCTCACTCTGTCATCCAGGTTGGAGTGCAGTGGCGTGATCTCAGCTCACTGCAACCTCTGCCTCCCTGGTTCAAGCAATTCTCCTGCCTCAGCCTCCCAAGTAGCTGGGATTACAGGCGCCTGCCACCATGCCTGGCTCATTTTTGTGTTTTTAGTAGAGATGGGGTTTCACCATATTGGTCAGGCTAGTCTCTAACTCCTGACCTCAGATAATCCACCTGCCTCGGCCTCCCAAAGTGCTGGGATTACAGGCGTGAGCCACCGTGCCCAGCCTCTAACCCTTATTTTTCTAGATGAGAAGATTAAGGTCCAGAGAAATTTCTTAACCAGCTCAAGCTCACCAACAATTACTGATGTGGTGAGTCAAAATGTGTTTGTTTGGTTTTTTCCTCTGTAAGTGCTTAACCTGGATTTGCAAGTCCCTGGATATATTCACTGCACTTAAATTTTCAACATAGTAATGAAATTTTTGAGTGCTTGCTATGGGCCAGGTACTGTTTCTTTTGTTATTGCTTTTATCGTTTTTTTAAATGTTGTTTTCCAGAAATGGCTGTTGGATATTTATTTAGTTGTTGTTGTTTTAAAATGTATACAATTGCCAGACACTATTTTAAGTACTTAACTTTAAAAAAATCATTTAAGCCTCTAGATAATAATTCTATGTTAAGGCCGGGCATGGTGGCTCACGCCTGTAATCCCAGCACTTTGGGAGGCTGAGGCTGGCGGATCATGAGGTAAGGAGATACAGACCATCCTGGCTAACACAGTGAAACCCCATCTCTACTAAAAATACAAAAAATTAGCTGGGCATGGTGGCAGGCACCTGTAGTCCCAGCTACTCGGGAGGCTGAGGCAGGAGAATAGCGTGAATCTGGGAGGCGGAGCTTATAGTGAGCTCCACTGAAATCCAGCCTGAGCAACAGAGCGAGACTCCGTCTCAAGAAAATAAATAAATAAATAAAAATAAAGATAAAAATAATTCTATGTTATGCACTATTCTCATTTCATACTATTCATACTATTTTCCTTCCATGAAGGAATTGTTCCCATATTCATCTACATTCTCAAGGATATGTGAAACCCTTGATATGAGCTTGAAGATGCTACGTATCACCTTTTCAAATGCTAACCTGGAAGTCTGCTGTCTCAAGGAGCCAATAACTGTTCTCCCCACATTACCCACATTTTCAAATTGAACAACACACTTCTAAATATTCCATGGGTCAAAGAGGAAGATCTCAATGAAAATTAAAGATTCATAAAATTGCAAGGCTGTGAGAGAAATTTATAGCAGTAAATGTTTATATTGGAAAAATGGAAAAGTCTCAAATCAACAATTGAAGTCCCTATCTCAAGAAAATGAAAAAAAAGAGCAAAGTAAGCACAAAACCGACAAAAGAAAGTAATAAAGATCTAAGAAGAAATCAATGAAACTGATAACAGAAAAACAGCAAAGAAAAAGCATAAAACAAAACAACTACTTCTTTCAAAAATTATTTTAATGATAAACCTCTATCAAGACTGATCAAAACAAAATGAGCGAGGACACAAATCATGAATGTCAGAAATAAAATGGGCTATTACTACAGATCCTGCAGTTGTTAAAAAGGTAAGAATAGAAAACTATGAACAACTTGACACTCATAAATTTAGCAACATAGAAGAAATGGACTGATTCTTCAAAAACCACAAACCACCCAAACTCCATAAAGATGAAATAGATAATCCAATTAGCCCTATAAACATTAAATTAAAATTTTAATTACAGATCTCTTTTTAAAAAGTTGGTCTCACTAGAAAATCCTATCAAACTTTTAAAGAATAATTAACAATTTACACAGTGTTTTTCAGAAAGCAGAAGAGGAAAAAGCACTTCTAAACCCATTTTGATCCCCTAAACCACACAAATACAGTAGGAAATAAGAAAAACTACACTCTCTAGCTCTCGTGAACTTAGCTGCAAAAGTCTTCAATGGAATATTAGCAAATCAATTCACCAACATAAAAAAATAACTAGACAACATGACCAAGTTGGATTTATTTCAGATATGCAAGATTAATTCAATACCCAAAAATTAATCAATGTAATCCACTGCTATGATTTGGATATGGTTTGTTTGTCCCCAGCATAACTCAAGTTGAAATTTGATCCCAAATGCAGAGGTGTTGGAAGGTGGGGCCTAATGAGAGGGGTTTGGGTCCCGGAGACAGATGGCTCATGAATGGCTTGGTGCTGTTCTCATGGTAGCAAGTGAATTCTCTGAGACTGGAGTCTTTCCCAAGGAAATAGATTAGCTACCAGGATAGCGGGTTGTTATACAGCCAAGATGCCCTCAGGCTTTGTCCCTTCACACATGTCCACTTCCTCTCTCACCTTCACCATGTTTTAACTCAGCACAAAAATCCTTACCACAAGTTGAGCAGATGCCAGTTCCAGGCCCTTTAAATTTCCTGGACCAAAACACCATTAAAAAATTATGACAGTGAGAGAAATCTGACATAGCTGACTCTATCTTGCTTCTAGCCTCACAAGCTGTCTTTGCTCATTCCTGGGCATAGGCCAAGCTAACTGTGGGAGGAATTTAGCTCATAGTTTAAGACAAAGATGATCACAGTCTTTTCCCAAAACTAACTCCCTCTTTGCTTGAGGACAAAAAACACATCTTTCTAAAACTAACAAATTGTCCACAAAGTTAGAACTATGATAGGACCCTAAAGTCTGTTGGGATGTAGGTATAGTCAAACTCTAACCAGTCATTGTTTTATAATTTAGCTTTTCATATCTGCTTACTGCTTAGGAGTGATGTGGCCAGAGGACACAAGATTTGTAACTTCTCCAATTGATCCTATAGATTATATCACTATTGTAACACCTAAGATTGGTGTTTAAGGTATTTTTCAGACCCTGCATTCTGACAGACCAACTGATGCCACCTGGACCAATAACCCATACCAAGAAACTGATTCAACTTGTTTTGTTACCTCCAACCAGGAAATGACTCAATGTAAGAAGACAGCTTCCACCACCTATTATTTCATCCCTGACCCAACCAATCAGTATTCCCCATTCCTTAGCCCCCTGCCTGACAAACCATCCTTGAAAGCCCTAGCCTCCGAATTCTCAGGGAGGTGGATTCGAGAAATCTCTCCCATCCATCCACTTGGCTGCCTTGTGATAATTAAACTTTTTCCCTGCTGCAACACTGCTATCTCAGTGTATTGGCTTTACACTGTGAAGCAGGCAAGAAGAATCCATAACAAACTTGCAAAGCCATGTGCTAAATAAACTTATTGTCATTATAAATTATCCAGTCTCAGATATTCTCATATAGCAACTCAAAACAAACTAAGACATCCACCACATTCACAGGCTAAAAAAAGGAAAATCGCGTGATCTTATCAATTGACACAGATAAGGCATTTGACAAAATTCAGCTCTCATTCATTAAAAACATTCAGAAAAAGAGGAACAGAAGAAAAATCCATCTACCTCATAAAAAGCGTCTACAAAAACCTGTGGCTAACACACTGCTTACAGCGGAAGATGAAATGCTCTTCTTCTAAAACAGGGAACAAAGGCAAGGGCTTCACTCTCATCACTCTCATTCAAGGTAGTAGTGGAATTTCCAGCCACTGCAACAAGGCAAGAAAAGGCATACAAATTTGAGAGGAAGAAACAAAACTCCCTTTTTGCAAATGACAATTGTCTACATAGAAAATCCCAAGGAATCCACAATAAACAAAAGTGGGATTAATAAGTAAGATCTGCAAGGACACAATAGAGAAAATCAATCCCATTCCTGCATAATAACAATAAATATGTGTCAGCCAAAATATAAAGTGGAATATAATTTATAATTGTTCCAAAGGAAACAAAATGCTGAGGTATAAACTTAACAAGCTCCCTCCATTTCATGTTTTTGCCATGTGACGTGCCTGCTCCTGCTTCACCTTCCACCATGAGCGACAGGGCCCTGAGACCCCCCAGAAGACAAACAGATGCTGGCGCCGTACGTGTACAGCCTGCAGAACTGTAAGACAATGTAACTTCTTTTATTTATAAATAAAATAAAAATAAAACACTAAGCAAAACATGTACAGCATCTGAAAACTACAAAATGTTGATGAAAGAATTCAAAGAAAGTCTAAATGAAGAGACATGCCATGTTCATGGATTGAAAGTCTAAACACAGCAAAGATGACAATTTTCCCCAAATTGATTTTTTAAGTACATAATGGGCAAAATATTTGAGTAGGCACCACACAAAGATAAACATGTAGAAAATGCTTAATATCATTAGTCTTCAGAGAAATGCAAATTAAAACTACAATGAGAAGCCAGTACACACCTAAAAAAAATGGCTAAAGTAAAAAAAAAAAAAAGATGATACCAATTGCTGACAAGGAGGTGGAGTAACTGGAATTCTCATAAATTGCTGGTCAAAATATAAAATGACATGATCACTTTGGGAATAGTTTAGCATTAGTTCTAAATTTAAACATATATGTATTATATTACTCAGTAATCCCACTCCAAGGTATCTACATATATCTGTACATAAACCTTTATGTGAGTGTTTACAGCAATGTTACTTATAATTTAATAAAACTGTAATTAATCCAGATGTTCATCAATTGGTGAATGGATAGACAAATGATAGTGCATCCATGCAATGGAATGCTACCCAGCAATGAGAAAAAAAAATAAAGAAGCAGATGAATCTCAAGTACATTGTAGTGGGTATTCTATGTGAAAAAAAAAATCAAGGCACAAAAGCAAGGCACTGTATGATGTCTTTCATGTAAAATCATAGAGAAGGCCAAATTATAGCCAACAGAAAACCAAACAGAGGTTTCCAAGGGTTAGGACTAGGGAATGGGGTTGAATTTGAAGAGGTGCAAGTGGGTGATGGAAATGTTCTCTATCATGACTGAGCAGATAAATGTATGCGTGACTGTGCACGTCTACTGAAACTCATTGAATTATGCTCTTACATTTGGTAAATTATATGCATGTAAATTATAACTCATTAAAGCTGATATACAATTTAAAATTTGCATTAAATGAAGACAAAGAAATTTTTTAAAAAATCTGTACACTCTTGCATACGTTGGCCAAGAGAGAGAATGGTGCACAGAATAGTCAAACTGGATCACGGAGGAGAAGGAGATAATTCAAGAGCCTAAGTCCAAAACAAGGTGACAGGTGTGACCCAGCCCAGGCACTTCACAAATATTTGTTGAGTGGCTGTATGAACAGAATGGCAGAAGTCTGAGAAAGAAAAAAAAAAAAATAGCCCCTGCCAGCTGTCAACTGGGAGCTGGCCTGGTGCTCTTAGTCACAGTGGTCTTCTGTTAAACATAGACATTTTCAACCAACACCAACATCAGAAGTTGCTCTGTGACCATGATGGAGTGAGACAAAAACAAGACTCTCTCTAATCACCTCTGAGTACAGAAAGAACAGCACAGCGCAAACCACATCAAAACCAAACACTCTCCTGTCTGTGCAAATGTGAGTGAGTGAGTGAGTTTCCCTTTTTGATAGTTAACCCCACTTCATTTCTCAGGCTTCCAGCATGCAGATTAAGACACCCTGGCATGGAACCGGCCCCGATTCCTGACAGCACTCAAGCCAGAGCACACCCTTGATGTGCTCCCAAATAACCAGCTCCAACATCAACCTAACAGAAGTTCAAGCCCTGTAAGATGTCCCCATAACACCGTCTACCTGAGTTTCCCACCATTTCCCATGGTGTGCAGGCTACAGGTGGTCTCCTGGTGGTCTTAGGCTGGCCATTGCTGGAATCATCAAACCCTATCCATGCCTCCTCATTGATCTCGTTGCTTGCATTTATCCTCAGACTATAACATTCATGTGAAAAGTGCCAAGGTGCTGGCAGTACCCACTTACCCACTTCCGTAGATATCAGCATGTGAGGGCTGAAGCATGTTGGACTCAGCAGTGAGCCCAGGTTAATTTGTTCATGTCATTAGGTTACAGCTTGGGTGTCACCAGCACCAGCATTCACGGGGGAATCCACAGCTAGGGACAAACAGTGGTGGCCTCTCCGCCTCCCAAAGCTTGGGGAACAGAGGGGACAGAGCAGTACATCAAGGAACAGGAGTGTCCTTTGTTGGCCTGATATATACAAGGTTTCTATGAGCTTCTGAGTCAGTGTATTCTAGTGGAAAGATGCCAGATTACCTGTTCAAAATACCGAGGGTCTATCCCAGCACCAACCTCGTGTCTTACATATTTTACACTCCTGGGGAGTCACTTGCATGAAGCATGCCCCTGACATCAACATGTGGGAAGGAGGAGAGGAGGGGTTGGCCATGCCATTCCTGGACAGAACAGACAGCAGTGAGAATGCAGAAACATCCCCACTGTTGGCAGGTCCTTCCAGAGTCAAACCTTTCAAAAGAACACTCAGACATGTTAGAAATTTCCCCTCCCTCACTGTGGCTATATGCAAATATTTAGCAATAATGTTTCTTTTAATTCCATAAAAAAAGGGAGAAAAGATATATAATGGTACCAACCTCAATATTCAATGTTGAGAGACTGATTAAATTGATACATTCAGATAATTAAATACTATGCAAATATTTAAAATGACAGAATAATATTCGATAGAGGAAGATATATGTCCATGATCCATTTTTCAGTAAAAAGAAGTCAAATCATAAAATAATGCATACAGTATAATACTGTTTCATAAAAATAGTCATATATGTGCACATGAAATAAATGGCTGGAATCAGGTCCATGTGAAGAGTGGTTGGACATGGTAATTTGCATTTTTCTTGTTTCTTCTGTGTCTTCAGAAACACATCTACAATGAACTTACATCTTTCATATCAAAAATAATGAAGGCTTAGAGTTTTCTCTTTGTTATTGACCTGTCGTTCAGAGAGTCCACATCGCAGGTGAGTTTGAGGAGTGTCAGAAATCTAACATCAAGATGCAAAGAGGCTGCGTTTCCGGCACTTGGGGCTCCCCACAGCTGCTGTTTCAGACCCAAATCTCTCTTACAGCTCAGCCAAAATCCTCCCACTCTCTGAGATTAAAGACTCCACCCTTCAAGACTGAGAGTTGGAGGAAAGATTGCTAAGAAAGCAATATGCCAACATGTTCTCAGATCCTTGCATTTCTATGTCACCTAAACAAAGCAATGCTTACCAAAAATTCGCAGAATCCCGGCAGCACAAAGTTGCTAAGGCCAAGCAGGAGTGATGATGGGAAGTGGTCACGGTTTACTGGTAGAGCCGGCTCTGCTTTCTCCTGTCCCAAGCCCTTCTCCTTGGACCATGCTGCTTTCCTCCTAGTGAGTGCTTCCCCGTGGTTTAACCAAGGAAGACGTTCCTACGAGAACAACAAATAGACTGAATGCAGGAGCTGTGCGGGGGAATAATGTGGGGGGCATTTTCCCCAAACTTCAAGAATAAATCTCCAAACCAGTGTCTTTCAGATGCAGGGATGGTGCTCAGGATAGGCCAAGCCTGTGTGAAAACCCCAAGGACAGTCATTCTCGGGGCAGATGGGCTGCCCTGCACTGCCAAGGTGGTCCTCCCGGGGCCTCATGTCTACAGCTGCATGGGCTCCAGGGCTAGCCTAGTTTCATCTAGTTGATTTCATTTCCTCTTTCTTTCCAGTGATGAGGTTGGTGAGAACAGTCTTTTATCCAAACCCTGCATACCAGTGGCACTTATGTGAGAGACTCTGGCCTAGGCTACTATCTGCTGGGACCAGAGTACTAATGTACTGAAATTTCACTGAGGCCGCAACACATCTGAGAAGGACAAGGTGATGTGGGGCCAGCCATCTTCATCCTAAGGCTCCTGTGCAACATCCTGTGTCCCTGGAGGCCCAATTTGGCAAACCCCTGCCCAAGATGAGCATCCATCTAGCGGGGGGAGGCAGGCTTAACCCATCCGCATCACCCTCTAACCTGGGTCCCCAAGAGCCAGGTTGCTGAGTCACTCGAGGAGCTCCGAGCACACAATCAGACTCTCCAGAGTCCAGGCCCTGAAAACTATAGTTTGGGGACATTCACCAGGTAGTTCTGATGCATAGGGAAAATCCACTCCAATTGTGCGAATAGTGTATGCGTGGGGAGCCTTGAACCCAGATCCACTTAGGGGAAGTTTACTTGACATGGCCTGGCACTAGAGCTGCTGGGTACTTTTGAAAGAAAAACTCTGGACAAATTAAATTTAACAGGTTTGACTGAGCAAACAATGATTAGAGAATCGGGCAAGCCTCAGAACTCGATTAGGTGCAGAGCAACTCCAGGGTTGCCTCGTGATTGCACAACATTTATAGAACAAAAAAAAAAAAAAAGGAAAGTGAGCTACAGAAAACAGAAGTAAAGTGAGGTACAGAGACTGCTCCATTGGTTAAAAGTTGGCGTTGCCTTCATTGAACCTGGTTTGAACAGTTGGCTTGTATTCAGGGATTTGGGAATTTCACCTGTAGGGGCTTTGCCTTGGAAAGAGAGCTGTGTGGAGCTTATAGGGACAAGGACATGTATGAAGATCCTGGCTAGGCAGGGAGTCGCTCCTTGGAGGTGCCTGCTAACCCCATGCCACCCCCGACTCTGCAGCATGGGACTCCTCTTTGTTCAGTAAATTCTTCTCTAAACACAATAAAGTTGTCAGAAAACACTCATTTCTTTAGAGGGTGACTTACTGACATCGTAGTTGCTGCATTTGTTTTTCCCCAGTTGTAAATGAATGTTTCTTAAAAACAGAAGCCATGGATGGTGATCCTGACTCTCAATAGCAGGGCTGTTGGTGACGAGCCGTGTGCATCCTGTAAAAACACCCACCTAGGCCTCCAAGAGGGAGATTTGCCTTGTGCAGGAATCTGCACAGAATACTTAAAGGTTAGAATAGCAAGTATTTCAGACACAAATAATGCCTATTTGAATACTCTTTTTATTTTCAAAAGTATTTCTTTACCCACAGAAACCCTACATTCCCTCCTCCACTTTCAGCATGGTTCAACAGTTCATGGTAAAGTTCAAGGCAGAAACGAATTTTTCAGTAATTTGCCAGTGGCTGCTCTACAATACAATTGGTCATATAGGAAACAGGGACTTTTTAAAACACAAATATGTTGGCTGTGCCTGGAGCAGGGATCTCAATTGTTCCTGCCTATGAGAACCATCAGGAAGCCCCCTCCACAGAGGCTTAGATTTCATTGTTCTGACATGAGACAGAGCATCATATTTTTTTCAAAAAATAAAAATATTTGCAAGTTTTCTAGTATGCATTCAGGCTTAAGGACCACTGGCTCAGCATAGGAGACAAGACAGGAAGCATGAATTAAGCAAAGCTGGGCTGAGCACTTATGTATCAGGCACAGTGCTTGAAGACAGGTGGGTTTTCCTATGGTGGAATCCCAAAGCTCTTATGCTCTGTGGCCAGTACCAATATCAGAGCAAAGGGGAAGCCATCTTGAACACCATCTCTGTACACACTGTTTTAGCAAAGAGAAGAACTACCAACATCTTATGTCATTCAAGCAAGACTCAACCCAGCCTATCAAAGTAGAGAGAAAATCTGTAAGTGACAAGGGAAGATTGGCAAAAGAGAGAGATGTAAGCACAAAGATTGTACATTTTAAAAATCTCCAGTAATTCCAGGATATGGACAAAGCTGATAGCCAAAGAGCATGCAAGGATTTTAATATCACATTTCCAGTTACAGCTAGGGAAGCATAATTGGGTACTAAATTACAATGTTGATATTCATTTGAACAAGTAAGTGCTGTACTTGGAGTGGTAGCATCAGGACCCTGGGAGGGCAGCAGAGGGGCTGCTTAAGTGGACAGACAGCTTCTCTGGATGAGTTTTGTCCTAGGTTTGGTTAAGGTTGGTTCTCAGCAGAGTCTTGAGAGGTTACAACATGGATTGTGGTTGATAGGATTTCTCCCATTGCAGTGACGCTCAAAGGATTTGGAATTAAACAAGTTAACATGCAAGTAATTACAAACTGCAGTTGGTAATGCATACTAGAAAGAAACAGAGAAAAGAACCCAGGAAAAGGCCATAGTGAGGAAGCATTCAAGACAGCAGATGTGCAATGGGGGAGGAAGTCCCGAACCCTGCTGCACAATTTTTCTAGCACAAATAGAAGGAAAGGGTCTTGCTTGAGGTCGCCTATTATTGTGGACTTATCTATTTATACCTCCATTTCCTCCAAAAGGAGTCTGAGGTGGGGCTTACCTGTCATCTGCAAGAAAATTAAAGTCATTTCTTAAAAGGGGCAGAAGCAAATTGAAGTAATGAGGAGGAGGGAGAGAGATGGAGGTTAAAAGAGAGAGAGAGAAAGGGAGAGAGACAAACAAACACACACACACACACACACACACACAGCCACATATTTGAGTTCCTTTCTAAAATCCAAATCTTAAATAGAGCACAATTTTCCTTTTGCCCATTTCTCAAGGAATTGGTTGTCTTCCTCTGCAATTTCTTTGGGTTTCATACAAAAGGTAAGATTCCATATTGAGCAACACTAATTAGCTAGGACCATCTCCAGTATGTAACAAAAGCAAATCTATCACTAGCTGTGGGGGAAAAAAAACAGTCCTCATCTCCCCCAAACCCCAAAACACATAAGCTCAGCATTTTAACTGGCTGGGGTGAGAGCCATTATTTTCATTAATGGAGCTCATTTTTATTTTATTGGGCTTTTTTACTATCAGATTAAAAGCATGTTTTTATTGTAGTTTTTTCTAATGCAATCTGAGATGATGTGCTCAGAATGAATGGAATAGTTATTGTTTTAATTATTTTTTCATTCTGTGTTTTTATTTTGTTTGTTCCTTTTATTTACTACTCTTAAGTTTGCCTTAATAACATGGACTCGGGGTGCTTGGAGGCCTCCAGTCAGCATCCCCGCCGTGGTTGGCACTTGCTAATGACCAAGGAACAGGGAAATCACTAGTATGCGGATGCTTTCAGAACTGAATCATGGCCCAGCCTTCCTGATGAGGACACCCAGGGTAAGGCCAAGGGCATGGACCCCCAGGGTTGGAGGGAGCAGCACAGCAGATCCCAGAAGCACCCCATGTCTTTCCAGGACATTTCTGTCCCTGCGTCTGCTCCGGGCTGTCCTGGCTCACTAGGTCAAGGAAAGGCTGGAAGGGATCTCAAGGGAGGGAAGTCAGCAAGAGGACATGTTCCTCACCTACAGTCACATCTCTCCCTCATGCCCGGTTCCATATGGGATACTGTCAAAACACACAGGTTTTCACACACAGATGCCCATAGCTGGACATAGGCATGTGTTCTCTGTCCTGAAACAAAAAAAAGGAAGACCACAAAGTCTTCCCAGAAAGTTCAGATGTCTTGGGGACCCTGTGGGATTAGGAGAACCAGAAATAAGGGCAGGGTAGTTTCTTATTTTGAACAGAAATCAAGTACTGCTTTGGGAGTTAGTTGTCCAGGGGCCAAGCTGAAACAATACAGGACACTGCAAGGTACTCAGAAGTCCAACCCTCAGCCCTGCCATTTGCAACAACACGGATGAACGTTATGTTAAGTGAAATAAGCCAGACATAGAAAGAAAGCACTGGCTGGGAGCGGTGGCTCATGCCTGTAATCCCAGGACTTTGGGAGGCCGAGGTGACTTGAGGCCAGGAGTTCAAGACCAGCCTGGCCAACATGGTGAAACCCCATCTCTACAAAAAATACAAAAATTAGTCAGACCTGGTGGCATGAACCTGTAATCCCAGCTACTCAGAAGACTAAGGAAAGAGAATTGCTTGAAGCCAGGAGACAGAGGCTGCAGTGAGCCAAGATTGCACTACTGCACTCCAGCCTGGGTGACAGAGTGAGACTCCATTTCAAAAAAAAAAGAAAGCATGATGTGATGTCGCTTACACATGGAGCCTAAAAAGGTCAAATCACAGAGGCAGAGAGTGGTATGCTGGTTACCAGGGGCAGGGAGCTGGGAGAACGTTGGTCTTAGCGTACAAAGTTGTAGCAATGTAGGAGGTGTAAGTCCAGAAATGTAATGTACAGCAGGGAGACTACAGATATTAATAGCGTATTGTTTGCTGGAAATTTGCTAAGAGAGATTTCAGGTGCTCTCACTACACACCCACACACACACAAAGGGAACTAGGAGAGGAGACACGGATATGTTAATTTGCTTGGCGGGATGAATCATTTCACTCGGTCTATCAGAACATCATGTTTTATGCCTTACATATACACAACGAAAATATTGGGTGTATAAATGCCCATAATTGCCTGATCAAGGATTCATTTGGGGTCACTTGTGTGCCAGTACTCACATTCTCTGGGCCTCTTCTCCAGTGTGATTGAAGAAAGAACCCGTCTTCCTCACGAGAAGCCCTGGCCTGTGCTTGGGTTTACCACAGTCCCTCCCTCTCTCTAAATTGTCATCACTGACTCTAGTTGCCTGCCTGTACCCCATTTGCAGAAGAGGTCCCCAAAGTATGTTCTAGTTTCCAAGCCTGTTTGAATTAAAATCTGGCAAAGAACTAAAGATCATGTTACTTCCCTTCTCAAAGGGCTTCCCATCACATTCAATATAAAATCTGAGCTCCGTGTGGCCCCAAGAAGACCAGTGTGACCTGACCCTCTCGTCGTTATCCTCATCTGCTCCCATCTCTGCCCGGAGGCTTCTCAGAGAGGAGGCTTCTCAGAGAGGCTGACTGTCATCACCTGCCATGTTCCCCATGGCTCCTGTGCCCTCACCTGTCTTCCTTTCTGTCATGGCTCTGTCATCCCTGACTGGCATTAGCTATGTTTTTATTGACTATCTCTTCACCTAAGAATGAGTACATGAGGGAAAAAAATTTTATCTGCCCCTTCATCACCACTGTGTTCCCAGCACAACAGCCCTGGGTACTTGGTAGGTAGTCAAGGAATATTTGGAAGATGCTAGGGCTCTCTGTTTTTGTTTTGACAGAGCCTCCCTCTGTCATCCAGGCTGCAATGCAGTGGCGTGATCTCAGCTCATGGCAATCTCCTCCTCCCAGGTTCAAGTGATTCTCCTGCTTCAGCCTCCTGAGTAGCTGAGATTACAGGCACCTGCCACCATGCCCAGCTAATTTTTATATTTTTAGTAGCGACCATGTTGGCCAGGCTGGTCTCGAACTCCTGACCTCAGGTGATCCGCCCGCCTCGGCCTCCAAAATGCTGGGATCACAGGCGTGAGCCACTGCGTCAGGCCTAGGGCTCTCTTTTCACTGCTGCATCCTCTGTACTGGGGGCAGTCCTGAGCATATAGTGGATGGTCAGTAAATGCTTTCCATCCAGGGACAAGTTGAAAAAGCACTGGGCACATCAATACCCAGATTTGCATAACCAAAGACTCCTTTGTTTCCACTTGTGTCCCAATGGATGAAGCAGGAATTTCAGGAGTGAAGGTGAACCTAGGACTCAGGTATCTCTTTCCAGCCCTCCTCAAACCCACAGAATACTGCCGAGGTCACTTTATTTTGTTACTGAACAAAGGTAAGGGATATAATACTTTAAAATCCCCATAAAGCCTGCTTGTTAATCAATGTTGAATCACTAATGCAATTTATTGCATCCTTTGATTCATACATGTCCATTTCACAAGACATATACCAACATTTCACGCAAGGATTGAAACGGAATATTGAGCACAGTTTAACAAAATCTTGGCACTGATTTCTGTAAATAAATTCTACTTATCAAAAGACATTGTTCCCTTAAGGGAAGCAAACACTATAATCTAAAGAACTGTTTTTTTCATAAAGATGACTTGGAAGAAGCTACCCTACCTTTGGAGGAAATACCCAGATTTAAGTTACATATACAAAAGACTTGTATTTATCATGATCCAAATTCACAACACTCAAGTGCCAGGGTTGTGCAGTCTCCAGGAATCCTGAGTGGGAGAGATGAATTCACCATCATTAAGGACTAGTATATCGTCCTTGTACATTGCACTTGTGAATTCCATATTGAATAAGATTCTATTTTGCTCCAGAGTTTTGGAGCTATCTATCATTTTGAAAATTCTTGATCTAAGTTCGGCAGACTTTGGTTGGTTCTATTTGGTTATATTTGGTTGGTTAGCAAATATAACCAACCATCCCTTAAAAGGTGCTGCAGGAGACAACAAAGCTGTGGATCACAGGTTTATAAAAAGAATATGTTCAACCTCACAAATGATTGCATGTCATTTGGCTGGCAGGATGTAAAATGCAAGTCGGAGCTCGCAGTTTAACCTCAGGGTTTAGCTGCAAGAAGGTTTCTGCATTGGTTCACTAGGAATAATGAATGACTACTGATTATTATTACATATTATCAAAAGTACATTATAAAGATTATATCATTAAATATGACCACAAAGATGACAATGGCCAGCACTTCATGAGTGCCTTCTCTATACTGAACAACATGCTAAGCCCCTTACAGGCATTTTTCCCATTTAATGACCATACTCACAGCATGAGGCAGTGGCACCATCACTCTTATTTTCAGATGAGGAACATGGAGCAGAGAGAGGCTAGGTTGCTTGCCCAAGGGGTCACTGGTGCAAATGAGGCCCCGACAGCCAAGGGGAATGAGGTGTGAAGCTACACACAGAGTGAGGGGCCATGGCAAACCCAAGCGCTGAGCTGTGGCTGCCGTGAGGGGCCACGGCAAACCCAAGCGCTGAGCTGCGGCTGCAGTGGCCACATCTCCCCATTTCAAGAGAACCGTGCATCCTGATTTCAATCTGTAAACATTAAAAACATGATAGACACAGATGAAACACAACTCCAGGCCCACAGCCAACCCTCTGGGCACCATTTGGCCAACTCCACACCCTTTTCCTTTGCTCCTGTGCTGTTTTCATGGCTTGTTTTATCCTCCTCACGAAGTTGTAGAGTTCTGAAAACAAGGACTGTATCTCACACAGCTTTCGTCTCCTTCCGGGTAACAACAGTGCTGGCTGGGAGTATGTGATGGTGCGCTGGAGACACATGGTTCCCCCAACCCCAGGATCCAAATCCTGCCCAGTTTGCCTTCTTGGACATAGGAGCTCATCGGGAATGTCAGTGTCCATGTCTTGCTACCTTTTACTTAGCAACTGTGCTCTAAACTGAAGAAGCAAAGTCAGGTGACTCAGTGGGCTTGGGGGTGCTTGTGACTGGGGGCCAGAGCTGCAGGGTCTGTTTCAGGGGGCAGTGGGGCCCTGTCAGCCACACGCTCAGACACCCAGAGCTGAACACCTTGCAGTGATTATCCAGGCAGCCCTGATTCTAGAATCTTCCTTCTTCTTGCACGTCTTCTTCACTGTAACAATTTGAAGCAATACTGTGAAGTGGTACCAGCTCAGACACACGCACCCAGAGCATGGGAGTGTGTGTGTGCACACCCAGAACATGGAAACTTGTATATACACACTCAGCACACGAGGACATGTGTGCATATACACAGAACATGCGAATGTGTATATACACACCCAGAACACGAGAGCTTGTGTGCACACCCAGAACACGGGAACGTTTGTAAACACACACAGAATGTGAGGACCTGTGTGTGTACACCCAGAATGTGAGGGTATGTGTGTGCACACCCAAAACATGGGAATGTGTGTATACACACCCAGAACATGAGGACATATGTGTGTACACCCAGAATATGAGGGTATGTGTGTATACACTCAGAACATGGGAATATGTGTATATATACTCAGAATATGAGAACATGTATGTGCAAACCCAGAACCTGAGAATATGTGTGTGCACACCCAGAACATGAGGGGCATGTCTGTTCACACCATGTCATGGCTAATTTTAGGTGTCAGCTTGATGGTTAAGGGATACCAGGATAGCTGGTATGATAAAGCATTATTTGGGGGATGTGTGTGAAGTTGTATCTAGAAGAGTTAGGCGTGTGAGTCAGAGAACTGAGTAAGGAAGATCTGCCCTCTCCCAGTTAAGGCAGACACCCTCCCATTGGATGAGGGCCCAGATAGAACAAAAAGGCAGAGGCAAGGTTAGTTTGCTCTCCGTCTCTTCTGTGTCTGGGACATCCATCTTCTGACCTTGGACACCAAAAGTCCACATTTTCCAGCCACTGAACTTTGAGACTTTTACCACTTCCCCTACCTGCTGTTTAAAGGGTTTCAGGCCATGGGCCTGGGACTGAGCTGCACCAGTGGCTGCCCTGGCTCTCCAGCTTGCAGACAGCATACTGTAGAACTTCTCAGCCACCATAATAGTGTGAGCCAAATCCCATAGTAGATCCCCTCTCATCTATCTGGCTAGCTATATCTATTTCTATGTGCATGTATGCCTATATCTCTATATTCTATCAGTTCTGTTTCTCCAGAGAACCCTGATTCATACACACCAGAACATCAGAACCTGTGTGTCTACACCAAGAACAAAAGAACAAAGTTCTTCGTTGCACTCATCATACTTCAAAGACATGTGTTGTTGGAGAAAATTCAAGATCATTGGTTTTGTACTTCTCCAGACCAGCAATGAGGGGATGAGGAGGTACTAGCCCACCTGGGATAACTAAGAATGGATTGTCACTCTTCATAATCAGGGCTGGCTGATAGGAGGAGGCTTGCTGTGGGGAAATGAGGGCAGGACGGGCAGCATGGCTGTCCAGTGCCCCACCAGACTGTGAGCCTCTCAAATGTAGAGGTTGCACAAGAGTGGGCTTAGCTCAGCCAGCATCTACCTGTGAATGATGAAATTGACTTCGAGGCTAGTGATGGGTCTACAATGCTGCATTCCCATTCTTTCTTTATTCTGGTTGGATCTGTCCATTCTGACTCATCAGGAGAAAAGCAGGAGATGAACACAGGGCATATTAGGCATTTTGTGTTTGAGTTGGTATCTCAGACCCTGCTAGGCTGCACGCACCCAGGGACACGAGGGGACACCCGTAAAGGAGGGCTTCTCTCCCACACGCTGCCACTCCACTGCTGAGGAAGCTCTAGCACTAACCACCACCTCCTGCACACAGTAAGTCCAGGATTTAGTGGCTGGGCTTATCTCATGCGACGTTCCCAAGGCTCCATTTTTCATTAAGCAATTTTTAAAGAGTTTTATGACCCCGTGAACAATAATTTCTTTTAGTGAAAGCAGACTGAATCGTAAGTGATGGCAATTACACCAAACTAATTGTAGACAAAATTAGTAAGAGGTCAAGTCCGTTTGGTCGCAAAAGAAAATATATGCTTGGAATACACCTTAAATGATCTCTGGGAAATTAATTCATCATGGAAATAAAAGGAATCTTCTTAAATCAATAGTGGCTCTCTCATAAAACATTTGCAAGGAATAAGGTTTCCTCTTTAGTTTTGGTTTTGATTTGATGCCCAGGTGCCAGTCTGCACCAGGATTTCAATAGGACTGAGGACCCAGGCGTTTACTTCAGTGCAGGGAGGACCCTGCAGACATTTCCCATGACTAGGGTCTTAACTGAGTCGTAAGTCATCTCCTTTAGCTTAGCTCACAAGATCCTTCATGGCCTGGGCCCTTCTAATTTTCTTTTTCTTTCCAGACAGAGTCTTGCTCTATCACCTAAGCTGGAGTGCAGCGGCATGATCTCAGGTCACTGCAACCTCTGCCTCCCGGATTCAAGTGATTCTCCTGCCTCAGCCTCCCGAGTAGCTGGGATTACAGGCATGAGCCACCACACTCATCTAATTTTTGCATTTTTAGTAGAGACGGGGTTTCACCATGTCAGCCAAGCTGGTCTTAAACTCCTGACCTCATGATCCTCCTGCCTCGGCCTCCCAAAGTGCTGGGATCACAGGCGTAAGCCACCACATCTGGCCACACTTCTACTCCTTGTAGGTTTATTTCCCACCATGCTCTCACTACATGAGACTACCTCAGTGCCTTTGAGTTAAACAGGATATTCCTCCTGGAACTTTTTTCCTGCTATTGATCTACCCATCTAAATAATTGCCTCTAGATCTTCAAAACACCTCAGCTGTCACAGCTCAGTGTTGTGAAGGACAGGGGGATTTCTTGCCTCCCCTATGGACTGGGTGTCCTTGCTCTGTCCTTCACAGAACACGGAGACTTCATGCTCACAAGTGCTTCTGCCACTGTATAAGGCATGACGATGGATGAGAGTCCAGGGACACATACCTGCTAGGGGTGGGGGACTCAGGACCTGGTGACTGTGGGGCAGACACACACCCGGCAGACTGGACAGTCAATGCATGCTTATTATAACACTGATTATAAATGCTTCTTCAATGAATGGATGGGTCCATCACCTCTAAGTCAGTCTTCAGCCCCCATATCTGGCTGTTCCCTTCTCTGCTCAAAGATAAACAGTGCTTACAAGAAGGCACCCTTAGCATATCCTCACCTTTAGTAAATTCTGCTGCCGGGGTTGAAAGCATGGTTTGGACCACCATTCTGAGCCAAAAAGTCAGGGCAATATTCAAGTTTAGACATGAATGGGGAAGAGGAGGAGGGGAAGAAAAGGAGGTGGTGAAGAGGTCGGAGGAAGAGGGATGGGGTAGCCAGATGGATGCATGAAGAAACTAACCCTTACACCCCAGTCTACCTGAGTTGCCCAGGCACTGAAAGGCAGGGATGCCTGAAGACCCTAGCACCAAGGGAAAAAGCAACTCCAGCAAGTCCTCATGGGCTCTGGGTAAAGAAAAGAGGCTCCCAGGAGGAAAGCCCAGTCAGAAGTTCAAGTTTTGGAAGAGACAAGATGGCCTCAAAGACTCAGACCCACTTCTGAAATCTTTTAGCGGTAGCTTCAGCTAAGTAGCTCTAAGAAAGGCCCTCAGAGATACAAAATCTAAGAAAAATAGTCCTGGCATCTAATTACAACAGTGCAGTTTGCTGCTTTTATCTGTAATTGGACTGTATAGTCTTTCATTCTAATTTACTTTACATCTAAACTGTGATAATCAAGACAAGCAGAACAGAATGGTCTCTAACTGGCTATCCTACTGACACCCGTTAATGCCTAATTATAACAACTAAATTAAAGATGCAGCTGTAAAGAGGTGGAATATCAGTTTGAAGCATTTAATTCTGTGAAAAGAAGTCTAGATTTTAAATCCTAAGTAAGAAAATCAATACTATGCCTCATTATATTGGTATTGCTAAACAGATTAATGAAATTAAGTATTTTGTTGTGTTGCTTTTCTTTTTTCCAGTGTTCTCCTGATGCAGTGATGGTTTGTAATGAAGGAGTACTGCAGGGGAGGAAGTTTAAATTGAGAGCCAATTTATACACCAAAATTGGGAGATAGCTAATCTCGTTTATAGAGCGGCGGCTTTCTTTTGATATGGTTGGATTTTTAGATAGGCATCACGGGTCTCGACTTCTGCAGTCTCGTAGAACAAAAATAAATTCAACTCAAGCTGAGTGGTGGTGCTGTCTTTCCTCTTCCTATGAACAGATGTATCAACAGGGACTGCTGTGACAATGTCAGCATCGATGAGCACTGGCTCGGGACAAGCATCCCTGAAGCTTTGTGTGCCAGTGGCCTTGTTGTCTATGCCAGGCTAAACGTAGACACCTGTGAAGGTTTAAGGGACAGAGGGAAGCTGGCCAGGTGAATGGGAAATATATGAAGTCCCTAAAGCCGTTCGATTGATTAGAAGGTGGAGGAGAAGCCATGAGAAGCAGCCATATTTCAAGCTAGACACCAAAGCCTGGAAGGAGAAGGACCAAGGTATGCACAAGGAAGATGTCCTGTTCCTGGGACCAGGGAAGGCAGTGTGTGCAGGGTGACAGCAGCAGGCTCCCAACTCATCCAGCAACACTCTAAGTTACCTGTTTATTTATTCATTCTTACTATTGCCCATCCTGACTTTTTTTTTCTTTTTTCTCTTGAGACAGGGTCTCACTCTGTCACGAAGGCTAGAGTGATCATGGCTCACTGCAGCCTCCAATCCCTGGGCTCAAGCCATCCTCCTCCATCAGCCTCCAGAGTAGCTCGGACTACAGGTGTGTGCAATCACTCCTGGCTGATTTATTTTATTTTATTTTTTGTAGAGACAGGGTCTCACTATGCTGCCCCAGCTGGTCTCAAACTTCTGGGCTCAAGCAATTCTCTCACCTCGGCCTCCCAAAGTACTGGGACTACAGGCAGACACCATCATGCCTGGCTATTGTGTGTGAGTGTATGTATAGATGGGGTCTCACTATGTTGCCTAGGCTAGACTCAAACCTCAGGGCTGAAGCAATCCTCCCACCTCAGCCTCCCAAAGTGCTGGAATTATAAGGGTGAGCTGCCATGCCCGGCCTCATCCTGACTTTGAAGACTTGGAACTCAACATCAATAAGAATCAAAAACCTAAAAAGTGGCCAAGACTGACTGTGTCAATCACCCTGTGGGACTCCCCCAGATTCCCATAACGCAGAGATTCACCATTGCAGATTTTAGAGGAATCCAAAGACTTTGCAGAATAGACTGACCACCTGGAGGAATCTCTAGAAATCACCTAGAAGTGGCCTTACTGACCACTGAGTTACTATGAGTGAATGACTTGGGGACTATAGTATGCCAGGCCTTTTCTGGAGCTGGGGATACAAAAATGAGCCACATGGGGTCATAGCCCCTTGGAGCTTGCCATTTACAAACCACTGGGCCATGCAGGGGTGGGAGATCCAGCAGGCAGAGAGCAGCCCAAAGCCAGGGCCCTGGACAATGGAGAAAACTACAGCTTCAATGAATGTACCCAGAACTTCCCAATCATAAAACCAAGAACAAAGCTGGGTGCAGTGGCTTATGCCTGTAACTCCAACATTTTGGGTGGCTAAGGTGGGAGGATCTCTTGAGGCCAAGAATTCAAGACCAGTCTGGGCAACATGGTGAGACCCTGTCTCCACAAAAATTTTAAAAATTAGCTGAGCATGGTGGTCCTAGCTTCTCAAGAGGCTGAGGCAGGAGGATAACAGGAGCCCGGGAAGTCAAGGCTGCAGTGAGCCGTGATCATGCCATTGCACTGCAGTCCAGACCACAACAGAGAAAGACCCTATTTAAAAAAAGGAAAAAGAAAAAAAGACATTTAGTTTTAATTCTAAATTGGATCTAAATGGGCATTTTTGGCGACGAGAATTTTTGGCTGTTGAATGTTGCCTGTACCACCCTCTCTTTGGATTCTTGTGGTCTTTCCCAGTTTCTTAAGCCCAAGATGTGAAGGCATGGGCAGGGGTGCTCTGGGGACTGTGCATATGGGCTGAGTGATCATTGCAGGCCAGAGAGAGGTCACCAGCCCCCTTGGAAAGGAATGGTGCAGCTTCTGACCCTGCAGGGCCAGACAGGATTCTAATTGCTCCTGTGCTTCTGGGACTCGGAAGACAAATCCTGCCATCTCCCACCAGGCCCGCCTCCCAGCTGCACAAACAAAGCCAAATAAAAACTGCCAGCGGCCGCTGGTCCCCTTGCAACAGATGTGGTGCCTCTGTACCATCTTGTCTGTTCTTAAGGGTTTGTTTTTATTGCAAACAGACAGATGTGGCTTGTCCCTTCCATCTTGTTTACGATGCTGCAGGAACACCTGTGGAACAACAGGTCCCTGCAGAAATCCTTGACTTCCGTTCAGATGGCTTGAGACTAAGCCAGCCGGATGGGCAACCCCGTCTGCTAAGGATTCCAGGTTCCTCTGCCCAGGGAAACCTGAAGAATCACCCACCAGATAATCCCAGACACATGAGTGTCACCACACCTATGTGCACATTATGTTAACAATGCGTACACCTTCATTCAAATATGTGCAGAGGACCTACGCTGTGTGTGCTCTCTGGCCCTGCAGTCTGTGCTGACTGGCTTGTGGTTCAGCTCAGCTTCTCGTTGCAAAGGCTGTTTTCATTGCCTGACCTGTGTCCACTTAGCTATAGAACTCACTGCACTGAGAACCCACAGCCCTGACCCATGAGAGAGGGCCATGAGGCTTATGAGGATTGCCTTATTGATTCTCCCAGTTTCAGGCAAAGTGGCTCATGACCTGGTGTGAAACAGACCTGTGTCACCAGGGTGAATTCTATGCCTAGGCGCAGAGGGAAGGGGAAATGCTTGCACAGAGCCCAGGCTTGGGGAACATTCTCTGCTCTCAGCCAAGATCTGTATACCTTCTTAGAATTCTGCAGCTCCAGTCACACCATTATAGATTGCTTGCCTAGCACTTACTTTATTTCATTAGCACAGATGATGGGAGAGCAGTGACACAACTTGTAACTTTGTGCAACAACTGCCTCTTTGTCTTAACCTTATGTTTTCATGCCACAGCTTTTGCTGTGTAACAAACCACCCCCAAAACTCAGCAGCTTAAAAACAGCCACTATTTAGTTAGCTCACGACTCTGTGGGTGGGCTGAGTGGTTCAGGCAGCCTCAGCTAATCATTGCTAGGCTCACTCAGGCATCCAAGATCAGCCGGTGAGTGGGCTGGTGGCTGGAAGAACTCAGATGCCCTCATTCATACAACAGGCAGCTGGCAGGCCATTGGCCAGGGTGACAAGGGTGATGGGGCCACATACCTCTCACCAAGCAACAGCCTAACCCTGGCTTCTCCACATGGTGACCACAATAAGGGAGTGAAATAGAAGGTGCACATGCTTTTCAAGGCTGCCTGTGGTATGTTTTCAACTGCCCCATTGGCTAAAGCAGGTCCCAAGGCCAAGCTCAGAGTCAGTGTGGGAGCCTGATGATGCTAAGAGCCTGGAGAGCTTAG
Source organism: Colobus angolensis palliatus (assembly GCF_000951035.1). NCBI lineage: Eukaryota > Metazoa > Chordata > Mammalia > Primates > Cercopithecidae > Colobus > Colobus angolensis. The sequence goes on from NW_012116166.1 coordinate 3,938,879, forward strand.
ACACCAGCAGGAGGGATAATTTGCCTCCAGTTTTGCAATCCACCACAGGATTCTTTTTTTAAAAATGTCTTATTCATTTTCTAGCCTCTTCCATGGAATGTTTCCATCATTTATCTTCAATGTTTAGTGTTCATAAATGAGGAAGAAGTTCACTTTTGTTTCCCTCATTAATTCACAAGTATTTAGAATGTATCTTTAAATTGCATTTGGGTTAAATTTCCTGCCGAAGATTTTCCTTTTTTTCTACTTATACTATATTGGGGTCATGGAATTGAAATTAGTCCTATTCTTTGGGATTTTTAAAGCCATGTGCGTGGGTGTCTGGGTGTGGAATTCTCATTATCCCATGGATATTTGAAGACTGTTTAGTTTTGTTGTTTGATATAACTATATAGATGCAGATATATGTAGATTTAGATTTAGATAAAGAATCAACCTTTTCTGCAACATTTTTTAGTTTTCTCTATGTTTATTATCTGCCTGATCTGTTACATTCTGAGAGGAGAATGTCACATTATTGTCATGTAGTTTTTGTTTGTTGTTGTTATCGTTTTTTGAGATGGAGCCTGTCACCCAGGCTGGAGTACAGTGCCATGATCTTGGCTCACTGCAACCTCCGCCTCCTGGGTTCAAGTGATTCTCCTGCCTCAGCCTCCTGAGTAGCTGGGATTACAGGTGCCCACCACCATGCCAGGCTAATTTTTTTGTATTTTTAGTAGTGACAGGGTATCGCCATGTTTGCCAGGCTGGTCTCGATCTCCTGATCTCAGGTGATCCACCCACCTTGTCTTCCCAAAGTGCTAAGACTACAGGCTTGAGCCACCGTGCCCGGCCTGTCATGTGGTTTTACTTGATATATTTTTGTGCCACATTGCAAAAGGAATTAAGAATTCATTAATTATATAAGAACTATGTGATTCTTATATGTTCTTGGTTAAGTAAATATTTTATCAGCATAAAACAATGCAGGGCACAGTGGCTCACGCATATAATCTCAGTTCTTTGGGAGGCCAAGACGGGAAGATCAATTAAGCCTAGGAGCTCGAGACCAGCCTGAGCTACATAGTGGGACCCCACCCTGACAAAGAATTAACAAATTAGCCAGGCATAGTAGAGTATGCCTAGCTATACTCTACTACGTAGTAGGCATAGTCCTAGCTACTTGGGAGGCTGAGACAGGAGGATAGCTTCAGCCCAGGAGTTCATGGTTACAGTCAGCTATGAACAAACCACTATATTCCAAGCCTGGGCAATAGAGAAATACCTTCTTAAAAATAATAATTTAAAAACTCACTTTATCTTCCTTATTGTTGGTTTCACAGAATTTCCTACTATACTGTAATGGGGCAAAAATTAATAAAACCACACTAGTGAGCATGCTCATAACTAACTCACTCATATGGTGAGTAGAATTATAAATTGTGCTCTTCTTGGAGTGAAATGTGTTAACGTATTTTGAAACTATAAAAATGCTGATCTTGGCCGGGGGTGGTGGCTCATGCCAGTAATCCCAGCACTTTGGGAGGCTGAGGCGGGAAGATCACTTGAGCCCAGGAGTTCGAGACCAGCCTGGGAAACACAGTAAGATTCCCCCATCTCTATAATCAAGAAAAATAAATAAATAAATAATAAAAATGCTCATCTCATTTAAAAATTGCAATGTTTATTGAGATGATTATAGATTCACATTTAGTTGGAAGGAATAATACAGAATGATCATAGATCATATGTACTCTTTTCCTAGTCTCCCCCAATGATAGCATCTTAAAAACTACAGTATAATTTCACAACCTGATACTGACAATGATACATCTCAGCACCCTCATTCAGATGTCTCCAGTTTTACTTATGCTCATTGGTGTGTGTGTGTGTGTGTGTGTGTGAGTGTGTAGTTCTGTACAACTTAATCCCATGTGTAGGTTCTTGTATTAATATTTACCACCACAGTCAAGATACAGAACACCACTTGGTGAAAACACTATCCTTCATCCATTGAATGGATTTTAAGCCGTTGTAAAAAAATATGGAGCACTTCATGAATTTGCATATTATCTTTGTGTAGAGGCCATGCTAATCTTCTTTGTATTATTCCAAACTTTTATTATATGCACTACCAAACTGAGGCCTGCTCCTACCTTTTGACTTACCAATGTCACTTATGTAAGTAAGTTTCTGAAGATAAGTTATGTTCTGCAGGCTATTTAATGCAATAATACTTATAACAGCAAATAAGAGGAAGGAGGCATGTCCAAAAATAGTAGATAGAAAAAAATGTATTTGTTACCTATTGCTGTGTAACAAATTATTCCAAAGTGTAATGACTCACTAAAACAGCATTGATTATATCACCATGTGTGTCATATCTGGGTGTTGCTCTTCTGGGACCTCTAAATGGGGGTCTCTCACAAGACTGCTCTCAGGTGGCAGCTGAGGCTGGGATTTCCTCTGAAGGTTCAACTGAAGAAGAATCTACGTCCAAGCTCATTTATATAGTTGTTGGTAGGATTCAATTCCAAAGGTCTCAGTTCCTCTCTGGCTGTTTTAAGAGTCTTTGCTCTTAAAACATATATTGCTATGTGGGCCTCTCCATATTGCCGCTTACATCATCATAATGAGCAAGATGAGAGAGTGCAAGAGACTGCTACCAGTGTTTCACAATCTAATCATAGAAGTGCTTTCCCATTCACTTTTCTGTGTTCTACTCATTAAAAGCAAGTTGCTAGGTCCAGCCCACACTCAAGAGAAAGGGATTCCATACGAGTGGGAATACCAGGAGGTGAGATTTGGGGGATCTATGTCAGAAGCTTCTTATTATAATAAGTAAATTATTACACATTCATACTATTATGTACTATGCAAACATTGAATTTTCTACAGTAATTACATTGGGTATAGGGCATGTTGTCATAAGAAATGAAAAGAGCTTCTGTAACTTGGAACTCAATATCAAGTATTCTAAAATATGTGAAACATAAATCCCAAAAGAAGATGAGGAAAATAGTGTACAGATAAAAGTATTTGAGGAAATAATGACTGAAAATATCTCAAATTAAGTCAAAAAATATAAAACTTCAGATCCAAGAGCTTTATGATCCTCCAGGAGGATAAAATCAAAGTAAATCACACCAAGGAACATCATATTCTAATTGCTGGAAATTCATGATAAAGAGGAAAAACATTAAACAAACCAGAGTGCTATGGTTTGGTTGCCTGTTTCCTCCAAACCTCATGTTGACATTTGATTCACAGTGTTGGAGGTAGGGCTGATGGGAAGTGTTTGGGTCATGGGAGCAAATCCCTCATGAATTGATTAGTGCACTATCTCAAGGTGAGAGAATTCTACCTCTGATAGCTCCTTAAAGAACTGGTTGTTAAAAAGAGCCCAGCACCTCCCCTATCTCTTGCTTTCCCTCTCCGCACGTGATCTTGGCTCCCCTCTGCCTTCTGCCAGAAATGGAAGCAGCCTGAGGCCCTCATCAGATACAGATGCCCAATCTTGAACTTTCCAGCCACCAGAATCATGAGCCAAATAAACCTCTTTTTTAAATAAATTACCCAGCATCAGGTATTCCTTTACAGCAACACAAAATGGGCTAAGACACAGAGGGGAAAAAGACTCTTACTTATAGAAAAATAAAGATAAGCATAATAACTTATCTCTCTTCAGAGATATTGTAAGCCAGAGACAATGGAATAACACCTTTAAAATGCTGAAAGAAAATCCTGTCAACCTAGAAGCATACACCCAGTGAAAATACCCCTCAAAATGGAAAGAAAAATAAAGAATTTTTAGATGAACAAAAGTAACAGAATAATCACAAGTTGATCTGTTACACAGAAATGTTTAAGATACTTTTTCAGGCTGAAAGGAACTGATAGAAGATTGCAACGTGAAGGAATAAGTCTACATGAAGGAATAAAAGACCTAGAAATGGCAAATACATGGATTAAATATGAAACACTTTTTCTTCATTTCTTAATTCCTTAAACTACATTTGAATATTAGAAGAAAGAAAATAACATTGCATGGTGGCATTTTAACATATGTGAAAGTAAAATGTATGACGATCATAATAGAAAGGATGAGATGGTGATTACAGAAAGTACATGAAGCTACTAAAACTAACAAAGAGATTTAGACAAAAACAAATAGAGGGGAAAAATAAAATGCTAGAAATTCTCAATCCAAAAGTGGAAAAAAGGAGCAATAAGCAAACAGAAAATAAATATAATGGTAGATTTAAAGCCAACCATGCCAATAATAATACAAAATGTTGTTAATATTACACTAAAAATATAAGACCAAGCAATGCCAATAATAATATAAAATGTTGTTAATGTTACACTAAAAATATAAAAACAAGCAATATGCTAAGTGTATCTACAAGAAATACTCTTTAAATATAAAGAAGTAGGTAAGTTAAAAGTAAAAGGAGGCACGCCTGTAATCCCAGCACTTTGGGAGGCCGAGGCGGGCGGATCACGAGGTCAGGAGATCGACACCATCCTGGCTAACACAGTGTACTAAAAATACAAAAAATTAGCCAGGTGCGCCTGTAGTCCCAGCTACTCGGAGGCTGAGGCAAGAGAATGGCGTGAATCTGGGAGGCGGAGCTTGCAGTGAGCTGAGATCAGGCCACTGCACTCCAGCCTGGGCGACAGAGCGAGACTCCATCTCAAAAAAAAAAAAAAAATAAAGTAAAAGGAGGTAAAAAGGCATGTAAACAACATGCATGAAAAGAAAATACAACTGTATTATAAGCAAAGTAAACTTTAAGACAAAGAATATTCATAAAGATAAAGGGAGATATTTTATACCAATAAAGTATCAATTAATCAAGAAGGCATAACAATCCTAAATGAGTCAACATATAAACAGTTATTCAAAATATATTAGGCAAATTTAACAAAACTACTGGAAGAAACAGACAAATTTACAATCATAACTGAAGACTTTATTTTTGCTCCAATAGTTAATAAAACAAATAGACAAAACTACTGTAAGGAAGAAAGAATATCTGAATATTATCAAACAATTTAACCTATTGAGCTGTATATATCCAAGAAAACATACATACTTTTTTCAAGTGCACTTGGAACATTCACCAAGACAGACCATCTGTTAAGAAATTAAAGAAGACACAATAAATGTTATGCATTGAAATTACATAGTATTTTCTCTATGATGAAATTCAATAGAGTTAAAATAGAAGTTAACAAATACAAAATACGTTTTTTTAAAACACTACTGTGTTGGAAAGTTAAACAAAATCTTCCAAGTATGCCATGAATTTTTAAAAGTACAAGGTAAATTTTAAAATATTTTAAATGAAATAGTAATAAATTCATAGTATTTCCAAATTTATGAGATACATATAAGGTAGAACCTGAAGTAATTTTATACCTTTAATTGCTTATATTAGAAACATGGAAACATTTTAAAATAAAAAAAATCTAATCTTTCAATCTAAAAAGAAGGACAAATTCAATAAAAATTTAATAGAAGGAAATAATAAAGACATCAAAGGTAATCAATAAAGTAGATTATTTCTTTGAAATGGTAATAAAACTAGCAAGACTGACCAAGGAAAAGCACAAACACATATTCAGTACCAGAAATAAAATAGGAGACATTACTACAGATTCTATAGAGATTAGAAGGCTAATACAGGGATAGTATGCCAAGAAATTTGACAATTTGGATGAAATTTGACAATTTGGATTAAAATATATTAGAAATGCACAATTATTCAAGCATATCCAAGAAAAAGAGAAAATATAATTAGTTTCATATATAGTAATGAAATTAAATTCACCAGTATAACCTCTCACCATTAAAACCTTCTCAGATGACTTCACTGATAAGTTCTCTTGTGTATTTATAGAATAAATAATACAAATTATTCACAAACTCTTTCAGAGAGTAGAAGAGGAGAAAATATTTTCCATGTCATTTTATAGAGCCAGCAAAAGCCTTATACCAAAATTAGACTGTACAAGAAAAGAATACTGGGCCGGGCATTGTGGCTTATGCCTGTAATCCTAGCACTTTGGGAGGCTGAAGTGGGTGGATCATGAGGTAGGAGATCGAGACCATCTTGGTTAACATGGTGAAACCCCATCTCTACTAAAAATACAAACAATTAACTGGGTGTGGTGGCAGCGCCT
>NW_012116166.1:3946852-4155715 GCF_000951035.1 Colobus angolensis palliatus
GGAAACCCGGGAGGCGGAGCTTGCAGTGAGCTGAGATCCGGCCACTGCACTCCAGCCTGGGCGACAGAGTGAGACTCCGTCTCAAAAAAAAAAAAACAACTCTGATAAGACACCGCTTCATACCTTAGAAGGGCTACAATTAAATGACACCATATCAAATGCTGACAATGAGGAGCACCTGGAATTCCCATACACCGATGCTGGTAGAGTAAAATGGCGTAGTCATTTTAGACACTGCTAGGACGGTTTCTTATAGCACTACACATACACATCCCCCATGACCCAGGATTGCATTCCTTGACGTTTATCTAGGAGAAATTAAACTATATGTCCCTCAAAATCTTGCACAACAATGTTAATAGAAGCAGCAAATATAACAAAAAAGGAAGCAACCCAAACATCTATCAACAATAGAACAGACAAATAAATTGTGGTATTTTCATACAATGTGTACCACTCAGTGATTAAAAAAAGATACTAATACATGCAAAATATGGAAGAATTTCAAAACCATCATTCTTACTAGAGAAGACAGACAAAATAATGCATACGATATGATTCCATTTATGTGACTTTTAAAACAGATATGATGAATCCATGATGATAAAAATCAGAACTATGGTTTTCTCTGAAAAGAGGGGCTGATAATGCACTGGGAAGGGACATGAAAGAACTTTCTGGAGTGTGGAAATGGTCTATATCTTAATATGGATGTGTGTCACTGTAGGGTGCATATTTTTCAAAACTGATCAAACTGTATATTTAAGACCTATACATTTCACTGTACGTTAATTATAGAGCAATACAAATTTTAAAATCTTAACCGATAATCCTATCTCTTTTTGGCAAACTCCTGCTCATTAATTGCAGTCCTCAAAATGAACCCTTTCCCCCGGCCCCAAAAACTCATTTTGCAGCTGCTATCCTGCCAAGAGAATGAAATGGCAAACTCCCGTCTAATGTAGTTTCATATGCATTTTTTTCTTCAAATACATTCTCTTGCACCTGCAACACTGCACTATATAAAAAGAATAGATAAGAAAACCAGATGGAATCTCATCCAAATTTATTACTAAAGATAGTTCCCAAGTGAATAGCAGTACCACCTCTCCTTCATAGCCAGGCAGACATAGCAGTTCAAGCATCTCTTTCTGAGTAGTGTAAACACTTCTCCGGTTTGAAAGTGTATTAAGTCTTCATTAAATTTTGATATTGTCCTGGCTGCAAGTGCGAGCTGGTTCATACACTTGAAAGAGCAAATGCTCAAACAGTCCACTATACTTGGTCGGCAAAGCTCCCTCCCATTTTTTCCTCCAGCCCAGTCAAAACCCTCTCTGGAGCCTCAAACTTACAGAACCCTAGACAGAGAAATCTCTGAGAAAGGGATTATTATAAGCATCTCAGGAAACTCACTACCTTTAACATTGCAGCCATTTGCATCAGTAACATCAAGGTTTGAGTCTCTTCAAACCAAATTTTCCAGCCATGTTGATCAATAATTTTAAAAGACTGGAAAAATCTATTTCTAAAATATTTTTAAAATGTTCCTGGGTACATGTGCAGGACTTGCAGGTTTGTTATATAGGTAAAACATGTGCCAGGGTGGTTTGTTACATCTATCAATCCATCACGGAGGTATTAAGCACAGCATGCATTAGCTCTTTTCCCTAATGCTCTCCCCCTGCCCCTGCCAACAGGCTCCAGTGTGTATTGTTCCCCTCCCTGTGTCCATGTGATCTCATTGTTCAGCACTCACTTATAAGTGAGAACATGCGGTGTTTGGTTTTCTGTTTCTGCATCAGTTTGCTGAGGATGATGGCTTCCAGCTTCATCAATGTTCCTGCAAAGGACATGATCTCATTTATTTTATGGTTGCATAGTATTCCATGGTGTATGTGTGCCACATTTTCTTTATCCAATGTATCATTGATGGACATTTGTGTTGATTCCATGTCTTTGCTATTGTGAATAGTGCTGCAATGAACACACGCACAACCCCATTAAAATGTGGTCAAAGGAAATAAACAAACACTTCTCAAAAAAAGACATACATGCAGCCAGCAAACATGCAAAAAAAACCTCAACATCACTGATCATTAGAGAAATGCAAATCAAAACCACAATAAGATACCATCTCATGCCAGCCAGAACAGTGATAATTAAAAAGTCAAGAAACAACAGATGCTGGTGAGGTGGCAGAGAAGTGGAAATGCTTTTACACTGCTGGTGAGAATGTAAATTAGTTGATTTCTAAATTTTTAAGCAGGATAAGTAAATTGCAACCAATAATGTTCAGCTTCTGGTGGAATTCTCAGAAAATTCCATTCCTTATTCTCCAAAGAAAAACATGTTGGTGGCCCCCATCAATCCACCTTAGTAGATCCAGAAGTCCTAGCACCTCCAAACTCTAATATTAATTGAATGCAAATTATTAATTTCATAGTAAAACCAATATGAAGATGGTAATAAAAAGAAATCATTATGTTCTCTCAGATACATTCTTTCCATGCTTACAACTAATATCTGTCTCCTGAGAATCTGTTAGCTTGCATCAATTCTTGCTACTTTGAAATGAATTAGGGCCCAGTGCATTGGGATTGGCAAAAAAGAGAATTCCTGAAGACTGGCACGTACACTCCTACTACCTCCTTCTTGAAACCACTCCAACCCCAGCTCTTTATCTGATTGAGTTAGGGAGACTAGGTCCGATCTGACATGGGATGTCATGATGTGATGGGAGTCAGGAAATCTGTCTCCACTCTGCCACTGTGTAACCATGGGTAAGCCCTTTGTTTTCACTCCCCCACATTGCCTTATCTGACAATCTCTCGTTTGGCTTGGCTAAGAATTACAGGAGTCATTTTGTGTAAAGATTCCTGAAAATATAAACCAATCACGGGGACTCTCCTTAACATTCCATCATCAAACTTTCAAACATACTGCATCTGTTCCCATCTTCCCTTTTTCCTTCCTGTTGCAGTGAGCAACTCTTCTTGCACCTAAGGCCAACTAATCCACCTACACTTCTACACTTGGGATCTCGGCCTCTTCTGTCTTCTAAGAAGACAGTGGTTCTTTTTTTTTTTTTCTTTTTGAGATGGAGTCTCGCTCTGTCTCCCAGGCTGGAGTGCAGTGGTGCGATCTCTCACTGCAAGCTCCACTCCCAGGTTCACATCTTTCTCCTGCCTCAGCCTCCCGAGTAGCTGGGACTACAGGCGCCCGCCACCACACCCGGCTAATTTCTTGTATTTTTAGTAGAGATGGGGTTTCACTGTGTTAGCCAGGATGGTCGCCATCTCCTGACCTCGTGATCCACCTGTCTCGGCCTCCCAAAGTGCTGGGATTACAGACATGAGCCACCGCGCCTGGCCAAGACCATGGTTCTTAATCCCGGCTGCACGTTAATCACCCAATGAGCGTCTATTGAACACACACACACACACACACCCCATGCCCCAACCTCCCTCCAGAAAGGAACTGTGGGGGATAGGAATAGAAGCTTGGACATCAACATTTTTTCAGCGTTCTCCAGGAAATTCGAATGCACAACCAGAATTGAGAAACTCTAATCTAGGAAAATTTTGCAATCCATTATTGTTTCTGCGGGCACTGGTTCCTTCCCACCATGCATTTAAACACAACTAAGTTCCCTACTACATAAGTCCCTCCCTAAATCCCTCCACCCCTCTCTAACTATCGCCCAACTCTCTCCTCACAATATATTGCCATTTGTGCTTGTTTCATTCGATTTTCTTAAACCTTAAACCTGGGGTCATTTTTGTCACCTACTTCTTTCTCACTTCCATAAAATCCATAAATTCTATCCAAGATATTTCTTGAATATGCTCCTTTTTCTCCACTTTCATTGCCTTCCCTCCAGTTCAAACCATCAACTTCTCTCCATGATTTGCTGTAGCTAGTGGCCTCCATCTAGGTTTTTCTCTATCCACTTGGTCTGAACCACATCCTCACACATACATCACAGAGCACCAGAGAAATTTTATAGTGGCACAACCCACATCATGAGTTTCTTTCACACTTCAACTCCTACAATGCTTCTGTACATTCAAAGACATCATTAAAAAGTGAATAGATAAGCCATAGACTGGAAGAATATATTACAACAACAACACGCACACACACAAAACACAGTACACACCCACAAAACACAACACATGCAACACACACACACACACACATATATATTTGTATCTGGATACAAATAATTAGGTCCAGAATATTTGAATAGTGTTTAGAAATTCAAAAAGAGAAAGCAATCAGGCCAATAGAAAAAAATGCAAAGCAGCCATTTACAAAAATGGCCTTGTATTAGTCAGAGAAATGCAGTTTGAAACTATAACAACACACCAACTCCCTCATCCAAAATGGGATGATATTAGAAAGTCCGGCAATATCAAGTATTGGCAATAGGAATTAAAATAGGCTGCTGGAGATTATACAAACAGATACAACCACTCTGCAGAACAATTAAATTTAAAAACATGCTTATCCTGTAACCTAACATTTCTACTCCTAGTTTTCAACTAAGAAAAATTTTTACATGCATATATAAATATGTAGCTATGAGAAGGTTTATGGCAGCATGGTTTATAGTAGCAAAGATAAAAAGAGAGGTTATAGAGTCATCAAAGGAGAATAACAATTCCTGCAATGGAATACTATGCAGCAGTGAAAATACATGGGTCACAGAAAAGGAAATCATTGAGAATGAATATAATAAACATGACGTAGAGCAGGTGCAAGTGACAGAAGATATCAGACAGTGTGATCATTTCATAAAGCCTAAAGGAAATAAAAATACTGTATTTGCCTAGAGATGTGTACATATTATCATAGCTTTCACTAAAAGGAGTGTGAAGTTAGGACTTGAATGATCTGTATATCATTTATTTGGGAGGGGATCCCAGAAAATAATTGTAGAGGAGAGGGAAGCAACAGGGAAGGGAAGGCAGCCAATAAGAAGTGTGTTACTTAGCCAGCTAGTCATTGGCAGTTACTCCTGCAGGGAAATTCTATGCCCTGGGATAGCTCATCCGAGTCAGGAGAGACCTGGGGTATTTATATACCAACTCCTGTCCATCTTTTTCTGAGAGCTGCAGAGGAAGAGGAATTAATCCACAACACTTCTAGTCTCACTCAATGGTGGCCAAGTAGCCTCTGGTGGCCAGGGAAAACCCTCAGGCAAAACGACGATGACAATAAATTGTTAGTTGATCCTTAATGGACTAAAATGAATAAGGTGAGGAAATGTAGCTGGAACTCTTGACAGTGGCTGCCATATGAGCTAAGAACATACAAACAAGCAGAAGAATGAGAATGCCATATCCAGAATAGATTAATTTTGAGAGATAAGAAGGGGGTTTAACCAAGGAGAGATACGTCAATGTAACTACTTTTATTATTTGGTTTTTTATTTCTTAGACTTTTAGGTGGGTATCTGTAGGAAACAGCCTACAGCCTGGATTGAGTAAATGGAGAGGCTGTTTGCAAAGGTGAGGTCAGGGTATTGGGAGACCACAGGGATACTGGGAGTTTAAACCCCAACTGGGCACAAGGGGAAAGGGCAGAGAGAAGTTGCAGAAACCCAGAACCAGAAGGAACCTGGATGAAAGGAGGGAGCCGGGGCATAAATACCGCTTCTTTTTTCTTGTATCCTCCAATCTCCTTTAGTCACACCAAGCAGGAAGCCAGAGGTGGCCAGAGGAGTCACCCTTCCAGGCACAGAGTGGGTGGGGAAGGTGGAGAGTTGACCTGGAGGCAAAGAGAAGCTGTTGCGCACAGTTGGTGTTAGTTGCTATTTTTATACATATGTTTGAATACCTTCAATATAGCTGAAAACATTTAAGAAATGTCTCCCTAATGGCATTAGATTACCTTAGTGTTAGATTGCTTCGGTGTTAGAACACCAAAACCTAATATGGCCATCTGGTCCGCCTCCCACCCCATTCTCCAGCCCCTGCTTGGGCCGCCTCCATTGTGTACTTTTGTCACTCCCCTCCTTGTGGCCCTGCGATCCTCCATCCTTTCCTGTCCTCGGGGTCTCCACAGATGCAGCTCCTCTGGCATTAAATACTTTTCTTACCTCGCCTTTGCTCAGCCAACCCTTATTTAACTCTTAAGCTCCAATTTAAATATTTCACCCCAAAGAAGCTTTCCCTGATACCCCAGACCACAGAAGTCCGTCTGGTGCATACATTCCATGTGTGTTATTCTCCCTGCTAATTACACTGTAACAGCTCATTTATGATATCCTCAGCACCGGCACCAGACGCTCAATAGCCATGATTTCTTTGGGTTCTGAGGAAACACAGACAAAATAAGAATCCTGACTTTATTCATCACATAGCCTCTGTCACCCCAATGGAGGCTGACCCTCTTTTCAAGGCTCACTGAGAGACAGAAAATGACAATGATTTTGGAAACCCCAGTATTAAACTATCTTCTCCAGGTTTCTCACGTCATCCTTGCAACATGATGATGCTCATTTAATTCCAGGGCCTTAACTCCTTGTAAAAGCCATGCCTAACACGCATGCACCAAAAATGCAGCATGGAGCTTGGAAGGTCTCAAGTACCTAAGACAAAGCTTACCTATTAGGGAATCTGGATTTCCATCAGAATGTGGTGTGGCATGGCTCTGGAATTCCAGAAGGAATACACTGGGATACAAACCAAACAGAACAAACTGTAAAGCCACAGCGCAAATGTCTAGTCATTCATGCTTCTCCTCCTGAAGGAAGTCATGTGTGAGAAAGCAGGAGAGAAAAGTTTGCCACCCTTAACTGCAATTCTATCTGAATAGCATGCATCGGTGTGGATAATATTGGGTCTCTGAAGACCAGGCTTCTGCAACTTTAGCCAATCCACATATTTAAGTAATTTGGAACCTGCCTGTTCATGAAGAGGGTAGCAGATTTATATCCACATCCCTAGAGCCCAGCAACAGTGCCTGATTCACAATTGGTGGTCAACTGACTTTCTTTAACATACAGTCTGCACTCAGGCACCTGCCCACAGAGAGGTGTCAGTTGAACAGAAGACAGAATACAGGCACAGGGATGAAAGCAACCTCAGGTGAGTAGCAAAGCACATTCTGTCAATGGTTATTGAGAGGTCTGAGGACACAATTGCAGCTTAAATTAAATGCAATGGTAGGAGAGGGGTGGCCAAGGGCAGAGTGATGGAACTGAGCCAGATGCTTCAAGGGAGCCAGGGCTGGGATCCCTTATCCATGGCATCCTTAAAGACAAAGAACTTTGGAACTGAGGAGATGGAGGGACCCAGGGCTGGGTGATGTCCTCTCAGGAGCTTCCTGGGTTCCTCAAGACCCCAGCTCTTCCCCATGCTGGGAACACATGAAAGGCATCAGAACACTGACCCCCAGGAGTCAGGGGCGACACAGGGAGGAAGAACTGGCTTATAAAATGGTGACTTCTTGTAAAAGTTACAAAGGCCAGCACCGTGTCTCACGCCTGTAATCCCAGCATGGTGGGAGGCAAAGGCGAGATGATCACTTGAGGCCAGGAGTTCAAGACCAGCCTGGGCAACACAGCGAGACCCCTGTCTCAACAAATAATTAATTAGCCAGATGTGGTGTCACACACTTGTAGTTCCAACTACTTAGGAGGCTGAAGCAGGAGGATTGCTTGAGCTCAGGAGTTTGAGGCTGCAGTGAGCTGTGATCGCACCACTGCATTCTTATTGATTTATTATAAATAAGTGAATAAATAAATAAATGTTACAAAAATAAATAAATAAATAAACGTTACAAATGCAATACCCAAATGAACATGAAATACCAAAAAGAAATACCAAACACCAAATAGAAATACAAAAATACCAAATATCAAAAGAACAATGAAGAAATACCAAAAGAACAATTAAATACCAAAAAGAACAATGAAGAAAGTGATAATTACCCTAAATGCCACTCCCTAAAGATAATTACTAACATTTTGGGTCTCCTGGCCACATTTCTATTTCTTAAAAGCATGGAGTGTGTGAGTATGGGTGTGTGTGCTATGTGGAGCATGTGTGCGGGCCGTACGTTGTGTTGTGGGCCATACGTTGTGTGTGTTGTATGTTAGCGTTGCAGGAGACGGATGGCTTTGTGTTGTGTGTGTGTGGTGGATTTAAGTGTGTGTATGACGGGATGGGAGTGTGAGTATGCTGTGAATGTCTAATGTGTGTGTGCATGGTGTGTTTGTTGTGCACGTCATCTAGATCATGGTTATTTGTCACATGTTCTGTGTGTGAGAATAAGTTCATGTCATGTGTGATATGTGTACCGTGTGTTTGTGTCACGTGTCAATGTGCCATGTGTGTTGTGTACTGTTTTGTGCACATGCACTCTGTGTGTTGCGTGGGAGTGCATGAGAGGTGGGTATTGTTACAGAAGTTGTTCTCTCTAGTGTGTGTATTCTGTGTGTGAGTGTGAGTTTGTGTGTGACTGAAGCCTTTGTGGGCAGCAGGGCAGGTCAATGGGAGTGACATCGAATCCACCCCAGAATTATCCCTCTTTATGGCAAATAATATAAAGATCCAGGTACCAAACTGACATATCCTTTCCTTTAAAAACTAAATTCTAAAAATTTAAAGAAAGGCTATTTAAATAAAAATGTCAAGGAAATAATTGCATAGATGTTGTATGGAATAGGCAAAATTCTTTAGGAGGAGGTTTGAGAAACCCTAGTGCTCAAGGAATTTCAAATCCATCTCCATGATTCAATGATATAAATTCTGAATTTTTCTTTCTGAAATTTAAGATCTCTGATAGAAAATTACTATAACATTAGTGATGGGCCAGGTGCGGTGGCTCACGCTTGTAATCCCAGCACTTTGGGAGACCGAGGCAGCTGGATCACTTGAGTCCATGAGCTCAAAATGAGCTCCACCAACATGGTGAAACACTGTCTCTACTAAAAATACAAAAATAAATTAGCCAGGTCTGGTGGGCACATGCCTGTAGACCCAGCTACTGGGGAGGCTGAGGCAGGAGAATCGCTCAAACCCGGGAGGTAGAGGTTGCAGTGAGCTGAGATCACGCCACTGCACTCCAGCCTGACAGACAGAGTGAGACTCTTTCTCAAAAAAAAAAAAAATAATAATAATAATAATAATAAGCAAATGAACACAAAAGACAGAATTGGAGAACCCAAGCATTCCTCCCTCTGATGCGCTAAGTCCACAACTGGGTCACCAGGTCACCTCCAGTCAGGCAGGGAGCCCTTGTGGCCACACCTGGAGAAACAGTGGAGCCCAGGCTATTGTCTGGAGCAAATCACAGACACAGGCCTGGGAAAGGACGTAACTAGAACCAAATCCATGGCCACAGAAATAGGAATATCATTAAATATATAAAGAAACATATAACATATAAATAGAGGCATCAACATATATGTAAATAAAAATTAGAATAGAAATGTTTATAGGTACAACAGTCTAGGGCTGTGTGCCATTCTGTAGCAGTGGTTTTCTACATAGGAGGAAAGCAAACATATATACATATACATGAACCTTTACATAGACATGCATATGTGTATATATAACATATATATTCATATTTATTTAAATAGCTATTATGTTAATTATTTATAGGTATATATAAATACCTATACATATAGAAATAACATACATACATACAAATGTCTACCTGAGATATACACACAGGTATATGTGGTGTTATGCCAGCATGTGCCAACCTCTCACACCTGACAAGGCCACTCTGCTTAATAGTGTTTCTTGAGAGGACAGGGTTGGCCAGCCTCTCCCTGGGGGAAAGACCCTCCTTCCCTTGTTCTGGTGCCTTCCAAGTTCCTCCACCTTTGCATGCAGAGTGAACAGATGGTCCTGGTCTGCAGGCAAGAGCCATCGCCGGCCCGAATCCCGATGTAAACATGAGGTGGAGCCACCATGACTGAGTGCCCACTAACCACCAAGTGGGCAAACACACGCAGTGGCAACGCCCTCCCGCACCCTCCCCAGACTTCTGCGAGGGTCAGCGTCGAGACTCTGCACCAAACATTTTATGCTGTGTCTGGAAGTTGGCAGGTTGCTTTTATTTACAACCCTGGGCAAACCTATGCCACCATTTTCCCAAACCAAGGGTGAGGTGTGTATCTCAGGAGAACTAAGTTGGTGGCCTCCTCCACAGAAGACTTCACATAGGTCCACCTTTGAGTTTTGGGTGCTGTCATTAACTGGGTAAGTCTCTTCCCTAGCGTCACATGGTTATTAATGGGTAGAGTTGGCATTAACCCTGGTCTGATCCCAAAACTCTCATGCCTTCTGTTGTAGCAAGACTGCCCGGAGTGAGTGTGGTCCCTGGATGCCACCCCCAACCCACCTTCCCCATTGCCAGACAACCTTCATCCCCTGACAATCCCTTCACCCAACAGAGCCCCTGCTCCACAAAGACACAAGGTGTCTCCCAAGCGCTCCCTCTGGGGAGCTCAGCGCTGGCCTCACCTTTCCAGACATGGAGCAATTTCTCTCTGAGACAGGCAAGGAACATAATGAATGAACAAGACCTTAAGGAAAAAAGAGAGTAAACCATATTTTTCTTTCTTTTGAGATAAAAATAATATGCCTGCACATCAGATCTCCGGTGACAGAACTAATGTCCAGGAGCAAAATCAGAAAAAGCATCCTCCTCTTGCTAATGTGAACATAACAACGGGCTCCTCTGATGACCACAGTGCCACAGAAGTCCCTGTCAAGCCGTAGTCTGCAATGAGACCTATGAGGGTTCAAGAGGAACGTCCTTTGCTTCACTTTATCCCTATTCACTAAGTACAGCCGGAAAATAACCGTAAAAATTAACCTAAAGCTTAATGGCTTATGTAAGAATGCCTTAATAAAAATATGTTGGCAAGGTTATTGAACTATACAATTAAACCCCTCCCACTTGATACTTTTCAGTCTAATTTCTGTCTAAAGCTTATTCAGCAAACCCAAATGCCAATGCTTTCCTTCAATTTCCACTTCTTTGAACCTGCTAATTTACGAATAAGAAAGGATTTATTTGTGTTATTAGCCACATGTAACCTCTTGTTGAAAAAGTACTTTTAAATAGTGAAATCCTGAGATGCCTCAAGATTCACCAAATATCTGAAGGATGACTTTGATTTTTTTTTCTTCCACAAGCTGTGTTTGATTTACATCAATTAGGCCCTCCACATAAGGTATCATATAACAGGAAGGCTAATAACCCAGAAATAACCTCATTAAAAGAGACAGCATATCGGTCTAAACAGAATGAACTCTAAGCAGAAAAATTAGTGACCTGGAAAGTAGCAGGGAGAGGTAATGGCAGTACCAAGAAAAAATACATCCCTGTTAGCAAGTCAAAGGAGAAATCACCAGCAATAAAGTAAGAATACAATAGAGGCAGAAGCAGAACATTTTTGTAATGTTTTTAATCTGTTCAAATCCTGGAACATGCAATTTATTTTTTGCCTGGTCAAAAATCGTCTCTGAAATCATGCATGTATTCCTTGTAGACTCAGGCACAAAAAAGGGACCCTCCCGCC
Source organism: Colobus angolensis palliatus (assembly GCF_000951035.1). Taxonomy (NCBI): domain Eukaryota; kingdom Metazoa; phylum Chordata; class Mammalia; order Primates; family Cercopithecidae; genus Colobus; species Colobus angolensis. Next base: position 3,958,404 of record NW_012116166.1, read on the forward strand.
AGCCTGTGCCTAGGTGGGAGGTGTTGACTGTGTCTCTAAGGTCAGATGGTTTCCAGGGCTCTGAATTTTCCCACCATCGTAAGCACTTTCTCAGATGGGTGAGCTCCTCTTGGACTGCCACCCACCTGATGCCAGCTTATACCAGGACTTTTTCTCCTTGGCATAAAGATACAGCCCGCTCTATTTTATGGCACAGCCCATCAGAAACACAAACTTCCTCTTCTGCGACTCCCTGTTGACTCCAAGTGCCCCCCTCCTACCCAATTCCCATTTTATGGGCATTTTGTAAATGCATGATTTGCTAAGAAATGACTGCTTCTATGAAGCCTCATGCATGTAGTGTCTTTTTTTAAAAAAAAAAAAAAAAAACAGGAAGGTGGTCACATCAGAGGAAAGTCATTTCTAATGGTAAAATGCAGCAGAAAGAGGAAATATAGGTGCTGCCCCCAGCTCCCAGGACCTGAAGAGTCTGGCACATTGTGGGAGATCCCAGAAGACTGTATTCAAATGCTGCTCAGCTCCTGAGTCAACAGAGTGGTGCTTAATTGAAGAAATAGAGATAAGCTTTAAATGTGTATAAGTGTTTTTCTAGAGCACGTTAAGACAGGGATTGTAGTGGAGTCCTTGAGAACCTCCTGATTCGCTCTTATTTGAATTTCCCATGGGCTGTTCCTGGGCAGGTCAAGCCAGCAGATAAAATTCACTTCTCCAGGGACCCTGGCTTTTGAGGAGTTCCCCAGCAGCAGGACACACGGGAGCCCAAGACCTTGCACAACCCCAGAAGAGGATCAGAAAGTGGGAGGCCGGAGCCTAGGAGACCCGGGGAAGAGGCTAAGGCCTCAGTCTCAAATGACCGATTCTGGGGCCACCTCCAGGGCTTTGGGGCTCGGGGCCTTTTCCAGTCATGCAATCTGCATCGTTGGTCTCCTGCCCCGTTCCTACTTAGAGTTCAGAGTATCAGGATCTGAGCCAGAAATCTTGATACTACCTTGAGGCCTGAAGGGAGACTCATGACTGTACAAAGAAGCCTGGCAGGATATCTGGTACTTCCTGCAGCCCATCTCCCTGCCACTCCTCTGACCTCCATGAAATCACACCTTCAGATGAACAGGTGACTGTGAGACTATATGGCTTGGACCACTAGGTCAACACACTGCTCCTAGTTTTCAGCTGACACTCCCTTTCTTTCTCCAGTGAACACTCTGATCCAGCACCTCGCCTCCCCTTGGGAGCCAAGCTCACGCTCACCTGCATGCCTTTGCCCTTATGCCCTTTCCCAGTCCCACTGTCGCCCTCAGCAGCCTCTTTCCTCCTAGCCTAACCCACACAACTCTCAAGTCCAAGCTCATTTTCTAGCACCCTAGAAACCTTTCTTGATGCTGTTTGTCACTTCCAGCATCACCTCCTGGCCTAGCTCTAGAATCATGCAATCCCTCCCTTTTTGTTTGGTTCAGTTCTTTATTCTGGAAAGATGATGAAAGCAAATGCTGCTTCCCCAGGACAGGGACCACAGACATGGGTTCTTGCATGGCCCGGGCTGACAGTTCAGCAGAGGGGACTTGGAGAGGACACTGGCCAATGGAGGGGATTAAGGTAACAGCTATTGCCATGTGGCTAGGTCAGACCAGCATTGCCAAATGCAAATGTTCTCTTTTACCAAAAAAAAAAAAATTAAAGTTAGAAATTATAATTTTATGTGAAATCTTCTGGGGTTGGTGAAGGAAATAATATGGTCCATTTCTAAGCTAAAGTGCCTTAAGCAGGCTTCGGTCAGCAAACTACAGAAGTAACAGAATACACTCAGCCCCTGCTTGGATAGCCGATGCCTGCTTGTCAACCTCCCGCTTCCTCCCACTTTAGTTGCCTTCACCTGAGCCAAAAGTGTAGTCTAAGATGAAAGTTTACTAGCTTGCAAAATAGCTCATTTTGTCTGTTCTTATCAGCCTGCCCAGCTACTTAGATCATAAGTCAAATACTTAAAGAGCCCCTAAGCTAACTAGGATTGCAATGCATTGTGGGCTGCAACAAAATGCAGCAAGACACGCCCCCCCCCCAAAAAAAAACACCTACAGCCTCTACCCAACAATCAATAGGCAACATCCGGGAAGGTTGTGACCCCACAGTACTCAGCCTATGAGGAACTGGGGGAGGGACCTGCGCCCTAGGAGATAAATTGCTTGTTGAAACGTGCTGGGTGTGCCTGTCTATCAAAAACACTCAATCTTGCAAGACCGTCATTAAAAGTCTCACTTTTGCTGTTCTCCAGGTCTCTGAGTCCATTCTTTGGGTTTGGATGGGTGAGTTTCTCACACTGGCAACCTATGCTATAGTAGTTTTAAGCATGAGTTAGCCAGGCAGAGCCTATTGGTGGCCATCCCAGTGCGTGGCCTGGAGGCTGCATGCCCCCTCTCAGGTGATGGGAAGTGGTTTCCCAGGGCCCTTTCTTTCTCCAATAAACCCACTGATCCAGCACCTCACCTTACCCAAGGAGCCAAGCTCATATCCCAGTAGGTTTCTCTGTTGCATCTTCCCACACTCTGGGCTGCTGCTAGGTACCCACCTCTCCTGTAGCCCACCTGGCTGCAGCCCAGGCTTGGCAAGATGGAAGGGGCCAGAGAAAAGCTGGGCATCTCCCACCTCATGCCCCGTAATGAGACAAGCCTTCCTCCCTGGGTTTCCTCCTGCAGCAGGTGGGGCCATCCCAGCTTTTCTTACAGCCTCATTAAGGAAAAAAAAAAAAAAAAAAAAACCTAAAGTGTTTCATGCAACTCCGTGAGGGTTGCCAGAGAGCTAAGAGCTTCTTAAGCAGCTTCCTTCCAAGCCATTTGGGCCCCTTCTATAAATAAAGCTTTAGACAATTTTGCAAAAGTATATTTATTTACCTGATAGATCAGAACAGCTCCTGCGGTATCTTTAGCCCTGTTGGGTGATCTTTGAGCACTTAGCTCCCTCTCACATAGTTAGGCCTCTTTTTGCACAGCAAAAGAAAAAAATATATAGAGTTGAGCTCCTTGGAGGAGCAGGCATCTGACGTGGGGTGGTCCTCCTCGCCATGGGCTCACTCTGATCCAAGCCATTAACACAGAGGCGGCAGCAGATGCCAAGGGGAAATTATTAATAAGCGATGTCTGGAGGACTCCAAGCCAGCACAAACATTTCTAAAGTGGCAAAGGGAAGGGGCGGGCAGTCGGGGAGGAGGGAACCACCGTTGTGCTTTGTTCAGAAGAGCAGGACCAACAGGAACACAGAAGAGAACAACCCGAGGAAGACGAATGATTACAAGGGACGCAGTTCTTTCCCTGTCTGCATTTCACCTGCTTCGATTTTGAGCCCAAGTATCCCTACGTGCTTTTCTTGCTTCAAATTGTGCAGAGGAAGGGCTTAGCTCAGGCATCCTCAGCACTGGCACTACTGATGTTTTGGGGTCAGACCGTTCTTGTCGGGGACCAACCTGGGTATCGTAGGATGCCTTTCCGCATCCCTGGCCTCTACCTGTATAACGCCAGGAGCAGCCTCCTCTCCTAGTGTGACAACTGCAGCATCTCCAGGCATTGACAAGTGGCTTCTGGGGAGAAGAATCACCCCTGGTTGAGAACTGCTGAAATTAGACGTAGAGATACAATTGAGAATCAGTGCAGAAAAACATCAGAAAGGTCAAGGAAAGACCAAGACAGAGGACCTCAGTTCCAATCCCAGCTCTGCCACTTCCCACTGACCTTGATCGAATGACTTCTCATCTGGGTCTCAAACTTTTTTTTTCACCTATAAAATGGGATGATACTTAACCATGCCAACCACATAAGATATTGGTAAGAGTTGAAGCATTATTCGTGTCGTGTCCTTAGCACAAAGCTTGGCGCAGTATTTAAAAATCAAAAAGCACCAATTATTTTTGTAACTATGTTTATCAGCGTATGCAAAATAGTCTCTCTCACAACCTACCACACATGGAGTGTTTCCAGTTCCTCTGACCAGTGCACCTTCCTTCATTCCAAAAGCCTTTGCTGTGTGGAGGCCGATTAGCAATTACCTCCCCCTCCTGCAACACTTAAAGCTATGTTCCAGGAAAGCCTGATGCAGACACTTAAACTACTTGCATCAGTCATGGTTGGTTATAAGTTGGTTATAACTGCAACCAACACTCAAACAGAAGATGAGTGTCTCAGAATGCTGAGGGCAGCTCCAGATCCCAGAATCAAAAATGAAGGCCATGGAGCCAGGCTCAGCACAAGGCAGAACCAGGGCAAATTTGTGCCCTTGACAGCAGGGACCAATCCATGCCACTGTCAGAGTATGATCTCTGGAACTAGTTAGTGCCAGTCTTTTTTTCATCTTTGTTCTCACATCTCTCTGCTCAAGAGTCAAAGTCCCAGGAGGCATCTGGGTGCAGTGGCTCACACTTGTAATCCCAGCACTTTGGGAACCCGAGATGGGGAGGATCACTTGAGGCCAGGAGTTCAAGACCAGCCTAGGCAACATAGCAAGACTCCATCTCTACAAAAGATTAAAAAATTAGCCAGGCATGGTGACACCTGATAGCTACTCAGGAAGCTAAGACAAGAGGATTTCTCGAGCCCAGGAGTTTGAGGCTACAGTGAGTTATCATTGCACCACTGGACTCTAGCCTGGATGACAGAGCAAGAGCCTGTCTCAAAAAAATAAAAAAAAAAAAAATCCTGGGAGAGAATGTGATTGACTACCTGGAGTCTCATGCTCAACCCTGACCTGGGTGACTAGCAGGCACTTTGACTGACAGGTCTTCTAAGCCCTACCTCATGGAGGAAGGGGAAGGGTCATTTATAATAGGAAACTGGAGTGCTGTTATCCCAAAAAAGAAACAGAACACGGAGGGCTGAGTGGGTAAAAGCAACACTCATTCACCACACTTCTGTACTTTAGAATGCACCCATTTCCTCCTTGCTGGGGCAATAGCTGTGTGTTACTTTAGCACAGAAAGCAGAAGCACTCCACCTGTTCAGTATTCACTTTATACTTCATCAGGAGTTCCCAAATAAGACTTCCAGCCTTTAGGCTGGTCTGACATCCCAATAAAAGGAGAAGGCCATAGTTAGAGAAAATGCGGATGATAAGGCTTTCATTTCCTCCTGGCTGAGAAGGCCAGGGCACACCGTGCTCTCCCCGGAAATGCGACCCAGCATCACTCTGTCCTCCACACTCGCAGACCTATGCCCTGGTGCCCTCTTCAGCTCCCACTTCCTCACTTCACCCCAGAGGGGCACAGCCTGGCTTCTCCACTCAGCCCTCTCCCAACCCCACACATGCTTGATTCTCGACTCCGAATATGAGTACCAACTTGATTACACCACACCTGGAAAGAAGGCCCTGGAACTAATTAATCTACAGTCTCCTTCACGACACAAGCCCACCATGGAGAGGAACAGGAGTGAACATGGCCTCCAGGCGGCTGCAGCTCCGCACTAAGCCAGGAGACACTGAGGGCTGCCAGGGTGGGAGCTATCGATTTGTCAATACGCGAAACACAACCAGAGAGTCATTTTTTCTGCTGAGGTTACCATTTATCCCGGAAGATGCTCTTGGCATGAAAGCGTGGCATGAAAGCTTCCCTTAGATGGCAGGATAAGGGAAATGTTAGACACACAGAGAGAGTAACTTGGCACTTGAGATTTATTAATATTTTAAATGTGGAAAGCATACATTCCAGGGCTTACTCATTGCTTCTGGGGAAGAATCCAGGTAAACAAATCCACAACATCGCTAGAAACAAAAACTCTACCTTTCCATCCTGTTCCTGCATGGGAAAATGAGGATGAGCTAATTATTCAGACATAAGTAGTATCTTTAGGATAAAAGGATCGAAGGCCTCCACTGTTATATCTGGGGTTTCTCCATCACACCATCCTGGGAGAACAAATTGAAATTATAATTTTATTAATGACACTCAGAACAGTGGACCAATTTTTCCATGAACTCAGAACTTGGCAATGAAGAGACCATACTGGATCATTTGAGATCAGGAGTTCGACACCAGCCTGGCCAACGTGATGAAACCACGTCCCTACTAAAAATACAAAAAAATTAGCTGGGCATGGTGGCACCTGTCTGCAATCTCAGCTACTCACGAGGCTGGGGCAGGAGAATCACTTGAACCCAGAAGGCAGAGGTTGCCATGAGCCAAGTCGCTGCTCCAGCCTGGGTGACAGAGGGAGATGCCATCTCAAAAAAAAAAAGTAATCTTGGGACAATCTGTTCCCCACCTAGAGCCTTTTCTACTTGGATGAATCTGAAAGAAAAATAAAAATGAAAATCAGAGGTTATTTTATGGGCAGATTCCAGCACCAGGATTCTCTGTGATTTGTTCAAAGAAATCTACTCCTTTCCACGTGTCCCTTACAAAAAGGGCTCTTCCTGCTTGGACCGCCCGCACTAGTCAATCCAGGTGACACAAACAGAAGTCGTTTAATGCTGTGGCTTCAGACTCCACCAGTTTCTTCAGTCTCCTGATGAACACTGAAAAAAGAGTCATGAGAACTGAAAGAAGAGAGAAAAAAAATCCATCAAAACTTCATTTAGCCAAAGGAGTGAAAACTCAGGCACAAAACTGGTCAGTTAAAGAATCAGTTTGCCTTGCCTTTTTGTTGTTGTTGTTAGTTTGTTTTTAACTGACTTTTTAAAATCTGCCTTTAGCAGAACCATTAGATTCTGGCCTGGAGTGGTGGCTTACAAGCATAATCCTAGCACTTTGGGAGGCCAAGGCAGAAGGATCACTTGAGCCTAGGAGTTCGAGACCAGCCTAGACAAAACGGTGAAACCTCATCTCTGCAATAAAGATACATGCACAAGTATGTTCATTGCAGCACTATCCACAATAGCAAAGATATGGGATCAACCCAAATGTCCATCAATGATAGACTGGATACAGAAAATGTGGTACATATACACCATGGAATACTATGCAGCCACAAAAAGGAACGAGATCATGTCCTTTGCAACGGCATGGGAGGAGCTGAAAGCCATTATCCTCAACAAACTAGCACAGAAAGAGAAAACCAAATACCACATGTTTTTACTTATGAGTGGGAGTTGAACAATGAGAACACATGGACACAGGGAGAGGAACAACACACACTGGGGCCTGTTGGGGGAGCTGGAGGAGGGAGAGCATCAGGATAAATAGCTAATGCATGCTGGGTTTGATACCTAGGTGATGGATTGATAGGTGCAGAAAACCACCGTGGCACACATTTACCTATGTAACAAACCTGCACGACCTGCACATGTATCCTGGAACTTAAAATTAAATTAAATTTTAAAAGAATACAAAAAGTAACTGGGCATGGTGGTGTGCACCTGTAGTCCCAGCTACTCAGGAGGCTGAGGTGAGAGGATCACCTGAGCCTGGGGAGGTTAAAACTTCAATGAGCCTTGGTCATGCCACTGCACTCCAGCCTGGGTGACAGAGCAAGATCCTATTTCTAAAACCAAAAAAAAAGAAAGAAAGAAAAGAAAAGAAAAAGAAAGAAAGAAAAAAAATTCTTACAAGTCTTCAAAGAAGATCTGCTGCCAGACTGTCAGCTAAAAGCAGGTGCCTTATTAAGGATAATAGGCTAAAGAGAACCTCTAACACTGTATTTCATAATTAGACTTTGCATTCTTTTCATACTATAGCATTTCATGTAAAGGATAAGACCTCAAAATAGTATACTTTCATTGTTCCCCTTTTGGACTTTATGCTATGATTGTCAGACATTTTATTTTTACCTAGATTATAAATGCTGGAGTCTATTATCACTTTTATTTAAACAGTCAATTATCTTTTAGAGAGAGTTAACTAATAAGAAAAATATCCTCTACATTTCCCCTTATAGTTACAGTGGAGCTCTTCACTTTCTGTCTAGATCCACATATAATGGAAATATGGATCTCGACTTTGCATTTTAGACATACTTCCCAGACAGACTTTATAATTTGGCGTAGAGATGAGGCCTGGGTCACAGAGCCCCCAGCTGTTTCTCTGCCCCAAAGCCCTCTCTGAGTGTACTCCCAGCTGCCACAAAGCCCGGGTTGGATAGGCGTCTTCTCAGAAGACTTCTCCAATCTTTTCCACACCCGTGCTCACCCTCCAGGCATGGTGATCCCTCCTGGTATCTGCCCACACTTTTGATTGGTCTCTGTCATTGCTGTTTTCACTGTCAATGCCACATAGACACCTGCTTACCCCACTGGGCTGCCAGCTTCTGTGTACTGGAGCTCATGAGGTATCCATCTCCAATATCTGGCCCCGAAGGTGTTTTATTATTATTATTACTATTTATTTACTTATTTTTGAGAGGAGTCTCACTCTGTCACCCAGTCTGGAGTGCAATGACGTGATCTCAGCTCACCGCAACCTCTGCTTTCTTGGTTCAAGCGATTCTCCTGCCTCAGCCTCCCAAGGAGCTGGGACTACAGGCATCCACCACCACGCCCAACTAATTTTTGTGTTTTTAGTGGAGACGGAGTTTTCCCACGTAGGCCAGGCTGGTCTTGAAATCCTGACCTCAGGTAATCTGCCTGCCTAGGCCTTCCCAAGGTGTTGGGATTACAGGCATGAGCCACTGCGCCTGGCCATGAAGAAAGGTATTTTCGGGTTTGCTTTCTAAACAGGCTCTAGCAAATCACTCTCCATGGTTACTATAGGGCATATTTGCCTTTCTTCTTGAAACATCCTTTCCAAGTTTAGGGCATTCTTCTTAAGGAGATGCCAGAAACTCACTTCACCAACATTCCTTGCAGCTCGAGTGTGGACCTGTGACCTACATCCTGTATTCAGGCACCACAAAACTCCACTCTAAGCAAGCAAAGGCACAGCCCTGTGACCTACATCCTGTATTCAGGCACCACAAAACTCCACTCTAAGCAGGCAAAGGCACAGCCCTGTCTAATCTGGTGGGCTGACTGCGGATGCTTCCCGCTTCCAAACACAGGGGTGGCACTCACGCCTTATTCTAGAAACTGCTGCTGTAAGACAGGGATATCTTATCAACATGTCAGTAGCAAGAATTGATTGAACTTCTTTTATTTTTTTATTTCCACAAGTTTTGGGGGAACAGGGGGTATTTGGTTACATGAGTAAGTTCTTTAGCGGTGATTTGTAAGATTTTGCTGCACCCATCATCCAAGCAGTGCACACTGAACCCAGTTTGTAGTCTTTTATCCCTCACCCCTCCCCACCCTTTCCCCAAGTCCCTAAAGTCCATTGCGTCTTTCTTATGCCTTTGCATCTTCACAGCTTAGCTCCCACTTATGAGTGAGAACATACGATTTTTGGTTTTCATTTCCTGAGTTACTTCACTTAGAATAATAGTCTCCAGTTCCAGCCAGGTTGTTGTGAATGCCATTAATTCATTCCTTTTTATGGCTGAGTAGTATTCCACTATATATATATATATACACACACACACACATATATATATAAATGCCACAATTTCTTTATCCACTCATTGAATGATGGGCATTTGGGCTGGCTCCATATTTTTGAAATTGTGAATTGGGCTGCCATAAACATGCGTGTGCAAGTATCTTTTCTTAAATGGACAAAGAATCATTTTTATTTACATAAAATGCTCAACATAAAAATTATTTTTTATTTATTTGAATTTTTTAAGGATCAGGAAAAATAACTAATAGGTACTAGGCTTAGTACTTAGAGGTGTTTGATACCAGGTAAATGGATTAAGCTGCTTGGTGTGAACACAAGGGAAAAAGCCCAGGCCCACGAGAGAAAAAGCATTAGGGGACCTTTCCAGTGTTATCACAGGTGGGCCCGGCTGATAGTGGGACTGTGTGAGAAGCCAGGAGACTCCAGCCAGGGCAGCTGGGAGGGGCAGTGCACTGTAGACCCAGGAAATCGGAGGCAGGTCTCGGTTAATTTAGAAAGTTTATTTTGCTGAGGTTGAGGACATGTGCCCGTGTGTTGATGTTAATGCTGGAGAGGTAGTGTGAGGCCTGTCCAACCCCCACTTCGCTTCATGGCATGAACCAGTCTTTCAGGTTAAATTTTAAGAGCCCTGGCTGAGGAGGAAGTCCATTTAGATGGTTGGGGGGGAGCTTAGAATTTTATTTTTGGTTTACACCACAGATAGGTCTAGGCCATCTCATAGGATCCTGCAGCGGGTTCAGCCTTGGGCCTAGAACTGATTCAGACTAAACAAGTGGGGGGATCCTCTTCTTTCCCGGGAGTCTCCTCACTAGCTCCAACGCTACCACTCCCCAGGGCCCTCTTCCTAAGGACCTGGGTGTGCAGAGGGAGCAATAAATCAACTCCAAGACAGAGAGGAAGAATGAATAGCAATCAAGGAAGGCTTCCCAGAGAAGGGGCAGAGCTTGTAGGCGCCGTGTTCCCAAGGCACACACCTAGAAAGCACACATACCTCTAGAGTGTGCACCCACCTCTCCAGGGGCCCTCTCCAGGGCAAATGCACCTCCCTTTTCTCCCTGTCTGACACTTATCAGGTGCCCTATAAACATACAATAGGAGTGGCAAACAGCAGCTTGAAAACCAAATCTAGCCTGACTGTCCCTCTGGTGACCCAGTGCCTTTATCAATTACCTTTGCCTCCAGATCAGGCAATCCCTCTCCAGTCCCCCAAGGTCCTTGCCACTCCCTCGTCTTGCTTCTTTATTCACATTAGGTGAACAGCCCTGCTAGGCATTTAGATTCACTACCCTTAGAATAAGCTAAGGAAAGCAAGAATGGGATTCTGATAAAAAGAAATGAATACAGAGGCCATGCAGATGGCAGGAAAGCAAGAGTAAAAGGATGGATATAGGGGCCCTGCCCAGTGTGTTAGTAAACCACGAGAAGTCAGCTACCGCAGCTATGCAGAAAGAAGGTGCTGAAGCCGGAGGGGAGAGCCTGATTATAAACACAGGCAGGATGGGAGATGCACTCTGCAGCCAGAACCCTGGAAATCAGACCTTGACCCAATGTTCCCCAAAACCATCATTCTCACTTCATCTTGGCAATTTTTGCCATATCCGCATACTATCTGTTCCAAATCTAATTTTAAAATATTCGCCTAACTTAAAAAAAATTAAACCTCATCCTAAACAATGTTCAACATCAAATTCATGAGTTTTGTGTACTAGTTTTGTTTCTTCTAATACGCATTAAAATAAAAACATTACCAAGAAAAGTCTCTGATACTATTTAAAATTATTTAACCCACAGTTCCAGGCACCCAGGTTCCACACTGAGAATCATTTCTTAGTGTTTCGTTTGTCTAAAAGCAAGATTGAGACAAAATCTTTCACTTGAATGTAGCCACTATTTTTTTTTTTTTTTTGGCAAACAAATCAGCATTAATGAATCAGGATGCCTTTTCATAGCTTTTCAGGTTTGGGACTTATTAGAATAAATCTAATAAATCTAATAGAATCAGTCTATTCCATTAGAATAATAGGGTCCCCTTTGACATTTCATCTCAAAATCCCAACGAGTCTCCAGTTGTGTCTGTCTTTCTCATCTATTCCCTCATCTCCCTTCAACGTCTTCTAACCACTCTCCACTGACCTGGACACCACCAGTGGGGTGGGCCGGTGTCACCAGAGGGTCAACCTGTCAACAACTGAACTTGTTCTGAGTGAACTCTGGGTCCAGACCACCACATTCAAAAGCCCAGCCCACACCTAACACCTGTGTGATCACAATCACATTGCTGACCTTCTTTGCACCTCAGTTTTGTTATCTGTAAAATGGGGATGAAAACACTACCCATCTGATAAAGTCGTTGGTGAAACTGACAAGTTAGTGCATGGAAACGCTTTGCTATGTTGTAAATGTGTCTCCCAAAGTTCATGGGTTGGGAACTCTATCCCCAAGGTAACAGCGTTGAGAGGTAGAAATTTTAAGAAGTGATTAGGTCACAAGGGCACAGCCCTCATGAATGGATTCATGGCCTGACTCGTGGGAGTGGGTTAGTTATTGAAGGAGAGGGTTTCTGATAAGAGGATGAGTATGGTCCCCTTCCTCTCTCTCTCAGCCTCCCACTTTCTGCCATTGGATGACACAGCAAGAAGGCTCTCAAAAGATGCCGGCACCTTGATATTGGACATCCGAGCCTCCAGAAACATGAGAAATAAATGTCTTTTCTTTATAAATTATCCAGACTATGGTATTCTATTATGGCAGCACAAAACAGGCTAAGGCACACCTAGAACAGTACCTGGCACTCAGTATGTGTGAGCAATAATTTTTATTATTATTACATCCCACTAAATAGATCTTTTCCCCATGCATCCCATTCTTCAAAGATCTTGAGTTCAACCACTACCTTCCTTCACTCTCATCCACTTCCACTGTCTCTTCCTGAGAGGAGGCCAGTGGATTCACTCTCTTTTCTACCCCTCCTATCATTCCTGGAGCAATCTCTACTCAACGCATTCCCAGCTCACAGTACCAGCCTTTTTTTTTTTTTTTTTTTTGAGACAGAGTCTCACTGTGTTGCCCAGGCTGGAGTGCAGTGGCGTGATCTCAGCTCACTGTAACCTCTGCCCCCATAGGTTCAAGCAATTATCCCTGCCTCAGCCTCCCAAGTAGCTGGGATTACAGGTGCCCACCACCATGCCTGGCTAATTTTTGTAATTTTTAGTAGAGACTGCATTTCGCCCTGTTGACCAGTCTGTTCTTGAACTCCTGACCTCAGGTGATCAGCCTTCCTTGCCCTCCCAAAGTGCTGAGATTACAGGCATGAGCCACCACGCTCAGTCTGTACCAGCTTTTGACAAATTGCATCCTCCTGGACCTCTCTCCCATCAATCCAGCTTGATCTGCTCTGGAATATCCAACATTTCTCTGTATCCTGGCTGCTCAAGAACAGTTTTCTCACAGGCTTCCAAGACCTGCCATGTTTGGCTTCAAGCAGTCCTGCTGGTTGGATTCCCCAACGTCTCCACACACAGTGTCCCTGGGTCATATCTTCCCACCCTAGCTGGGTGTTCCGAGACCACTTGGGTGCATTCCCAGACAGAGACCCTCCCTGTCATATTCACATTTCACAACTTTAACCTTGTTAAAGCCCTGCCTTTTCTTGGGGGCCTTCCCTGATCACCTCCTTCAGAGTTATATGGCTGAGTGCCCTGTTTAAGTCACAGATGTTCTCATGGCTGTCCATTGGGCCCAGGGAGTTGGCATGAAAATAGGACTCACTTATACCCTATCCCCTGTGGTCTGAGGGGTGGGCAAATCACCCAGCTAACCACTCACAGTTAGTCCTTTGAAAGGCCGTATTGATTGGTTCCACGTGGGTCAGCTGAGCCAATCAATCAGAGTCCTTCTAGAGACCACAGTGATTGGTCCAAGGAATCAGCTGAGCCAGGCAGAGTTACTGCTAAGGAATTTCTGACTGGAGCTGGTGGGAAAAACTTCTTTCCTCTGAGAAGGCAAGCTCAGAAGACCTGGGATGAGGTGTCAGCCTTGTAGAGAAGTTGATGCTGAGGGAAGTGAGTCAGGGAGGTAAAGACAGAAAGTCCTGAGAGTACTGAGTCTCAGACTTCAAATTCCCTGCCCTGTCTGTGGTTTAACATGAAAACAACCCCAGAATCCTGACAGTAAATAAACACCCTGCCTTTTTGTTAAAGCTATCCAGAACTGGTTTATATTTCTGGAAAGTAAAGAAACTGTAATAGGCTGTGCTTCCCAGGCTAACCTTTGTTAGGTGTGTACATTTTTTAATTTAGTTGTTCACATGTTTGAGTCATCCCTGTCCATATGAGAGAGAGGAACGTATTTCATGCTTCCTTCCTTTCTCTCCCTACACTTGGCACAATCTTGGGCACAAAACAGATGCTCACTAAATATGTAGGCCCACAGAGGATGCTAGAACTGGCTGGTAGGCCCAGCTGCAAAGAGGAAAATTCTGGATCATCTAGAGTCAGCCTACAAGAGCACCCATCACAAATGTGCAGGAATCGAGTCACAGAGAATTATGGTTTTCTCAGTAAAGGTTGCTTAAAACAAAAGCCCATTCATCTGCCTGTAGAAGACATTTAATCAATTTACATGAGGGATTTCAAAATTAGTCAGACTGTAATGAACTATGAAATACTGATTAATGCATTTTTGCAATGTTTGATTAGAAACTTAACATGTATGCGAGCACATCTTTACCATTACAACATTTCTATGTTAATATTTGGTTCTTAACCACTGGCAGAATAGATATTCTGAATTACAGAACCAAAGTGTATTTGTGTTGAACAAGATGTACACAGTTTTCCTGCTAGAAAGTGCTTCTTGATGTTCAAGAGGTATCTCAGGTTTGAAGGGGTGAGTGGGAGGAAGTAATCCACGGGATGCAGTCACTGTGAAGTTGAGTATTAGCTGCTAAATTGTTTGAGAGTTCTCCAGAAGCCACTAGGGTAAAAAAGGCCAGCCATTCCGCCCACCCCAGCCCTCCCCTAACAACAAGGCATTCTCTGAAAGAGGAAACAATCCCAATTTTACTAAGGCAGAAGAAGCCGAATTCTTTTGGCCAGAATTTAAATATACCACCTCAGACAAAAATGTTTGTTAGGTTCCCCCTCTGGGCAAGCAAATTATTAATTGAAAGGCTTGAAAATCTTCTCGAACCTAAAGAAGCCACAGTTTTAACGTTCTTTCCTTCTTTCTTTCTTTCCTTCTTTCCTTCCTTCCTTCCTCCTTTGTTTGTTTCTTTCTTTCTCTTTCCTTCCTTCCTTCCTCTTTCCTTCCTTCCCTCCTTCCTTCCCTTCCTTCCCTCCTTCCTTCCTTCCGTCCCTCCTTCCTTCCCTCTTTCCCTCCTTTCCTCCCTCCTTCTTTCCCTGCTTCCTTCCCTCCTTCCCTCCTTCCTTCTCTCCTTCCTTCCCTCCTTCCCTCCTTCCTTCTCTCCTTCCTCCCCTCCTTCATTCCCTCCTTCCTTCCTTCCCTCCTTCCTTCCCTCCTTCCTTCCTTCCCTCCTTCCTTCCCTGCTTCCTTCCCTCCTTCCATCCTTCTTTCTTTCCTTCTTTCCCTCCCTCCTTCCTTCCCTCCTCCCTTCCCTCCTCCCTTCCCTCCTTCCTTCCTTCCTCCCTTCCCTCCTCCCTTCCCTCCTTCCTTCCCTCCTTCCTTCCTTCTTTCCTTCCTTCCCTCCTTCCTTCCCTCCCTCCTTCCCTCCCACCCTTCCTTCTTTCCTTCCTTCTTTCCTTCCTTCCTTCCTTTACTTTCTTTGAGATGGGGTCTCACTCTCTTGCCCAATCTGGAGTGCAGTAGCATAATCTCTTGACTCACTGCAACCTCCACGTCCAAGGTTCAAGCCATTCTTCCACCTCAGCCTCCCAAATAGCTGGGACTACAGGTGCGCATCACCACACCTGGCTAATTTTTTCTATTTTTGGTAGAGTTGGGGTTTTGCCATCTTGCCCAGGCTGGTCTTGAACTCCTGGACTCAAGTGATCTGCCTGCCTTGACCTCCCAAAGTGCTGGGATTACAGGCATGAGCCACTGCTCCCAGCCTACACCTTTAAATTTCTGAGGACACCTCCAGAGATTTTTGTGTCTGTGTATTTCACAGAGAAGGCAAGTTAGTCTCTTTCATATAACTGGAATGCCCTTTCTCCTGGTAAGATCAACAGGACTCAAAACATCAGGTGATACTGGAAGTCATAAAAAGGAAAACGTGCTGAATTGCAAAAATCTAGTCAACTAGAAGTATGATCTTAAAGTTACTTAAAACAAATCTTACTTGCACACATGTGGAAGACATCTAAAGAGGTGGATTGACATTAAAAAAAAAAAGATGTGTTAAAAATTAGCGATTAAAGAATTTGAAGATAGATTCCCACAGTAGGTTTCTAAGAGCACTGATATGCTGGGCCTGGCCCCAGCCATAAGATTATCTGACAAAGTCCAGGCATGGTGGCTCACACCTGTAATCCCAGCACTTTGGGAGGCCGAGGCAGGCAGATCACTTGAGGTTAGGAGTTCGAAATCTGACTGGCCAACATGATGAAACCCTATCTTAACTAAAAATACAAAAATTAGCCAGGCATGGTGGCGCACACCTGTAATCCCAGCTACTTGGGAGGCTGAGGCAGGTGAATCGCTTGAACCCAGGAGGTGGAGGTTGCAGTGAGCTGAGATTGCCCCACTGCTCTCCAGCCTGGGCGACAAAAGCAAAACTCCATCTCAAACAAACAAAAAAAAAAAAAAAAAAAAGAAAAAAAGAAAAAAAAAAGATTATCTGACAAACACTGGTTTCAAAAAGGTGCTCCTGTGGAAATCCCATCACCACAGAGCATGTTAACTCCAGAACAGCAATGTGTGAATTTGTTCACATAGAGAAGAAGAGGTCACATATGTGAGTGCACGTGTGGGTACACACAGAGAAACATACTTCGTGATGCTCACAAGTGCAGGCAATTATCTCACATTTAGATTTTAAGCCTCCCTTAGAATTTTAAAAACCATTATTTTGCAGGATCGCCATTATTCTGATTCATTAGCAAGGCATACTTATGAGGGTCTTAAAATAACCAGGATGCTGGACATGTAAAAACATGCTTCTTGCTGTCATGACAACTAAATAACAACAATAATGCTCACATCCGAATGACTACAGGGAACAAAGTTATTGTGCCTGAATATAGATAAGTTAATTATGGAATCATCAAAAGAACAGCAGCTCTGTCAATGCAAAGATGATTCTAAAATAATCAATAACAACAATCTTGTTTGGTAATTGGCTATTTGTTTCCAATATGGGCTCTACCTTTGGTCTGCATGGAAATGCAGCAGGCTCTTTAGCCAGCAGAAGAGAAAAAAAAGGAAAATCTTTCAGTTTAGGGTTGGTGGTTGTCAGTAGCAACAAATAATGGAAAATTGCCATCTGGCTTCTTTTTTTAAATGAGATTTGAATAATCAATTTAATAATGGATAGAGCACTTGCTTACAGAAGTAATCCATTGTCATTGCTCGGAAAAAATAAAAACTTTGTCACCAGAGACAAAGCTCTGCGGTGTGACTATAGGTAAAGCAAATAAACGTCTACGTACATGCCACAATTTTTATTTTCACTGCTGACTTTACATAAACTAGAGGATAACTCTTCCTTCTCTATGCTTAGCTTTTCACATTCTGTGTTTAATAATCAGGACGAAATCTACAGAGCAGTTGGCTTGCTACAGGCATTCAACTCTACTGATGGTTAGTGGAGAAAGAGAGACACAAATGGTCGATTTTTTTTAGCACATTTTTCCCCATCGTCATGTGACATATCGTGGAACAGGCCTGATTTCAGCAGAGCAGAGGACATAAAAATGCATCTGGCTGTGGGGTGTGTGTGAGTGTGAGAATGTGTGTGTGTATCCTTTACACAGCTGCAGCAGAGGAAAAACGCTATTCAGAAAAGAAGAACGGGGTGATGCCAGGGATCACGATGACTCATTCATTTACATGATAAAAATGAAGATAGCAGGAAAGGTGTTCTTACCCCAAGCAGAAGCAGGAGTGATGACATCCAAATATGGGGCTCGTGTCGTGTCGTTTTGTATGTGTGTTTATGTGTGTGTTTAATGAAATATGCGTGTGCAGTATCCCATTGGCCTCGAAAGACCCTTGAATCTTTTACTAAAAAATTTAGTGGTCGGGCACAGTGGCTCACGCCTGTAATCCCAGAACTTTGGGAGGCCAAGGTGGGTGGATGATCTGAGGTCAGGAGTTTGAGATTAGCCTGGCCAATATGGTGAAACCCGGTCTCTATTAAAAACCCAAAAATTAGCCAGGCGTGGGGGCAGGCGCCTGTAATTCCAGCTACTCAGGAGGCTGAGGCAGGAGAATCACTTGAACCCGGGAGGTGGAGGTTGCATTGTGCTGAGATTGGACCACTACACTCCAGCCTGGGCCATGGAGTGAGATCCATTCTCAAAAAAATAAAAAAAAAAAAGAAAAGAAAAAGAAAAAAATTTCCATGTGGTTTGAAGGAGAAAAAGGGATGAAGTCCAGGCACTGCCGCATTTTTGGAAAGTGGCATTCAGGATCCCAACAGCACCATTTGGGCTCTACGCACCTACGGGACAAGAAGGCGGAGGCTTCTCCTGGCCTCCACTGCTTGAGGACTGGAGGGTATTAAGGAGGATTATCCTGCTGAATCCGGCCTTAGGCTGCTGTTTCCCCAGAACTCCAGATCCACTCGGGGCACATTTCCTTTCACCTGGCACTGGTTTTCTCCTTGGCCTGTGTCACTCAGAAACTCCCCCTGTGAGGTTTCAGGTTGTTTGCCTCTTCTCTGACTGAACCTCCGCCCCCCTCCCAACCCAATCCGCTTCTTATTTACTCTCCCAGGATGTTCAATGACCAGGCCCTTCCCTGGGTCACAGTTTCATTAGCCCCCTTCCTTCAACAGGGAAGTTAGAACTGGTTGACTCTCATCCCAGAGACTCCCTCTGAGACCCAACTTGGCCCCAGGGTTACCAGCACTTCCTTGACACCAAGGCACCCCACCACCTCACCTCGTCTAGTGCTGCCTTGGGCCACAGAGCCTTTTATAAAGTCTTAGATAGTCTCCCAAGTCCTCTCCACATCGAGGGGACAGCTCCATTCTGGCCCTTCTTCCAGCTGGGTCTTGCGAATTCCCTAGGCAGAGCCCCACAGAGACTATGCACATTGTCCCTGTGCTTCCCAAGACCCCCACCCTAACTCCTGAAAAGCAAAGCCAGGAGGCTTAACCTCTTTCATTTTTCCCCAATTATCTGAGCCATCACCTGTCACCCATACTCTATATAGGGGTATCGTCTTGCCAGGATTTCCACTGCAACATGGAAAGAAGACTTGGGAAAATTGCAAACACATGGTTATGTCCTCATCATCACCAACACATTCAGTCCAAAGAGAAGCTCCTGCACTAAAAAAAAGAGGTGTTCTCCACCTTGCCAACCTAAACCTGTCCTCTCTCATTTCTCCAGATCTCTGAAGGTCACCCTCACTCCAGCAGCTTCAATCTCCTCCTCCCCACTTGTTCCTTCTCCTGTATCCTGGCATGCCCAGATCACCTTGTCTTGAAAAGGAGAAAAAAATGTATATATATCCCTGGCATCAGTATCCTCAGTATCAAGCAAACCACTGAATACTCAGGTCAGGAGTCCAAGAAAGACATCTTTGGTTCCTATGCCCTCTGTGGTGCAGCAAAGGACATAATTTCATTCTTTTTTGTGACTGCATAATATTCCATAGGGTCACTTCCATTTCTATTCTTGTTTCAAAATCCTGAAAGCTCAGAGGGCAGGTTCATTCACATGCTAGGGTTGCCACAACGAAAGACCACAGACGGAGGCAGGTGCTTACACAGCAGAAATTTATTTCTCAGAATTCTCGAGGCTGGAAGTCCAAGGGCAATGGGTCAGCAAATTTGGCTTCTTCTGAAGCCTCTCTCCATGGCTTGCAGATGGCCGTTTTCTCATGGTGTCCTCTGCTCTGTGGTTTTCCCTGAGTCCTTGGTCTCTGTGTGTGACCAACTTTCCGCTTCTTAGAAGGACACCAGTCAGATTGGATTAGAGCCCCACTCTAAGGGCTTTATTTTAATTTACTCACCTTTGAAGAGGCCCTATCTCCAAATACAACGGCATTCTGAAGTACTGGGGGTTAGAGGTGAATTTGGGGTGGAGAGTACAGTGCAGCCCAGAACACCAGGTGAGAATGTCCAAGGGTGTGCACTAAGTGAGGAATGCAGAGGGGCAGGTCACATTCCTGGGGGGCCGAGGTTGTCAGGATCAGGAAAGAAAAATGAGAGAGTGGGTCCTAAAGGAAAAGATCAGGGTTTGGAGCAGGAGAGGCTGATCCACAGAGACGAGTACTACAGGATGGGCTGAGGAGTGACAGCAGAGAAGAAATCTTGAGACCCAGCCATCTCCCCTCCCTTGTGCCTCTGTGTGGGAGTGGAGCAATATTGGACACAGGCTGGATTCCTTTGGTCTGAGCAGCAAATAAGAGAGAGAAAAGCTGAGGCCAGAGGCACACGGAAGGGTGATAAGCTGAGTGTAAAATAAAAGAGGCCAGAACAGCACCGTGGCTCACACCTATAATCCCAGCATTTTGGGGAGGCTGAGACGGGAAGATCCTTTGAGGCCAGAAGCTTGAGACCAGCCTTGGCAACATGGTGAGACACTGTCTCCACAAAAATTTTAAAATGTAGCCGGGCATGGTGATTTATAGTCCTGGCTACCCAGGAGGCTGAGGCAGGAGGATCCCTTGAGCCCGGGAGTTTGAGGCTGCAGTGAGCTGTGATTGTGCCACTGCACTTCAGCCTGGGTGACAGAACAAGACCCTGTCTCTAGAAAAATAAATAAATGAGGCTAGATACGCTGGCTCACACCTGTAATCCCAGAACTTTGGGAGGCTGAGGCAGACATATCACTTGAGGACAGGAGTTCAATACCAGCCTGGCCAACATGGTGAAACCCTAAAAATACAAAAATTAGCCGAGCATGGTGGTGCCTGCCTATAATCCCAGCTACTCGGATGGATGGCTGAGACAGGAGGATAGCTTGAACCCAGTAGGCGGAGGTTGCAGTGAGCAGAGATTATGCCACTGCACTCCAGCCTGGACGACAGAACAAGACTCTGTCTCAAAAAAATAAGAAAAATAAAAATAAATAAATAAATAAATACAACTAAGAGAGGCCAATGTGGAGCCCCAGGCTGAGGATACTGAGAGTGAAACAGCGAAGGGTAATTGTAGAAGAAACAAAATAAAGAGACAAAACCCGTATTATTTACTCAATGTGTACACACTGTGGCTAAGAACCAAAACCATTAGCATACAAGAAAGCATTTAGAAATTCAAATCAATGTATTATCATCGTCACTGTAATAGTGACAATTATTATTTATTTGTTCAGCAGAGATCCCGTGAACATGTTACAGTTGTTGCTTCATGAAAGAACCAACTCTGCCTGGATTTCTGCTGTGTAATGGAAGATGGAAAAACTTCAAACATATTTTTATGTCCTCATAATGGGTTGAACTACATCCATTATGTAGGAGCCACAGCTCCTACTTAGCTAATGACTTATCAGGGCAGTGGAAATACAAGCAGGTCCCTGCGCTTTAAGTGTGGTCATGGCTCTTCTCAAATTCAAACTGGCGTTTCTGTGCAACTCTTCCTGGCACATGAGCTCATGGTGCTGCTGAAACACATTTTGGTGGGCACCCAGGGAACCATTAATCCTAGTAGCCACATTCATATAGTCAGGCTTGGAACATGTGAACTGGCTTGCTTGGAGTTTGAACCAGGACATCAATTACTAACATGTCTGAGAAATTAATCTTCCATCAGGGGATAACTCCTACAGGCAAAAATGCTTCGGCTACTGCATGTAAGGACAATGTCTGTGTTCTCTGTTCACATCAGAAAAGAAACTCCTTATTAAAGGAGGAGAAGGCCCTCGTTAATGGTGCCGATACTCCTTAGGAAAGGAGTCCTCTCTGTCCCAAGACCTCCAGCTTATAGAAGCTGCTTATGCAATGGTAGACCCATCCACTCTGCCTTAATGAACAGACAGATAAAGCTTTGCCGGGCATAAGATAACTCAGATTTGGCGGTTTACATGGAGACACTGTCAACTTTCAACCACTGGCTCCCTGAACTTCATTTGGAAATCTCAAATCATCACTTTGTAAACAGTAAAGACATTCCCTGACAATAGGGTGGTTACCAGCACCTCTCCCCCAAAAAACAAAATGCAGAATTGTGTGGGAAAGAAAGGCATAGCATGCTGCCATTCTGCAAGGAGAGGGTGATTGACTCAAGATAGGGTGATAAAGATCAATTGACTTGGCTTGGAGTTATGACACCAACAAAGTTACAATGACATTAGCACAAAGAGAGAGACACAAATCCATTACAAAGATACAATCAAATATTCAAAAAAGCCTGGCATGCTCATTACTTATTCATGCTAATACAAGTATATTAAGAAATCTAAACAGTGTTAGCGCTCAATCACTCACAAACCAAATGAGGTTTTGCATTTATCAGACTCCAGTCATCAGGGCCTGCACAAAGGTGGTAATGTGACATAACTGGAGATATTTATATCAGCCTACATGGACAGAGAGATACACCAGGATTTATTAAACTGAGGAATGCCATCACATTCACACAGCAATAAAAGAAATAACTGTGCAGAAGTCATTTCCCCAGACAATAAGATTTACCTTTGCAATCTCTTAAAGATGTTGTATCTGTTTTCAAAGGGTCGCTGGCAGCATTTCCGACCTTAATAAAATATTTACAGATTAATTTCTTCCACAAAGGACTGGACACCCAAAAGTAGATTCCCTCCTCAAGAGCCAGCAATAGACTCTAAACCTTTCTGTTTCTGATGATGCTGCACACAGACACGCGTATTCCATCTTCTCGGGGACTGTTGTCTTTGATTAAGTGACATGTCCTCAATTTTCAATAAAGAGAAGTCTATTCAGGATACTGGGGTGGGGGCAGGTGGTGATGTCAGTAATGATGTCCTAGTTCAATCCTCCAGTGCATGGGTTTTGGGGAGCCTGAGAGGATGTTTAAGAAGATCCACAGGTTTTACAGTGAGGCGTGCAATGGGAAGCCACAGAAGATTCTTGAAAAGCAATTATGTTCCAGCATGAGAGTTGCCACACCAGCTTTGCTCTTCTCTACCTCCCAGGAGATTTCTGCTCCCATGGTTTCTGAAAAAATCCTCCCTTCCCATCTTTTCTTCCTCCTTTGGTGTCTTTTCCTCCTCCCTAGGTTCCTGATGTTGCTGTCAACTCCATTTCTTTTTTTTTTTTTTTCTTTGCTCTGTCACTCCGGCTGAAGTGCAGTGGTGCAATCTTGGTTCACTGCAACCTCCACCTCCCAGGGTTCAAGCGATTCTCCTACCTCAGCCTCCCAAATAGCTGGGATTGCAGGCACCCGCCACCATTCCTGGCTAATTTTTTGTATTTTTAATAGACATGGGGGTTTCATCATATTGGCCAGGTTGCCAGGTTGGTCTCGAACTCCTGACTACAGATGATCCACCTGTTTTGGCCTCCAAAAGTGCTGAGATTACACGCGTGAGCCACCACACCAGGCCTTTTTTTTTTTTAAACAAAGATATCTTCATCTTTAATTAGGGGTATTGCTAGCCAGTATGTGCATGTCTGTAATCCCAGTTACTCCAGAGGCTAAGACAGGAGAAACGCTCAAACCCACCAGGTAAAGTTTGCAGTGAGCCAAGATCGCACCACTGTACTCCAGCCTGGGTGATAGAGTGAGACTGTCTCAAAAACAAAAAACAAAAACAAAACAAAACAAAAACACAAAACAAAACAAAAAAACAGAACTTGAATAGGGATATTGCTTTTCTTGTTAAAGAACGTTTACTATTACACATTTAATTTTTTTGTTAATAATCTTTTTACATTTCATTTTCTATTCAGAGGCTACACATGCAGGTTTGTTACAAGGGTGTATTGTGTGATGTTGAGGTTTGAGGTACAATTGAATCTACCACCCAGATAGTGAACATAAGTACCCAATAGGTAGTTTTTCAGCCCGTACTCTCCTTTCTTCCTCTCCCTTTGGAATCTCAGGCATCTATTTTTCCCATCCTTGTGTCCATGCACACCCTGTGTTTAGGTCTCACTTACAAGTGAGAGCATGTGGTGTTAAATTGCTTGTTTCTGCATTAATTTGCTTGGATATGCAAATTCCATCCATGCTGGATTTGCATCCGTATTTCTGCAAAGGACATGATTTCATTCTTTTTTGTGGCTGTGTAGTATTCCATGGGGTCACTTTCATTTCCATTCTTGTTTCAGTCTCTTCTCCTCACGGCTGGTCTCGTCCATGCCCATGGCCTCTAGAGCACTGGCAGCCCAGTGATTCTCCAAATTACAATGTCGCAGATCTCTCACTGGAATCTCAGAGCTTCATGTCCAATTGCTCACCACAGCACCACCCGTAAGCCAGACACTCAGAAAGCCTCAGAGTCTTGATTCTTCTTCACCTAGAACACACAGTGAGTCACCTGCGAGGTGTCTTCATCCCCTCCCTTCCACCCTCACTGGAAATGCCCTGGTATGGGCCCTCCACCTCCTTCTCATTCATGGGTGCAATCCCAGCCCATCTCTCCTTCCCCCAGAGTAATCTTGCTGTAACATGTCTTGTACCTCATTGCTGTCCACTCAGTGTGGACAGGAGTGGGTACTGCTACCAGCATGCAAAGAGGCCATTTATCAAAGTTTTATCTGATCCGAAGCTTAAACGGGGCCATGAATGGCCTATAGAATGAGGTCCAAATATTTTCCCAGTGCCACGAGGCCCTTCCTGCTCTCAGTAAGAATGTGTCCTTGCTGATGTTAGGCATTTGCATGAAGCCTAAGTTATAACCACACTGTAAGCACACCCTCCTGCCAAGTGGCCCGTGCACTCTCTTTCTGCTTGCTTGCATATCTGATGCCTGGGCAGCCTTCTTTTGCCTTCTTTCAGGGTTTTCCTCAAAAGCATCTCTTGGGGAAACAGGCAGAATCAGTCACCCCTCCACCTGTGCTCCTCTGGCCTTCTGTGCCCTCCTCCCAATTACTTCCAGGGAGACAGTGGCCTGCTAACAGTCAGGCACTCAGCCTCTCTCCTGCAGTTTAGGCCTGGAAGAATTCGTGGCCCACGGCAGAAGCTGCCATACTTATTGCTAGGATGCCTTTTTTCCCTCTGTTTCCCTTTAGTGTGCAATAGCCAGGACTGAGATCAAAGTCTAACAAGGTCTTGCCGGGTACCAGGTGGAAGGCGAACTCTCTCCCAGTAATCCCTATCATAATCAATTCAGGTCATCTCAAGGAGCTACATGGAACTGTGCTTATCACTGCAAGAGACACAGGAAAAGGAGAGCCAGCTGCTGCCTCTCAGAATCTAACAGGACCATCCTAAGAAGCAATTTCAAAGGACATAAAAACTGGCTTGTGCCAGATGTAGTCAAATGCCACCTGCAGAAGGGTGAAGGATTGGGGGCTAAGGGTTCGAATTCTGGTTTCTTTGTGCTGAGCACTTCCAGCCTTAACATCCTCACCTGAACATGTCCTCCAGGGGAAAACACTAGCCTGACATCATAAATGTTGTTAGGAGGTAAATGTTGTGTCGACAGACACTGTCTCTCCCATTCACTGGCATATCCCCAATGTCTGGCACTTAGTGGACACTCAGCAAGTGTTTACAAAGGAAGAAAAGAAGGACTAAAGGAAGAAGGAAAGAAGACAGGGAAGACCAGGTGGCTGTCTGCCTCTTTCTTGGTTGACTCCCTCATTTGTTTTTAAGTTTTAGAGACAAGATCTCTCCCACTGTGTTACCAGGCTGGAGTGCAGTGGTGCAATGGTGCAATCACCGCTCACTGCAGCCTCAACCTCCCGAGCTCAAATGATCCTTCTGCCTCCGCCTCCAGAGTAGCTGGGACTATGGGCGTGCACCACCATGCCTGGGTAACTTTTTTATTTTATTTTATTTATTTTTTGATGAAACGAGGTTTTGTTTTCTTGTCCAGACTGGTCTCCCATCCTGGCCTCCCAAATCACTGGAATTATAGACATGAGCCACCGCACCTGGCCGACTCCCTCATTTTGATGGAGCGCATCTTCCTATAGCTTCTGATACGTAGAAAGTAAATTGGTTAAGAGCTTCTATGATTGAAAATGTCATTATTCTAGCTTCATACTTGATTGATAGTTTGGCTAAGTAGAAAATTCCAAGATTAACAATTTGGAAGATGCCTTCTAGTTTCCAGTGTTGGTAAGAAAATAGAATTCTCTCTCTCTCTCTCTCTCTCTCTCCCCCCCCTTCTCTCTCTCTCTCTCTCTCTCTCTCTCTCTCTCTCTCTCTCCTCTTTCTCTCCTATGCATGCACACATGGAGGTGTGCATCTTGCAGATTGTCTTTCTGTTTCCATTATTCATAAATTTCTCAATGCTGGGCTTTAGATGTGGACATGCACCTATCCACTGGCCTGGGCACTGCAGTCAAGGGAAGTTTCAAAGGGATCATTTTCTCCATGACCTCCGCTCCTCCAGTTTCTCTATTCTCTTTTTCAGGAACTCAGATCTTTACTCAGATCTTTGGATTCCTAGAGCAGTCCTCTAATATTTGTTGTTATGTATCTCCTATTTTATATCTCTTTGTCCTTTTCCCCACCTTTCTGAGTGATTTTCTGAAGTACAACTTCAAGCTGCATGGTGGCGGGGGAGGGGGCGGAATTGGGAGATCTAACAGCTTCTTCAACAGACTCACTAATCCCTGAGCCAGTGGGTATTCATGAAGCCTAAGTTATAACCACATTGTAAGCACACCCTCCTGCCAAGTGTACCTTTGTGGACTCTCAGCCTTCCCAACTCCTTGGGAGTTGGTACTCTTGACTAAGGTACACAAATACCTTACTACTATACATTTATTTCCTACCTTCCAAAATTCTGCTGCTGCAATTTCATCTACTATTTCTCTTGTTCCTTGCCTTTCAAAATAAGCACTGTCTTTCCAATGGGATTGGAGAGAGGAGATAAAAACCTCACTTTGTATAATACACAAAAGGTTGTTTATGTATTTATTTTAATTTTTTTTTTTGAGACAGGGTCTCACTCTGTCACCCAGGCTGGAGCACAGCAGTGCAAACATAGCTCACTGCAGCCTTGACCTCCTGGACTCCAGCAATCCTCCTTCCTTAGCCTCCCAAGTAACTGGGACTACAGGTGCGTGCCACCATGTCTGGATAATTTATTAATGTTTTGTAAAGCCTGGATCTCACTATTTTGCCCAGGTTGGTCTCGAACACTTGACCTCAATCAATCGTCCCACCTTGACCTCCCAAATCACTGGGACTATAAGTGCGAGACACAGCTCCCAGCCACAAAGATTGTCTATAATATATATGCTGCAAATATTTCCTTCCAGATTAAAACTTGTCTTTTGCCTGTGTTTATCATGTCCCCTCTAAAAGGAGTGCTTTTGATTTTTATGTAGAGAAATCTGTTGATCTGTCTCAGTCTGAAATCTTGCAGGAGAAGACTTTAATCAGCAGTGCTTTCCAGTTATTGTTCTTTTAGGGGTTCGAGGCATCCTCTGGCCATTAGTCGTTCTTAATGAAGAAAGCCAGAACTCTGAAAGTGCACCCTTCCCTGCCCTAAGTAGCTTCATTCTACTGGGTGTTGATGAACCCCTAGTAATTTTTGGGACTTCCAGTTGACCTGTGTGTTTCCAGCTCCCCAGTCAGACATGCAAGGCTCCATTCTCTAGGCAAGGTGCCTGTCAAGTCCTCACCATGAGGGCATCCATCCCCAGTTCACCGCATGATCTTGTTTCTTGGACACTACCCTCAGCATCTCCCTCCCGCAAGACTGCCTCATTAGCCAGGTTATTCAAGACCATGTTCCCACAGGGCACAGCTCTGCGCAGGAGCAATGCAGACCCTAGGTGCACACAGACAGGGCTCTTGGCTTGATGCCATTTATAAGTGGTGACTGATAAATCCAGAGCTTTGGATCAGATAAAACTTTGATAAATGGCCTCTTCGCATGCTGGTAGTAATACCCACTCCTGTCCATTCTGAGTCACCTGCAATCAGCTTCGTTTTGTTTAATCAACAGCACAGGTGACAATGCTTGAAAGTGATCGCACTGGTGAGAAATGGTGGAGATAGTTCCCTACTGAAGGGGGCCTGAGACAGAAAAGTACAAAAACTCACAGCCCTGTTCAGAAGCCCCCGTGCCTGGGATAATGCAGCTCATCTTCCTCTATCTTGGCTGTTTGAAGAGGAAAAAAGTGGCATCATACAGCAGACCACAGAGGTCCCGGGTCTGTGCACAAATGCAAGGCATCACCGCAAGCATCCCCTTTGCTGGGCACGCTTCACCTGCCCTTAGTCCACCTGAACCTGGAGAAAGTGGTTCACAGCCCTGGCTACTTCTCAGAAGGAAGTAAGCTGCCCCTCTCCCTCTCATGTTTGTAAAAGCACAGTTCTGTCTTCACCTTGCCTGCAGTGTCAGGTCTACAAAGCCACCCCTTTCCCCACTGTAAATCAGAATCGCCCAGATAAAGCAGTTGTGTTGGCCTAGCAGATAGGCAAGCAAATTAGGCCTGTTTGCAAAGAATAAAGCATTTGGATAGCTGAAAACTTCTCCAAAGCTGTAAGTACACCATTCGGTCCTACTTAGGCCACTCAGCCACACGGGATAGTTCTGTGCATGTAGCCCCCCACCAATCATCATTCCCCACCCACCCACACCTCCACAGATTAGGACTGTCAACTTAGTAGCCCTTGCTGCTGTCAAAAAGAATGAAAAAAAAAAAAAAAGGTTTTCCCAGGTGAGAAGTTCAGTGAAAAAGACATGAGATGTAAGGAGACTTCTCCTTCTGGCCTATGACAGACATGAACACACAGATGCAACACAACTCTGGTCCAAACATCCCCGAGCCGGGACATTCTGTGAATCTGTTGCTTCCTTTGTAAAATGAGGAGGAAGCAATCCAGACTTGAGAGACAGTGAAACCAGATTTCAAAGCCCAGTTCTTCCACTGACCTGCTGTGCAACTCAGGGCAAGTTAATATAATCTACTTCTCTGAGCTTGATTCCTTATTTATAAAATAGAGATTTACATCTCAAGGTGTATTCATTTACTCAGTCATTCAGCAAATATTTATTTGACTTGTACTGAGCTCCAGGCAGTGTTCTAGGTGTTAGCGATGGTCATGAACAAATGAACTCTGTAAGGTATGGCACAGCACACAGGTGCTAAGTAAATAATGACTGTTATTACTCTCATTATTGCTAATGAGTTTTGTCATGAGGAGCAACTGGAATTAAAGTATGTTAGTGTATTTTATAAGTGTAAAGCTCTCTGCAGACATTAGCTGATATTATTTCTTCCATGGTTCATGCTCTAAGAGAAGGCCAATGGGTTGCTCTTGGCTGCATTCAGCATTGCAAGAGAGCTGCCACCAGTTCTTTCCACATCTCCTGTCTCATGTGCTCAACTATCTTAGAATTCATGCTTTGAACAGGCAACAAGAGAGATGAACCTTTTTCTTTCTCAAAGTCTCAAGGTGCCTCTTTTGTCTTGCGTTTCTCTGATCATCGGAGCTTCAAGCATAACTACCAGGTTTTCAAATTAGTCATATTTGTGTGTGTGTGCAT
Organism: Colobus angolensis palliatus; assembly: GCF_000951035.1. Taxonomy (NCBI): domain Eukaryota; kingdom Metazoa; phylum Chordata; class Mammalia; order Primates; family Cercopithecidae; genus Colobus; species Colobus angolensis. Next base: position 3,987,534 of record NW_012116166.1, read on the forward strand.
TTGTACACATACTAATCAGCATCAGACACATCTGGGTGTATAGAGATAGATAGATAGATAGATAGATAGATAGATAGATAGATAGATAGATAGATAGACAAATGACAGATAATAGATGATAGATAGATAGATAGATAGATAATTAATAGATGATAGGTAGATAGACAGATGATTGATAGATAGATAGATAGATAGATAGATAGATAGATAGATAGATAGATCTGTGATTGCCTACCTACAATAAAGCCTCTTTAAGGAAGGTCCCCAGGGGTTGGGTGTTCTATGAAACTAAGCTCAATCATTTCTGCCCCCAAATGAGGACATGAAGAGGAGGAAAACAAAAGGAGGGGAGAACCAGCTGGTACTGCTGATTTTATCCCAGCAGGCTATCAGGTTGCCCTACCCAAATCCTGGGTTGGATGAGCCATGGCAAGATCAAGGTTGGGCAAGGGTAACTGTGAATGGCTCAGCAGTCCCTCTCTGTAAGTGGTCATTTCTCTCTTTGGAGAAAAGAGACTTGCTTTGGGACCTCTGTCCATGCGCGACGAATGATTAGGACCAGAAAGACACGCATGTGACAGAAAGTGAGCTTGTGTTCCTGTGGAAGGTCATGTCAAGTGCGTGCCTGGCCCTGGGCAACATCAAACTCACCACTGCTGATTCCTACCGAGTGTCCTCCTGCCCTGACACCATGGCTCTCAGGGCCCTCCCGTGCCCACAAACTAATCAGCATTAGACACATCTGGGAGGGTTTCAGGGACTGCAGTCTCCCTTGAAGGTGGCAGAGAGAACCAAACCCTCAATCCACCCCCAGTCACAAAGGTAAATTCAGGATGGAAACCAAAAGACCCATTTTTGTACTTAATTTCCATTGATTAAAAAAATATGTAAATGCAAAGATGTTGACACGATTAAGCCGTTATGAGCTTATTGCGCAATTATTTCTTTGATAGTTCATGATGGCTCAATTGGAGGCATAATGGACTATTATGCAATGACATCTTTGCTGAGTTTTTTGCTTGTTTTCCTCTTTTCCTTAATTTTCTTTCCTTCATCTTTCCTCCTTTAAAAAAACAGTGAGAGAATTTTTCATTTGCAGATCATTGACTTTTTAATGTCAGATTATTTACTCAATAGTCAATAACGATGCCTTTGGATTCATTATGGGCTATCGTGTAAATAGCTAATTGCATTAATTACAGCCTTTTTACAAATGTTTAGTTTGCAGCTCATCACTCCCACGGACTGTGTAATTGCTGCTATCGGGGCTGATGGGCAGGCATAGCCCTGGGTGTCTGCATGGTGACAGGGGGGCGTCTGTTGCCTTTGTTCTAACCTGACCGAGTTGGAACCACTAACCACATCTGTGCATGCATGTGTGCCTGTGTGTGTTTATGTAGAGGGGAGCTATGGCAGGAATATTTGTCAATTATTTTACTTCATGTCTATAAGGATGAGGAGGAATTCTTACGTGGCTGAAAATTTTGCTTTGAAAACCCTGTCATGCTAATTTAAAGGAGGAAAAGTCTATGAGTTGGAAAGACTAACTTATTAAGAGGCAGTGTGTTCTGTGAGGCATTTTTCTTTCATAGATTGGAGCTAGCGATTTTGAGAGCAGATTCACATCCTGGAGTGCGTACAGAACAAATCTCCCAGGAACCGGCTGATGTACTCACGAGGCTCATTGTCTTCTTGTCAATAGGGCTTTGTGTTTGTGAATGGGGATTCTCATATGCCTAGAGTCTTTGTGGAAGCCATTTAATATCTTTTGCATGTACATTGGAGGAAAACTGAGGCAGAAGATGAACGCGGTCGGCACTGAGTCAGCTGCTGTCCACTTGTAGTAGGGCAGGTGTTTCCTTGAATCAAGGTGATCATTTTCCACTCCCTCACCTGTCCGTTTTCTGAGCCCTGGGACCAACCACAGCATCTTCCTTCATTGTCCCAGGGGGTTCCTTTCCTTCCTTCTTGTACCCTTCCCAAGCATCTCTTCACAGCCTTCACTGCTTGGCATAGACCATCTCTGGTCAAGTTGTCAGTCCAGATAGATTGCTCTGCATGTCAGGGATTCAACAGTATATTTGGAATTGAAAGCATAATCTCAATAACTTTTTAAAGACAATTCAGGACACCTACCAGAGATCAGACTGAGTTAGCATTCTGAGCAAAGGGACACAAAAATTGTGCTCTGCCCCCAAACTAAAAGGCCTTCCTCCACAACTACAGTGAACCCCACAGTATACTGGGCAAGGGGGCTTATCTGCAAGATGTCCATCCACTCGTCATCTCTGCCCAATACAGAACCTACAGAAGAACCATGACCAATCTGCATAAACCATTTAATCCAAAGACAACATGCACTGATCACATAAACAATTCCGCTAGCAGCAATTTTAATATACACCTTCTAAAATCTCAACTGAACGTCACAAAGAGGGATTTGAAATTAATAAGGCTTCTTGAATATTCCAAGGAAAAATAATTACTTTTCTGCGTTAAAAAAAAGTTGGTATTGGGGAATTTATATAAGAGGTCAACTTCAGGATTAGATACTAAAGGCCAATGGTGACCCCTTCCAGATCCATCCTCCTTCTATGTCTATATCCATTTGTCTTAACCAATCAGATGTAGTTCGCCAACTTGCAACCAAGAACCTGATCCACAAGCACACACTCTAGTGTGAACTTGTGCAGACATTAAAAAATATTTTCAAAATTTTAAGTCAGAAATACAAAGATGTTGAGGTTCTCCTTCAAACAACAACAAAGTTTAATTGCCCAGAAACCCCAGCCCTTAAGCATTTTAGGAATGAAACTCTTTCAGGGCCGGAGGAAAAATGTCTCAGATATTCTTGAAAAGGAGGCATGTGGCCCCTGTGTGGCCAGTGCAGAAGTGGCCCTGTTCGTTTGGTCAGTGTTGACAAAATGCTGAAGGTTCTCAGACCTTTGTAGTTCCAGCTCCTAGAACTTGAACTTGTGGCTTGGTGAAATAACACATAAATGTCTCCTGTTAGCCACATGTCTGTTTCTCCACCTTTAGAATTTGATCACTCTTCAAATATTAATGGCAAGTCATAATTCCAAAATAATTTTGAGGACAAAAGAAAATAAATACACTCAGCCTAGAAGGTAAAAGAGAGTTATAGGACTAGTTTAGACAAGATTATAACACTTACCATTCAACTAAAACCATAACATAATAAAGCATTTTACACATTACATGGTCCTCTTTTCTTAACATAAAGGGATAAATGGCACATTTCTCGTATCTAGCAACATAAGGTACTCAAATCTATTCAGATGGTTCTACTAAAATAGGGAGAATTAGGAAAAAGAAAAGATGCTTACTAACTGGAAAAGTTCATGCATTTTTTTTTAACTTTTATTTTACATGTGCAGGTTTGTTACATGGGTATATTGCCCCCAGGTAGTGAGCTTGGTACCCAAAGGGTAGTCTTTTAACCCACACCCCCTCCCTCCCTCTCCCCTCTAGTAGTCCCCAGCGTCTGTTGTCCCCATGTTTATGTCCATGTGTGCTCAATCCTTAGCTCCCACTTGTAAGTGAGAACACATGGTATTTTTTCTGTTCCTGCATTAATTAGCTTAGGATTCTGGCCTCCAGCTCCATCCAAGTTGCTGTAAAAGACATGATTTTGCTTTTGTTATGGCTGCGTAGTATTCCATTGTGTACATGTACCACATTTTCTTAATCCAGTCCACCACTGATGGGCACCTAGGTGGATTTCATGTCTTCACTGTTGTGAATAGTGTGAGGAGGAACACATGTGTGCATGTGTCTTGTTGGTACAGTGATTTGTTTTCTTTTGGATATATACCCAGTATTGAGATTGCGGGGTTGAATGTTAATTCTGTCCTAAGTTCTATGAGAAATCCCAGAACTGCTTTCCACAGTGGTTGAACTAATCTACACTCCCACCAAAAACGTATAAGCATTCTCTGCAACCTCGCCAACATCTGATGTTTTTTGACTTTTTGATAATAGCCATTCTGACTGGTGTGAGATGGCATATCACTATGGTTTTGATTTGCATTTCTCTGATGATTAGTGATGATGAGCATTTTATCATATGCTTGTTGGCTGCTTATATATCTTCTTTTGAGACATGTCTGTTTATGTCTTTCATTCATTTTTTAAGGGGCTCATTTGTTTTTTAGTTCAGGAATTTCTGAGTCTTGGTTGCAAATGTTAGAAACCAATTTCAGGGTGGTTTAGAGTAAATGGATTTATCAAGAACATCCTCCAGGTGCCCCACAGAACCAAACAGAACAGTGGGCTGGGTCTCAGGAGCCCTGGGCGGCAAAGCATTCAGGGCTCTCACCCTCTCTTATCACTTCTTCCCTCTTCCTCTCTCTGCCAAGGTGGGCACCATGGCGCCAAACGCTCCCAAGATTCTACTGCTGAAAAGAAAGTCTCTCTGGATCCCAAATCCAAAAAATTATATGTACAGGCAGGATTTCCCATGGTAGTAATTATGACCTTCTTTCAATTATCCATAGCTTGGGCATAGCTAATGAGTAGCAGCTGGGGCAAGCGGAAGCAGTTACAGACAATCAGCAAGCATTTGCCAAACCCTTGCAACATAAACTGTGATATAAACTCAAATCTCACGCTGCAATGTGACCCCCATCTGATTTCAAATTATACTACAGCGCTATAGTAACCAAAACAGCATGATACTGGCATAAAAACAGACGCATAGACCGATAGAACAGAGCAAAGAACCAAGAAACAAATCCACATACCTAGAGTTAATTCATTCTTCACAAGATGTCAAGAACATACACTGGGGAAACACAGTCTCTTCAATAAATAGTGCTGGGAAAACTGGGAATCTGTATGCAGAAGAATGAAACTAGACCCCTATCTCTTGCCATATACAAAAATCAACTCAAAATTGATTAAACACTTAAATTAAACATTGGAGAAACTTTTCAGGAATTTGGTCCAGGCAAAAATTTCTTGAGAGTACTTGAGAGTACTAACAAGCCACAAACATGGGCAACCAAAGCAAAAATGGACAAATGGGATCACATCAAGTTAAACAGTTTCTGCACAGCAAAGGAAATGATCAACAAAGTGAAGAGACAACTCACAGAATGGGAGAAAGTATTTGCAAACTACCCATCTAACAAGAGATTAATAACCAGAATATATAAGGAACTCAAACAACTCTACAAGAGAAAAATCTAATAATCTGATTTAAAAAATGGGCAAAAGAAAAGTGCTCAACCTCATTCATTAATCAGAGAAATGCAAATCAAAACTACAATGAGATATCATCTCACCGGCGTTAAAATGGCTTATATCCAAATGACAGGCCATAACAAATACTTGTGAAGATGTGAAGAAAGGGGGAACCCTTGTACACTCCAATGCAAATCAGTACAAGTACTATGGAGAAGAGTTTGGAGGTTCCTTAAAAATCTAAAAATAGAGCTATTGTATGGTCCAGCAACCCCACTGCTATATACCAAAAAGAAAGGAAATCAGTATATCAGAGAGATGTCTGCAATCTCTGTTGCAGCAGTATTCACAATAGCCAAGATTTGGAAACAACTTAAATGTCCATCAACAGATGAATGGATAAAGAAAATGTGGTACATATACACGATAGAGTACTATTCAGTCATTAAAAAAAAAAAAAAAAAAGAATGAGATCCTGTCATTTTCTACAACATGGATGGAACTGGAGATCATTATGTTAAGTGAAACAAGCCAGACACAGAAAGACAAACATTGCATCTTATCACTTACTTGTGGGATCTAAAAGTCAAAACAATTGAACTAATGGAAATAGAGAGTAGAAGAATGGTTACCAGAGACTGGGAAGGAGAGCGAGGGTTGTTGGAGGAGGTGGGGATGGTTAATATGTACAAAAAATTTGAATAAATGAATAAGACCTACTATTTCATAGCACAACAGGGAGACTGTAGTAAAAAATAATTTAATTGTACATTTTAAAATAACGAAAAGAGTATAATTGGATTGTTTATAACAAAAAGGATAAATACTTGAGGTGATGGATACCCCATTTACCCTGATGTGATTATTAGCACATCGCATGCCTGTATCAAAATATCTCATATAGCCCATTTATATACCTACTATGCAGTCACAAAAATTAAAAATTAAAAAATTAAAAATAAAAACAAAGTGATCCCCAGTGTTGAAGGTGGAGCCCGGTGGGAGGTGTTTGGGTGATGGGGGCGCATTCCTCATGAATGCTATGCCCTCTCCACAGTCAGGAGTTCACGTAGAATCTGGTTGTTTAAAGAGTCTGGGAGCTCCCCTTCTCTCTCTTGCCCACTCTCTCATCACTGGCTCCCCTTCACCTGCTGCCGTCATTGGAAGCTTCTTAAGGCCTCACCAAAAGCAGATGCTAGCACCATGCTTCCTGGACAGCCTACAGAACCATGATCCAAAATAAATCTCTTTTCTTTATAAATTACCTAGCCTCAGGTATTCCTTTAGAGCAATGCACATGAACTAACACAAGCCCAGTAGGACAGAAAAGTAAGACATGATCCCTAACCTCATGGAGCTTAGGTTCTCAGGATAGGGGAAGTTGATTTAACTGGGGGAACTTTGTGACATCAGTTAGGGTCGCAGCCAAGTAATTCAGCCTGGTCAGGAGGGTGGTGAGACAGCAGATGGTATTAAAAAGGATGTGTGTGTGTAACTCTCCGAGCAGACCACCTGGAGTTTATGGTACAGAAAGTGGATCCACCTCCCAAGGCTAATTCCACATGTCCCCTAGCATCTCTGATGAAAACGTACCATCTTTATACGAATATTCGAGCAAGTGCAAATAATGCTATTGTTTCCGACACCTATGACAATTCCTTATATAACTTCCCAGAAAGATGGTCTGACCTGGACCTGGAATTCTGGGAGGTTCAGAGAAGCAAATATCCTTATCCAAGGGATTGCACGGGGACCCCAGGACTCTGCCCTAAGACTTCAGACCATCACCTCTGCCATCCATAGCTCTGCCCTGGTTGCAAGTCACCAGATCTGTTATTGGGAAACCAAAATGGTCACTTTGTGAGAATCACTCTTCTCCTTGAGCACCACTGCCAGGTGTGCTGGGAGGTACACATGGACCTCACTGGAGGAAAATCCAGTACTAGTCAGTCAGTGACAAGTGGGCAAGGCACTCATATTACAAAGGATTCACACCATGAATAATTTATTTCGGATTTCCCTTCAATATCAAGATCCCATATAAATTCTTTTCTTTTTTTCTTTGAGAGGGAGTTTCGCTTTTGCTGCCTGGGCTGGAGTGCAATGCTTACTGCAACCTCTACTTCCTGGGTTCAAGCAGTTCTCCTGCCTCAGCCTCTGGAGTAGCTGGGATTACAGGTGTGCACCACCATGCCTGGCTAATTTTTGTATTTTTAGCAGAGATGGGGTTTCATCATAATGGTCAGGCTGGTCTTGAACTCCTGACCTCAGGCGATGCACCCACCTCAGCCTCCCAAAGTGCTGGGATTACAGGCGTGAGCCACCGTGCCTGGCCACAGATTCTTAAATGAATCAATTACCAAAAGTTTGTTTCCCATATGAAGTTTCAGAAATATGCAAAACATACCATATAATTAGAGTCTGTAGAACTCTAGGAAGATTGGAGCTGGAAGTAGCTGCAGGCATATGTAAACCCAGTGATTTTTCTAACTGAAGTGTGTAGAAGTATCACCTATGACACCTGTCAAAAAGACCTCCATGTGCCTTCCCCAGACAATCTGATTCTGCAGACCTGGGGCAGACCCAGCAAGGCTGAATCTCACTGCTGGAGAACGAGTAGCAAGATAGCTTCAGTGACTCCTGGAATCACACAAAGTCTGGGCAGAGCTGGGACTAGAACCCAGAGCTCTGATGCTCAAAATGCTGCCTCTAGTTCAGTAACTGCTTTTCGAGAATGCCTAGATGATGAATGGCTTCAACAACTGGAATATTTTATCTCTAATTCTGATAAGCAACAATTATTTCCCAGAGGGTGGGGCAAATAGAATATAAGGCAGAAGATAAGGATGTTTTATAAATTGGAAGAGAAGCCTCCAGCCCCACATTAATCCACTCTACTTTGCTCTAAACTAAAGAGGATTGCATTTACCTTTTTTTTTTTTTTTTTTTTTTTTTTTACTTTTAAATAACAGACTGAAAGAAAATGTTACAGAAGAAAATCCAAATGAACGCCCAAGCTATGTTCTTTCACAAAAGAATACTGAGCAAACTTTTGGTGCAGATGATCCTGGAACAATTTAATAGCTAAGTGATCCATGATTTTTCTTAACATCTATCCTCATTAAAAGAGAGAGAGAGAAAGAGAGGGAGAGAAAAAAGAAGCTGAGAAATATCTTTCAAACCCGATGAATTCAAAGCCACTTTTACTTAATTTTCCAGGTATCTCAGCATGATCTGAATAAATTATGCTGACAATACCATAATGTAAATGATAAATCATCAACACAATTTTAGTGATATATTGCATGAAATGTAAATAATAACCAGGGCTGCTAATTGGCTTGCTTCTTGGGAACAAAGCTGTGACCGCGTGGCTGTGCCAGTCTTGGCTCCGTCATTAAGTATTTCTGCTGGTAAGTTGTTTCTGCTGATCTGGAGAGGAAAGCGCAGCCTCGCAGACAAACCTTTGTGTGAAAGTTCTTCTGGCAAGAGGAAGGGCCTGAGAGAGAGAGACCATGGTGAGTTGCAGGCGATACTTTCTTTGTTCCTCCAGAGTTCCTGTGGGTTGCAAGTTGGCCTTGCTTCCCGTGCAAAATTGTGTTCCCCTAGAAGCAGCAGTAAGACTGAGACAAGGGAAATCTCTTCAAGTCAGTTAAGTTGCTGAATCTTTCCAAAAACTCTTCTGACTTATTTTGATTTCTTCCTCTCTCTCTTTTTTTTTTTTTTGCTTTGATAACGATTTGATTACAACTTCATTTGACCAGAAACATAAGCTGTTTCTATGTGCTTCTTATTTTGAAAATACCTTGTTAGCATTCATCATATGTTTATGGAGCTTAAAAATATATTTTGTTTCCTTTTCCCAAACAAACCCTTCTGCTTTCTAACAGGGTTGGGCTTCTTATCTACAGTGTTCGCTCTGTGTCAAACGATGTCCTGGGAAAAAAATAACCTGGGGTACAATGGGTACATTCATTCATTCACTGAGCATACCAGACCAGGGTTTGAGTCCCGAGGGGACACCAGGTGAATCCCAGAGGTCAGGTTTCCACTCTTATGGTCTTACATCCTAGTGGGAGGAGCAGGCAGAGAAAGAAGAAACATAATACATTTAAAAAATTGATTTGAGATCATGTTGTTTAAAACAACATAGAGCAATAAGACAGAGAAGAGCAGGTATGACAGATGGTTCCAGGCGGCCTCCACAAGGAAGTGACATTGGAGTTGGGGCTTGGGGGACCAGAAAGAGCTGGCCATGCAAAGGTCTAGGGAGAGTGTGTTCCAGACACAGGGGCAGCATGTGCAAAGACTCTGAGGCTGGAGCAGTCTACTGAGTGTGAGGGAGGGAAAAAGAAGGCAGCAACTAAGGAACTGGTTTCTCACTGTAGGCGTGATGGTACCCCAGAGGACCATTTGAAAAAAGAGGCGTTTCTTTCTGCCACACCTGCACAGGACTGCACCGCATATCTCCCACTTCACATCATACCTTTTATCAGTGGGGCTGTGACTTCAGAGCTGCCAGGAATGCAGCTCCCATACCCAGTCTTCTCCCAACTCCTTGTGCTCAGGATTTGAATGTGCTTCCTCCTCCAACCTGCTGGCTTCCTAAGAGTAGAGTCACTCTCCTTAAAGGTTAGCCAGCCCACCACTGATGTGATCTAGCCCAGAGTGAGTCCTGGAGGCCACTGCCAGGGACTGGGCCTGGAAGGTGGTTTCTGTGTTCATAGCCACTGTATTAGTCTGTTCTCATGCTGCTAATAAAGACATACCCAAGTCTGGGTAATTTCTAAAGAAAAAGAAATTTAATGGACTCATAGTTCCATGGGGCTGGGGAGACACGCCTTACATGGTGGCAGGCAAGAGAGAGTGTGTGCCAGGGAATCCCTTTTATTAAACCATCAGATCTCACGAGACTTAGTCACTATCACAAGAACTGCACGGGAAAGACCTGCCCCATGATTCAATTAATCCCACCAAGTCCTTCCCACGACATGTGGAAGCTACAATTCAGAACGAGATTTAGGTGGGGACTCAGCCAAACTATATCAGTCACTTTGGGTTCAGACACAGATGCGCCCCACCCGGAGCTCCTGATGGGATGCTTCTTGCTTCTTCTTGCACACAGGCCATGGCCTGCTGCCCCTTGTTTATCAGTCAGCAAATCTGGCAACTCACCACCCTAGGAGTATTAGAGCATGACATGTGAGGTCCCTGACACCTGAAAGTGGAGCCGCCAATGCATTCCCTGGACAGTTCCCTTAAGTGGCTTACAGCAGAGAGCAACTGTCTTGATGAAAAGTTCTGAAGACTAAAGAACTGCCCCAAATATTCCTCTCTTAAATGAATTGGCAGTTCTACTTCCTTCTAAGAGTTAACTTGGACACTGGCCTGCACCCCAGAGAAGGTCCCATGAAGTCAACCAGCAGCTGAATAAGGGCAGCTTTTACTGTCAAAAACTATCAAGACAGAGACTGTGGCCAAACAGAAGAGCTGCGGATTTAGCAACTCTCTTCCTGCCGCCATCATTTCTAGGCCTCCATGCCACCATCATCAAAACCATTTATTAAGCACTCCATCCGCATAGAATTCCCATTTAGGCCTGGGACAGAGTGAGTCTGTTAGACAAAAGGTCCCCATCACAGAGTTATGGGCCCATCACAGACAGACAGTGATGAGGCAGACTAGCTAATTAAGGCAGGCATTAAGCCAAGAGGCAGAGTTACAAAGCATTTGCATTGGACACAGGCAGAAGAGTCCAAAGATCCTAGTGGGGAGGAAAGGTGGGGAAAGAGGGCCTCATGCAACTCTGCCATTTGGATTTCAAGGGCTTCTTTATCCAATGAAGAGGCATGTCCATTGGATTCAGAGTCAGAGGATGATCATTATTGTTTTTTCTTTTCAATAGCTTTTGGGGTTCAATAGGGTTTTGGTTACATGAATGAATTCTACAGTGCTGAATTCTAAGATTTTAGTGCACCCACCTGTCACCTGAGTAGTGTACACTGTAACCAATATGCAGGTTTTTAAATCCCTTCCCCGACTTCCCACCCTCCCCTGAATCTCCAAAGTCCACCATATCACTCAGCCTTTGTATTCTCATAGCTTAGCTCCTACTTGTAAGTAAAAACACACAGTGTTTGCTTTTCCATTCCTGAATTACTTCACTTAGAATAATGTCCTCCGGCTCCATCCAAGTTGCTGTAAAAGATGTTATTCCTCTTTATGGCTGAGAAATATTCCATGGTGTATATGTACCACATTTTCTTTTTCTACTCATTGGTCAATGGGCACTTAGACTGGTTCCATATCTTTGCAATTGTGAGTTGTCCTGCTATAAACATGCACGTACAAGTGTCTTTTTCATATAATGACTTCTTTTCCTTTAGTTACATACCCAGTAGTGGGATTGCTGCATCGAACACTAGATCTATGTTTTGTTCTTTAAGGAATCTTCATATCGTTTTTGATTCAAGTTGTACTAATTCACATTCTCACCAGCATTGTGAAAGTGTTCCCTTTCACCACATCCACACCAACATCTATTGTTTTTTGACTTTTTGCTATGTCCATTCTTATAGGAAGGAAGTGATATCTCATTGTAGCTGCAATTTGCATTTCCCTGATAATTAGTGACATCGAACATTTTTTTCATATGTTTAAGAAATGGCTTTCAGTCCATTGCCTACATTTTTATGGGATTTTTTTGTGTGTGTGCCGATTTGTTTGAGTTCCTTATAGATTCTGGACACTAGTCTTTTGTCAGCCTCACAGTTTGCAAATATTTTCTCCCCTTCTGTGGGTTGTCTGTTTACTCTGCTGATTATTATTATTATTATTGTAGTGCAGAAGCATTTTAATTTAATTAGGTCCCATTTATTTATTTTAATTTTTGTTACATTTGCTTTTGGGATCTTGGTTGTGAATTCTTTGCCTAGGTTAATGTTCAGAGAGTTTTTCCAATGTCATCTTTTTGAATTTTTTGGTTTCAGGTCTTAGATTTAAGTCTTTGATCTATTTTGAACTGATTTTTGTATGAGGTGAGATATGGGGATCTTGTTTTATTCTTCTATGTGTGGTCTGTCCGTTTTCCCAGCACCATCTATTAAATATGGTGTCTTTTCCTCCATTTATGGTTTTGTGTGCTTTGTTGAAGATTAGTAAAAAAAAAAAAAAAAAAAAATTGTGTACCAGACTTCCACTTCACAAGCAACATGGCATAGCCTCACCCTCCACTTCCCTTGACCTCCAAATACAACTAAATACTGTGGAATTTATTCAATAGACAATGTTAGAAGGACTTTAAAGGCTGGAAAGAAGAGGGTGGACTACCCAGGAGACTTGGAGCTTGAATGCCAATGTGGTGAGTTCCCCAGATTGTCTTTGCATCTTCCATATACTACTACACTAGGTTTCAGAGGAGCTTGCAACCCCCATCTGCCCACAACTACACACACATAAACCTGCATGCACAAAAGGGAAGCCAAAGCACTGGGCATGGGGAAGCCCATCAAAGACTGGGTGGGAAATTCCAACCCTACTGCACAACCCAGGCCCAGAACAGTGGTCTGTTTGTTAAGCAACAGTGGCAGCAAAAGCCCAGTTGTCCCAACCCTTGTCTTACAGGCAGGGTCCTGAAGGATAGTCTGATCTATCCTCAGTGGCAGCAGCAAAGATCCAGGATAGTCCAGATCATACTCCATAACCAGATTTCAGTGGACAGTCCAATCTGCAAGCAGCAGCCAACAGTGAAACCCCGTGTCTCCCTGGTATCCAACCAGGAGCATAAGGAGACTCAGACCCAGCATCTCCTGCCTCTCCTCCCCAGAAGGTCACCCAGTGACAGCAGCCATCCAAGAGAAGCAGACATCTTATTTTTGCTACATTTGACACTATCAGAAATTGCTCAAGAGCTCCAGTAGCACCTGAAGCATGATATAGACTAGAACAGCATCACAAGGGCTCAAAAATCTAAATGGTCACTGGAACTAAAGTTCACAAAAGTGGGCCAGAAAGTGCACACTAAACCCAAGCAGAATGGCTGCCCACTGAAATAGAAGACTGAAATAGGATTATGAGTGCTCTTCCATAATAATCAAAATACACAAGATACAATCTAATTCACTCCTCCTCAAACCAAGAATCAGAAAAATCATAATTTGAAAGAAATAAGGCAGTCAACTAACAACCATACTAAGTTGCATCTGATGCTGAATTTATCTGACAAAGAATTTAGAACAACCATGGTAAAAATGCTTCAACAAGCAATTACAAATTCATATGAAACAAATGAAAAAGTGGAAAAAAATGGAAGTTGCAAAAACCACTAAAATAGAAATCATGTAACTGAGAAAAAAAAATCCCCAATAAAAAAATCCACTGGTGAGTTTGGTAGCAAACTGGAGATGACAGAAGACAGAAGCAGTGAACATAAAGACAGATCAATAGAATTTACTCATTCAGAACAACAGATGAACAAATTTAACAGAGCCTCAGGAATCTGTGGGAAAATAACCAAAGATCTAACTTTTATATTGTTAGAATCCCAGAAGGAAAAGAGACAGTGGGACTGAAAAAGTATTTGAAAGAAATAATAGTTAAAAACTTCCAAACTTTGGTAAAAATAAATAAATAAACCTGCAGATTTATGAAGCTGGGCAAATTTCAGTTATAAACCTGAAGAAATCTACTCCAAGGCACATCACAACAGTGAAAACTAAGCGCAACAAAAATAACATTAAAGAGAGAAACAATGCATTACCAAAGGAAAAAAACCCACCAATTTGAATTACAATGGATTTTTTAACCTGAAGCTATGGAGGCCAGAAGAAAGTGGCACAATATTTTTCAAGTTTTGGGGGGGGGCGGGGAAGACCCGTCAACCTTAAATCCTATATCCAGCAAAAGTGTCCTTCAGGAATAAAGAAAAAATAATGATGTTTTCAAACAAACAAAAACTAAGATAATTTGTAGCATACCTACTCTTTAAGAAAGGATAAAGAAAGCTGTCCAAACAAAAAGGAAAAGACAACAGAAAAAAATAGAATATTTGAAGAAAAAAACAATGAAATGGGTAAAAACAGAAGTCAACATAATAGACCATCCTTCACCTCATGAGTTTATTTGTGGTTAAAGCAAAAGTTGCAACACCATCTAAGGTTGTGATTAAAGTATATAAAAGAAACACTTTAAAACAATTATATTTTAAAAGTGGAGAGGGTAAGTGTACCTAAATAGAAGTAAAGTCTATATATACTTCACTTTAGGTGCTAAAACCTAAATACCTTACCATATATCTATGGTAAGATTTACAGTAACCACTAAGAAAACTGTACAATGTGACATATTCAAAAATATTAGAAATAAATCATAATGGAACTGTGAAAATTTTGAATTAATCCACAGAAAAGCAGGAAAAATAAAAACAGAACAAAAAGAAATCACAGGAACAAATAGAAAACAACTAATATAAAAGCAAACCTAAATCTTAACATGTCAATAATTACTTTATGTGTACATGTTCCAAACACAACTTAAAGATAGGGATTTAGCAGAGTAGACAAAAAATATGTAAATACATGCTATCTATAAGAAACTCACTTCAAATGTGACAACTAGATAGATTGAGTGTAAAAGAATGGAAGGAAATATATATATATATATATCTTGGAAAAAATAATCCAAAAAATCACAATAGTAGGTATTCAGATGAAGGGAATTTGAAGCAAATGTGTGTGTGTGTGTGTGTGTGTGTGTGTGTGTGTGTGTGTGACAAAAAGGAACATGATGTAATGAATCTGCAAGAAGATATAACATTCTTAATTGTGTATGCACCACATAACAGAACATCAAAATACATGAAGCAAAAACTGATAGACTTGAAATGAGAAATAGAAAAATCCACAATTATAGTTAGAATTTTAACATCCCACTATTGGCAATTGATAGAAATACTAGATAGAAAATGAGAAAGGATATAAAAGAACTGAACACCATCAACCAACAGGATCTATTTGACATTTATAGAACACTCCCCCATCCAGCAGCAGCAGAATGCATATTCTTTTCAAGCATCTTTGAAAAATTTAGCAAGGTAGACTGTATCTTGAGTCATAAAACAAACCTCAACAAATTTAAAATAATTTTAAATTTTAAATTCTTTTAAATCATATAGCCTATGTTTTTTTTCTCCATGATGGAATCAAACTAGAAATCATAAGAGAAAGGCAACAGGAAAACCTCCAATAATTGGAAATTAAACAATGCACTTCCAAATAATGCATAGCTTGAGAGGAAGTCTTATTAAAAACACATAACACAGGCCAGGCACAGTGGCTCATGCCTGCAATCCCAGCACTTTGGGAGGCCAAGGCAGGCAAATCACTTGAGACCAGGAGTTCAAGACCAGCCTGGCCAACACGGTGAAACCCCGTCTCTACCAAAAATATAAAAATTGATTGGGCATGGTGGTGTACACCTGTATACCTGTAATCCTAGCTACATGGGAGGCTGAGGCTTGAGAATCACTTCAACCCAGGAGGCCAAGGATGCACTGAGCTGAGATCATTCCACTGCTCTTCAACCTGGGTGACAGAGTGAGACCCCTATCTCAAAAAAAAACAAAAAGAATATAATGAACATAAAAACAAACCATATCAAATTTGTGAGATCAAGCTAAAGTAGTAGTAAGAGGAATCTTTGTATTAGTAAATATAGTTGATCCCTGAACAATATGAGGATTAGGGGTACTGGTCCCCCCACCCCTGCCATGTAGTAAAAAAAGTGTGTATAATTTTTGACTCCCCAAAAACGTAACTATTAATAGCCTGTTATTGACCAGAAGCATTACCAATAATATAAACAGTTGATACACACATTTTGTATGTTATATTATATGCTGTATTCTTATAAGAAAGTATGCTAGAGAAAAGAAAACATTATCAAGAAAATCATAAAGAAGAAAAACTATATTTACTGTTCATTAAGTGGAAGTGGATCATTGTAGAGGTCTTCATCTTCATCATCTTCCCACTGAATAAACTGAAAAGAAGGAGGAAAAGGAGGGATTGGTCTTGCTGTCTCAGGGGTGGCACAGGCAAAAGAGGTGGAGGAGGTGGAAAGGGAGCAAGAGAGGCAGACCACACTGAGAATAACTTTATGGAAATATATCATGATTTCTGTCTGACTTCTTTGCTTTTTCATTTCTCTGAAAATGTTTCTATATGGTATCAATTCTTCTTCTACCATTTGCTTTCATTTCGTTGCCCCCGTCACAAAAGAGTCCATGCTGTTAAAGAAGTCAACGGCAGTCTTAAATAATTGGAACCCTTCTGCCAGATTGCCTAATGTCAACCTGTTTTCTGGCACTGCTTCTTCCATGTCTTCCTCATCATCTGGCACTGGTTTGGAAACACTCACCTCCTGGAAGTCTTCTGTTAGCTCCTTTGATGTGGCATCTATTAGCTCTTGAATTTCTCCAAGATCTGTATCTTGAAACCCTTTGTGCTTCCCCCACCATTTTGGCCATATCCACAGTCTCTTTCAAGATGTCCTTGATTGGCTCTGTCACATATCTGGTGAAGTCATGCATAACATCTGGACACAGTTTTCTCCAGTAGAAATGTACTGCTTTGGGCTGGGTGGTTTTCACGGCTTTCTGTAACAACGATGGTATCTTCATGGAATGGTATAATCTTTCCAGACTTTCATGATGTTCTCTCTATCAAGGTTCTTCTCTTCCATAGCATGACAATCCTTTCTACAGAGTGTCATGTTTAATGAGCTTTAAAGGTCCTTATGCCCCCCTGATCTAGAGGCAGAAGTAGAGACGTTGTGTTTGGGAGCAAGTAGGGTGCCTTCAGTGTTGAACTCACTGGGGTTCTGGGTGGCTAGGGGCATTGTCCAATTTCAAAATAATTTTAAAAGACGGTTCCTAACTGCCAAGGTACTTCCTGACTTCAGAGACAAAGCATCATTGGAACTAACCTCCCCATCCCCCCCACAAAAAAAAGAGTTCTCATTGTCCAGGCCTTCTTGTTACGGGACAACCAAAAGACTGGTAGCTGGTATTTACCCTTTCCTTTCAAGGCTCAGGGATTAGTATCTTTACAGATAAGAGCAGTCCTGATCATAAACCCAGTGCATTTTCACAGAATAGTAAAGTTAGCCTCTCCCTTCCTGCCTTAAATCCTGGTGCTGGTGCTGGCTTCTCTTCCTTATGAATAGATGCTTTTTAAGGCTTTAAAAAAAAATCAGAATAAGGAGCTTTTGTCTGCATTAAAAACCTGTTCAGGCAGATATCCTTTCTCCTCGATGATTTTGTTAATAGTTCCTGGAAACTCATCTGCTGCCTCTTGGTCAGCAGAAGTTGCTTCTCCTGTTATCTTTATATTTTTTAAACTAAATCTCTTTCTAAAATTATAACATCATCCTTTGCTGGCAATAAATTCTCCAGCTTTAGATTATTCACATTCCTTTTACTTTAAGTTGTCACATAATGATTTCCCATTTTCTCAAATCGTGTGAGAGTCTATAGGTATGCCTTTCTTATAGCAATCCTGCACCCACATAAAAGCTACATTTTCAATACAATAATAAAAAGCATTTCACAAAGAATTACCAGGTTTTTGTGCCTATTGGTGTAGCTGAAAAGACAGCTTCACAAGTTTCCTTTTCTTTTTTTGCTATGGTCCTTTCCCTGGATTCATTTATCTTGAAATGGCAGATGACTGAGCACATTGGCACATGCCTGAAGTCCGGGACACTTGGGAGGCTGCAGCAGGAGGACTGCTTGAGCCCAAGAGCTCAAGTCCAGTCTGGGCAACAAAGCAAGATCCCATTTCTAAAAAGAAAAAAAAGAAGAAGGGAAGGAAGGAAGGAAGGAAGGAAGGAAGGAAGGAAGGAAGGAAGGAAGGAAGGAAGGAAGGAAGAAAGGAAAGAAGGAAGGAAGGAAGGAAGAAAGGAAGGAAAAAGGGAAGGGAAGGAAGGGAGGGGAAGGGGAAGGGGAAGGGGAAAGGATGGGGAAGGGAAGTGAAGGGAAGGGAAAGGAAAGGAAAGGAAAGAAAAGGAAAGGAAAGGAAATGAAAGGAAAGGAAAAGAAAGGAAAAAGGAAATGAAAGGAAAGGGCAACAGCAGCCTTAGACCTCAATCTATGTCACCTATCAAACAATTAAACTTTTTCTTGTAATGTTGTGACATTTTTCTACTTCTGGGGAGCACTTCCAGCATCACTAGTGGCACTTAGACTTGGCCCCCTAGTGTTATTCAAGGTTTACGGTATTGTACTAAACATTATGGGAAATACATGAGAACCACAAGAAATCACTTTTTACTGAGACAAAAACTGCTCATGGGGAGATGGTTAGCCTCTCACAGCACTATAAGCAGATACCCTCAACACTAGCTCACCACAATAGCAACAGGAGGAGGCTGCTAAATTATTACAATAGTCTAACACATGCTACAATTATGTTTTATGCAGGTATAATTTAATATTGCATCCTTATCTTTGTTTACGTTTCTCTCAAATATGAACGGTGTCTGTGTTTATGTATGTAAGTTCTGATAAATTTTAACTTTTTCTAATAGATGTGTGTATATTTTATGGTAGTAAGTGATAAAGTAGACTAGCATTTACATATATTTTATGCATGCATAATATACTAAACTTTAAAAAAATTGGTATTTCTAGCTCATACAGTTTGTGACTTTTTTCAAATTGTTGCAAATTCCCAAAAAATTTTCCAGGATAGTTACTGAAAAAAAAATCCACATACAAATCACAGTTCAAAACCATGTTGTTCAAGGGTAAACTTTGCTTACATTAGAAAAGAGAAAATATTTCAAATCAATAACCTAAATTCCTACCTTATGAAACTAGTAGAAGAACAAGATAAACCTAAGGCAAGCATACAAAAGGAAATAATTAAATGAAAAGCAGAAATCAATGAAAGGAAAATAAGAAAACAAAGGAAATAAATGGAATGAATAGCTGGTTCTTTTTTAAAAAATTAATAAATTGATAAATGTCTAGGCAAGCTAACCAAGAAAAAAAAAGAGAAGACACAAATTACTAGTATCAGAATGAAATAAGACTGATCACTACTGATCCTACAAAGATTAAAAGAATAATTTAAAAATTCTGTGAACCATTCCATACTCACAAATTTTTTAACTTAGATGAAATGGATTGATTCTTGAAAGACACAAATTACTAAAGCTTACACAGGAAGAAACACATAATCTAAGTAGGCCTACATCTACTAAAAAATTGATGGCTCAAGTCTGTAATCCCAGCACTTTGGGAGGCTGAGATGGGCAGATCACGAAGTCAGGAGATCGAGACCATCCCGGCTAACACAGTGAAACCCCGTCTCTACTAAAAAATACAAAAAACTAGCCGGGCGAGGTGGCGGGCGCCTGTAGTCCCAGCTACTCAGGAGGCTGAGGCAGGAGAATGGCATAAACCCAGGAGGCGGAGCTTGCAGTGAGCTGAGATCCGGCCACTGCACTCCAGCCTGGCTGACAGAGTGAGACTCCGTCTCAAAAAAATAAAAAATAAAAAATTAATTAATTAATTAATTAATTAAAAATTGAATTAATCATTTAAAAACTTCCCAAAAAAAAGACAGCATCAGGCCTAGATGGATTTACTGATACATTCTACCAAATATTTATGGTAAAGATAAAGCCAATTCTCTACAATCTCTTCCAGAAAATAGAAGCAAGATGCTTTGTAACAAGCCAGCATAACCTTTGACAAAATCCAACACATAAGCACAAGAAAACCCTCAGCTAGCTGGGAACTGCCTTAATATGATAGAAAACATCTACAATAAATAAATAAATAAATAGCACCATACGTAACAGGGAAAAAACAGAGACTTTCCCTTTAAAGTTGTCAACAAAGCAAAGATATCCCATCTTGCCACTCTTATTCAGCAGCATACTTGAAGTCTTATCTAGTGCAATAAGAAATGAAACAGAAATAAACTTTATAAGACTGGAAAGGAACAAGTAAAATTGTCTGTTCAAAGATGACATTATTATCAATGTAAAACATCCCAAAGAATTGATCAAAAACTAAAACAAAACAAAGCAAAACAAATCTCCTGGAGTTAATAAGTGAGTATAAAAGGTTACAGGATACAAGATTAACATACACAAGTCAATTGCTTTCCTACATACCAGCAATGGAATTTCAAATTGAATTCAATTTCATATTGAAATCTGAAATTTAAAAATACTATCAGTCAGGTGTGGTGGCTTAAGCCTGTAACCCTATCACTTTGGGTGGCCAAGGCAAGAGGATCACTGGAGTCCAAGAATCCAAGATCAGCCTAGGCAACATAGTGAATACACCATCTCTACAAAAAATAAAAATAGCATAGTGTCACATGCTAGCAGTCCCAGTTGCCCAGGAGGCTGAGGTAGGGGAATCACTTGAGCCCAGGAGATCAAGTCTACAGTGACCCATGATTGCATCACTGTCCTTCAGTCTGGGGAACAGAGTGAGACTCTGTCTCAAATAAATAAATAAATAAATACTGTTTATAATGGCACCCAAACAATGTAAAACTTAGGAATGAAATTAATAAGATACATATAGTATCCATGCAGAAAACAATAAAACTCTGATTTTAAAAAATCAAAGACCTAAACAAATGGAAGGATATTCCATGTTCATGGATTGGAAGACTCAATATTGTAAAAACATCAGTTCTTCCCAAACTGATCTATAGATTCAATGCAATCCCAATCAAAATTGCAGGAAGTTGTTTCGTAGATACTTACAAACTGATTCTAAAGTTCATGTGGAAAGGTAAAATACATACAATGGCTCATGCAATACTGAACAAAAACAAAGTTGGAAGACTCACACAACCAAATTTTAATACTTATTATAAAGGTATAGAAATCAAGACAGTATGGTATTAGTGAAAAAAACAGACACATAGATCAATTTAATAGACAAAAAAGCCCAGAAATAGGGCCACAGAAATAAGGTCAACAGATCTTTGGTGAAAGAGCAAAAGCAACTAAAGGGAAAAAAAGTATTTTTGACAAATGTTTCTGAATCAATTGGATGTGCATATTTTAAAAAAGAATATAAACACATACCTTACACTTTTCATCAAAATTAATTCAAAGTTGATCATAAACCTAAATGTAAAATACAAAAGAATAACAAACATCCAGAAGAAAACATGAGAGAAAATCTAAGTGACCTTGCATTTGGCAATGAGTGTTTAGAGACACCAAAAGTATAATCCAAACTTAATGTTAGATAAAAATTAATAAGTTAAATTTTATTAAAACAAAAAACTTCTGTTCTGTGATAGACAATTAAGAGAATGAAAAGATAAGTCATAGACTGGGATAAAATATTTGCAAAACACATCTAATGACCTTGGGTTTGGCAATGAGAGTTGACAAATTTATTTCCTATTTTCTCAACAATAGGAAAATAACTCAACTTTTTTTTTAAACTAGTTTTAAAAAAACAAGGAGAAAATCTGAACAAAAAACTCACAAAAGAAGATATACAGATAGTAAACAGGTAAACGAGAAGGTATACAACATCATTTATCATTAGGGAATTGTAAATTAAAACAACAATAAGATATCACCATGTACCTATTAGAATGACTAAAATCTAAAAGCACAATAACATCAAATACTGATGAATATACAGAGCAACAGAAACTCTCATTCATTGCTACAGGGAATGCAAAATGGGACAGCCATTTGAGAAGACGGCTTGGCCATTTCTTACAAAACCAAACATAACCTTAACCATACACACCAGCAATTGCACTCCTGTCTATCTACCCAACTGATTGGAAAATGTATATATGCAAAAAAATGCATGTGAATGTTTATAATAGCTTTGCTCATAATTACCAAAAACTGGGAAGCAAATAAGATAGTCTTCAATATGTAAATGGATAAACAGATTGTGGTGCATTCATACAATGGAATATCAATATAAGTAATGCTTAAATAAGTAAGTATATGGGAATAAGAGACAAATCTGTAAGAAGAATTCCAAATAATGTATGTAGATACTCTGCCCTTAAGGACAGGGACAGCACAACTCCTTATTCCTGAGAGACGGATTGTGCTTAATGACTTCTTTCCAGCGAGTATACTACGATAAAATGGTGATGGGTGAGGGGAATCAATAACTTTATAGTGAGGAAACCTGACATCCAACTTCAACAAGGTGATGAAAGTCAACATCAAGAGCAATAGACATGTTGATAGCATGTACTGCTGACATGATGGGATGAAAATGGCCCTCTACCTCTGTGGTCTTCTTCCCCAAAACTCATTTTAATTGTGATAAAAGCTACCCAGGCTAATCATTATAAAAACACAGAACAATTTCCAATGGAGGGTCATTCACGAAATTCTTGACAAGTGCTTCTGCAAACTGTCAAGGTCATCAAAACAAGAAAAGTCTGAGAAACTTTTATATCCAAAGAGAGCCCAAGGAGACAGAATGACTAAATGTAACATGGTATTTTGGATGAAACAGAAGAAATTTTATAAAAACTAAGAATATATTAATATAGCATGGACTTTAATAACACTGTATCAATGTTCATTTACTAATTATAACAAATGTACCATACTAATGCAAGATGTTAATGGTAGAGGAAACTGGCTATTACGTATGTGGAAACTGTCTGCAGTACCTTCTCAATTTTTCTCTAAATCCAAATTTGCTGTAAAAAATAAAATCTCTTTTTAAAAATTAATAGTCATTTCACATTACTCCACTATGTCCAACCCTCCAGCAGCTTTCCTTTGGATTTAGAATCAAATTCCAACTACCTTGCAGACACTATCTGAGTGCCTTTGTGAAACCTTGTTTACTACTTTTCAGTCAAACTGGTGTTCTTTCTGTTCTACCAACACTCCACTCTCATTAGCCTTTCAGGGACTTTGTGTATGTATGTTTCTCGGCCTCCCACATTTCCCCACATCTTCTCATTTCTTTTGTCCACTGTTATAATCCTCAGATTTCAAATAGTACCTGGAACATAGTACATGACAACTGGTTGGATAGATTGATGAGTAGATGGATTCATGAACACGACAGTTCCAATAACAAACCAATGATAATTGAGTCTTATGACCTGGAAGAAGCTTATCTCACTGCAATTGTCTACTGATACATTTTGAAGACTCACAAAATACTCAACTGAACCAGTCAGCATTTCATTTTATTAATGAAATATTCGTATAATTTTAAAAAATTGTTTTAG
Source organism: Colobus angolensis palliatus (assembly GCF_000951035.1). Lineage (NCBI taxonomy): Eukaryota > Metazoa > Chordata > Mammalia > Primates > Cercopithecidae > Colobus > Colobus angolensis. The sequence goes on from NW_012116166.1 coordinate 4,011,008, forward strand.
AAGCAAAAATGTCCACATGGCCTACAAGTGCTACTAACCTGTGTGTACATCCCTCTTATCCATAGACTTCATACTACCTTCCAGTGACTTCTTAAGTTAATGGCCTAATCACTTCAAACTAACACTAAACAATTAAAGTAAAGTTATATTAACTGAATGATGTCCACTGGACCTCAGTAGAATTTCCATTGTCATTTTAGACACTTTTCAGGCAATGTCAATTGGAATTAAAAGGAAGAGGCTTTAGAGCTACTCAACTATGTAGAAAATAAAATTTATAATGATCCACAGGGCATAGCTTGACCTCTAGGAGCTTGCAGTCAGGAACAGAGACATGGACAAGAATGAACATCCAGATAATTGAACAAAATCCAAACCACTTCACTGATAACAGTCAAGGTTAAAGATGTCTTATGTATACAAGCCAGCATAAGAACCAGTACTTACTACCTACAATAATTGAACACTTCTTAAAATTTCATAATCTCTCCTGCAGCAAATATCAATTTTCTTTGTTTTCTCTTCTTTTTTTTTTTTTTTTTTTTTTGAGACAGGGTCCTGCTGTGTTTCTCAGGCTGGAGTGCAGAGGGACATCTCTGCTCACTGCAAACTTCACCTCCTGGGTTCAAGTGACTCTCCTGCCTCAACCTCGCAACTAGCTGGGAATTTAGGTGCCTGCCATCAACCCGGCTAATTTTTGTATTTTCAGTTGAGACAGGGTTTTGCCATGCTGGCCCAGCTGGTCTTGAAATCCTGACCTCAAGTGATCTGCTCGCCTTGGCCTCCCAAAGTGCAAACATCAATTTTCAAAATTATCTTCCAAAGTGCCCTGAGGTTTTGTGTTATAGCTTACATAAAGGTGCATCTGAGGAACACAAGTAAGCAAGTCAATTTAATTGGATTTAAGGGGGTCTCAACCACTGGATTTTGGAGGTCTAACCAGCAACAAAGATTTTATTTTGAATAATTACAGAAGAGATAATTTTCTATACAAAGGAAAAGGTATGGAGAAAAAACTGAAAATGTGAACCACTGTTACTCTGCCCACATTAAATGAAAACTCAGTTGGTATCTCGACATACAGGCAAGCAAATCCTAAAGAAAAACTTGCACATTAGCAGTATAGTCTAGATTCTTGAATGCTTAACTTCTTTGTACTTCAAACCCCAGTCTTGTATGCCAAACATTTGATATTACATCAACACCGCCTTGAAAGAATTCTAACTGTGGAGACAATCAGTTAATTAAAAAAACACCCAGGGGAATCTTTTTTTTTTTTTTTTTTTTTTTTGAGATAGAGTCTTGCTCTGTCACCCAGGCTGGAGTGCAGTGGCGCAATCTCAGCTCACTGCAAGCTCCGCCTCCTGGGTTCACGCCATTCTCCTGTCTCAGCCTCCTGAGTAGCTGGGACTACAGGCACCCACCACCACACCTGGCAATTTTTTTTTTTTTTTTGTATTTTTAGTAGAAAAGAGTTTTCACCATGTTGGCCAGGATGGTCTCGATCTCCTTACCTTGTGATCCACCTGCCTCAGCCTCCCAAAGTGTTGGGATTACAGGTGTGAGCCACCGTGCCTGGTCAGGGGAATACTTTTTATGTATAATTCTTTTACATGCTGATTTCAGGACCTTGATTGTCTCTTCTACATGGGAACTACCATGGATGTCTAATTTTCTGGTATAGAGGAATGCAAGAATATACATTCTTCTCAAGCTCATATGGAACATTCACCAAAATAGACTACATTCTTGGCTGTAAAATACACCTGAACAAATCTAAAAGAATAAAAATAACACATTGCCTGCTCTGAGATCACAATGGAATTAATCTGGAAATTAATTACAGACAGATAGCTGGAAAATCCCAAAATATTTAGAGATTAAATTGCACACTTCCAAATAACACATTGGTCAAAAAAGAAATCTCAAGAAAGATTTAAAATATTTTGAATTAAATAAATAAAATAATGAACTAAATAAAAGTAAAACCACAACTTATTGAAATATGTGGAATATGGAAAAAGTGGTGCTTAGAGGGAAATTTATAGCATTGCATGAATATTTTTTAAAAAAGAAGAAAGATCTAAAATTAATTATCTAGGCTCCCACCATAGGAAACAAGAAAAAAAAAGAGAAAGTTAAGCAGAAGAAAATAAATAATTTAAAAAAACAGAAAGCAATGAAATTGATAAAAGGAAATAGAAAAAATTAATAAAACCAAAAGATGGTTCTTTTAAAAAAAATCAATAAAATCAATAAATCATGCTGCCATCCAGCATGACTATGAAAAAAAAGATAGAAAAAACAAATTACTAACATCAGAAGTGAAAGAGGGGACATCACTACAGACCCAATGGACATTAAAATGATAATAAAGGAATGGTATGAACAACTTTATACCCATAAATTTGATAACCTAGATGAAGTGGACCAAGTCCTTGACAGACACAGTTCGCTGTGTCTGTCACGCAAACTCACATGAAAGGTAGACAATCTGAATAGGCCTATGCCTACTGCAGAAATTGAATCAATAAATAATTTTGCAAAACCTAAAGCGCTGGGTCTACTGGTAAATTCTACCAAATACTTAAGGAAGTAATTACATGGATTTTTTTTTTTAACAATCTCTTTCAGAAGACACCAGCAGAGGGAACACAGAAGGTCTCTGACTTACAGTAGTTTTACTTAAGATTTGTCGACTTTATGATGGGTTTATCAGGGTATTAAATTCATTTTTGACTTACCATGGATATCAGGACATAACCCTATTGTACATCAAAGAGCATCTGTACTTCTTCACTCATTCTATGAGGCCAACATTGTTCTAAAACAAAAACCTCAGAGACATTACAAGAAAAGAAGACTGCCAACCAATACCTCTCATGAACATAAATGTAAAACTCCTCAACAAAATACTAGAAAATTGAATTTAACAATACAGAAAAAGAATTATACACCATGACCAGGTGGAATGTGTCCCAATTATATGAAACTTGTTCAATATTTGAGAATCAATTCATGTAATCCAGCTTATCAACAAGCTAAAAGAATAAAAAAATTGCACAATTATGTCAATAGATGCAGAAAAGGCATTTGAAAAAATCCAATACACATTCATGATAAAAAACACTCACCAAACTAGGAATAGAGGGGAACTTCTTCAATATGATAGGGCATATTTACAAAACACTTACAGCTAATATTATAGTTAATGTGAGAAACTCAGAGCCTTCTTAGTAAAATGAGAAACAAGGCAAGGATGTCCTCGGTTACCACTGCCTTTCAAGGTGATGGTAGTGGAAGTGCTAACTAATGCAATAAGAAAATAAAATGTCTAAAATGGTATGCAGATTGGGAAGAAATGAAACTCTGTTTACAAGTGATGACTGTCTGGGTATAAATTCCAAAATAATTGACAAAAAAATAAGTAATTTTAGCGAAGTTGCAAGATACAATATTGACATACAGAAGTCGATCACTTTTCTACATACCAGCAATGAACAAGTGGAATTGAAATTAAAAACATAATGCCTTTTATATTATCACCCCCTAGATGAAACACTCAGGTATAAATGTAACAAAATACATATAAAATATGGTGGCAAATACCGGTAGCCCCAGCTACTCTGGAGGCTGAGGTGAAAGGATTGCTTAAGCCCAGGATTTCAAGTTCAGCCTGGGCAGCATAGTGAGACCTCATCTTTAAAAAAATAAAATAAAATAATAAAATTTATATGGAGAGGTGAAAGACCCAAAATAATCAGCACAGGATGAAGAACGAAGTTGGAAGACCGACTCTACCCCACTTCAAGTTTTACTGTAAAGTTACAGTAAACAAGATAATGTGGCATTGGTGAAAGAACAGACAAATAGCTCATTAGAACAAAATAGAAAGCCCGGAAATAGGCCCACATAAATATAGTAAGCAGATTTTTAGCAAGGCAAAAAAGGCGATACAATGGAACAAAGATAGTATTTTGAACAAATGATGCTGAAACAACTGGACATCCACATGCAAACAAAAAAAAAGGAATCTAGACACAGACCTTACACCCTTCAAAATTAACTCAAAGTAGATCACAGCCCCAAATGTAAAATACAACACTATGAAACTCCTAGAAAACAGTATAAGAGAAAATCCAGGTAATCTAGGGTTTAGCGATGACTTTAGAGACCAAACACCAAAGACACAATCCATGGAAGAATGAAGCAATAAGCTGAACTTCATTTAAATTAAAAATTTTAGCCCTATGAAATATACTGCCAAGAAAGTAAAAAGAGAAGCCACAGACTGGGAGAAAATATTTGCAGAAGACACATCTGATAAAGAACTATTATTCAAAATATACAAAGAACTCTTAAAACTCAATAATAAGAAAACAGCTCATTTAATAAATCGTGTCAAAGACCTTAACAGACATCTCAAAGAAGAAGATATGCAGATGGAAAATAAGCATATGAAAAGCTGCTCCATGACTTACGACATTAGGTAAATGCAAATTAGTACAGCTATGATATATTGCTACACACCTGTTAGAATGGCCAAAATCCAGAACACTGATACATTAAATAAAAGAATGTGGAGCAAAAGGAACCCATTCATTGCAGGTACGAATACAAAGTGGTACAATCACTTTGGAAGGTAATTTGGTGGTTTCTTACAACACTAAACACACTCTTGCCATGCTATCCAGCAATCATGCTCCTTGATATTTACCCAAAGGAGATGAAAACAGATACACAGAAAAATCTGCACATAGATGTCTATCAACTTTATTCATTCATAAGTGCCAAAAGTTAAAAAAAATCAAGATGTTCTTCAATAGATGAATGGAAAAATAAACTGTGGTACATTTAGACAATGAAATATTGTTTAGTGCTGAAAATCAATGAGCTATCAAGTCATAAAATGAGCTATCAAACCATAAAAAGACAGAGAAGAGTCTTAAATGTGTATTACTAAATGAAAAAAGCCAATGTGAAAAGGCCTCATACTGTATGATTCCAACTATATGACATTTTGGAAAAGGCAAAAGAAGGCAGACAGTAAAAAGATTAGTGGCTGCCAAGGGTTAGTGGCAAGGGATGAACAGGCTGAATGCAGAAGATTTTTAGGATATGAAGCTACTCTGTACAATACCATGATGATGAAGATGTATCATCATAATGTGTCCGAATCTGTGTAATGTACAACAAGAGTCAGCCCTAATGTAAACTATGAACTTTGGGTGATAGGTATGTGTAAATTTAGGTTCATCAGTTGTAACAAAAATACCACCTTGGTGGGGGATGTTAACAATGAGGGAGGCTGTGCACATGTGGGGACCGGAGTGTATAGGAAATCTCTGTGTTTGCTGCTCCATTTTGCTGTGAACCTGAAACTGCTCTAAAAATAAATAAAAATAAAATCAGATTAGATAGATATAGATATAGATATAGATAAACAGATACAGACAGATACAGACACAGATAGATACAGATACAGATAGATACAGACACAGATAGATACAGATACAGATAGACACAGATACAGGTATAGATACAGATACAAATACAGATACAGAGAGATGACACAGATACAGATACAAATACAGACAGATACAGATACAGAAATAGATACAGATACAGATAGATACAGATACAGATAGATACAGATACAGATATATATATATACACAGATACAGATACAGATAGATATATACAGATACAGATAGATATGGATACAGATAGATACAGATACAGATAGATATATACAGATACTGATAGATGATACAGATACAGATATATATATATATATACACAGATACAGATATATATATATACAGATACAGATAGATACAGATACAGATATATATATATACACAGATACAGATAGATATATACAGATACAGATAGATACAGATACAGATATATATATACAGATACAGATAGATGTAGATACAGATAGATACAGATATAGATAGATATAGATACAGATATAGGTACAGATACAGATACAGATGTAGATACAGATATAGATACAGATAGCTACAGATACAGATATAGATACAGGTACAGATAATGCAAAGTGAGTTTAGAACCAATGTCTGTGCCATAAACATATTACTATGTGACTGTGTCTCCAGTAAAGGAAAAGTGTGCCCTACAGAAAACTTATTGATGCCAACGTGGCTATGATGAGTTATCAACAAATAGAATCTATGCTGGGCTATCATCTTTTACCCTCAGAGGCCAATGACCAGCACCAAGCTAACCTGTTAATTCCCAAAGTAGAATGATGTGACCAGTTGGAAAATTCCAACTGAACATCTGTGTTACAGAAAGAATGGGGCCTTCTTCTCCGGCCTGGCTGAAGATGCAGGATAATACCTGTTAGTAGTCATATCTCAAAATGAGAAAAGTGGCTATTCCCTTTGGATGGAGCTGTGAATCCTGAACTTTTCTTCATCAGCAACTTCTTAAACATCTTTTTCAATGAATCTCCTGCTTTGGAACACTGCATCTATGACACAAAGCAAAGGGACAACTAATTCATTTTCTCACTTTTTTTTTCCTTTTATGGGTACACAATATTTTACATATTTATGGAGTATGTGTTTGTTACACACATATAATGTGATGATCAGGTCAGGGTATTTGGGGTATCCATCCTCTTGAGTACTTATGTCTATTGCTGATATCATTTTAAGTACACTCTTACATTAACTTTGAAATATACAAACTACTGTTGCCAAGTATAAACACCCTGGTCTGCTATCAAACATTAGAACTTATTTATTTCATCTGACTATATATTTGTACCCAAACTCTCCTCATTCCCTCACTCCCACTCACTCACCTCCTCTTCCCAGTCTCTAGTAGCTGTGATTCTATTTTCTATGTCCATGAGAACATTTTTGACTCCCACATATGAGTGAGAATATGCAGTATTTCTCTTTCTTTGCCTGGTTTATTTCACTTAACATAATGGCCTCCTCCAGTTCCACCCATGTTGCTGCAAATAACATAATTTCATTTTTTATGGCTGAATAGTACTCCATTGTGTGTACATACCACATCCTCTTTATTCATTCATCTGCTGTGGACACTTAGGTTGATTCCATATCTTTGCTATTGTGAATAGTGCTGCAATCAACATGCAAGAGCAGGTCTCACTTTGATATACAGATTTATTTTCCTTTGGATAAATCCCCAGTGGTGGATTGCTAGATCTTACAGTAGTTCTATTTTTAGTTTTTTGAGAAATCTCCATACTACTTTCCACAGTGGTTGTACTAATTTACATTTCCACCAACAGTGTATGACTTCCCTTTTCTCCAATTCCCTGCTAGCATCTACTACTTTTTGTCTTTTTAATAATAGCCATCCTGACTGGTGTGAGATGCTATCTCACTGTGGTTTGGGTTTGCCTTTCCCTGAAAGAGTAGTAATATCGAGCATTTTTTCATAGATCTGTTGGCCATTCACACATCTTCTCTTGAGACATGTTTGTTCACTTCCTTTGTCCATGTTTAATGGGATTATTTGCTTTTTCACTATGGTGTTACTTAGTTCCTTGGATATTCTGGGTATTAGTCCCCTGGAGGATGTGTAGTTTGCAAACATTTTCTCCCATTCAAGAGGTTGTCTCTTTTTACTCTGTTGATTGCTTCTTCTGCTGTGAAGCTTTTTAGTTTCATATAGTCCCATTTGTCTATTCGTTTTAACTCTTCCTTAATCTAAGACATGTGGTTGTCAATCAGAGCTGCAGATTATCCTAAGGTGACCACCACTAGCTGAGTTGATACACTTCAGAACAAAAACTAGGCCCTTGATATAGCCTCTTCAGCCTTCAGATGCCTCTTAAGAAAACTCATTATTCTCCTTTAAAGATTTTGAAGTACTGAAAATAGTTGGAGGCCAGGCGTGGTGGCTCACAACTATAATCTTAACACCTTGGGAGGCTGAGGCAGGCGGATCACCTGAGGTCAGGAGTTCAAAACCAGCCTGGCCAACATGGTAAAACCCTGTCTCCACTAAAAGTGGAGACAAAAATTAGCCGGGCATGTTGGTATACATCTGTAGTCCCAGCTTCTTGGGAGGTGGAGGCAGGGAGGATCACTTGTACCCAGGAGGCAGAGGTTGCAGTGAGCCAAGCTCACACCACTGCACTCCAGCCTGGGCGATAGGCCAACACTCCGTCTCAAAAAAAAAAAAAAAGTTGGAAAAATTCCCATCCCTATTTTTAAAGCTCTCTATGAGTTTGAATATCTCAGGTTAAGAAATACTTGAAATATTTGACTCAAGAAAGTAGAAAGCGAACCTGTTATTTCAGAAGGATTCAGATGTTCCAAGGAAAATTGATGCATAGTGACACAGTCCGTCCAAGATATGAGTTGACTGTTATCTGGATTCTGGGATATAACACTGTACAGTTATTAGCTATCCAAAAAAAAAGGCATTTATGGTTGTTAGTGGCAAAAATATATGTATGATGTTGTCTCCAAATGTTACTAAAGTATCATTCGATCCCAGAAGAAAACGGAACAGTATTTATAAAATTTTGAAAGAAAAAGTAAAACAAAAAATTGCCTTTTAGCCCATCACAAACAGGCTGTTTATTAAAAACAAATTAGTAGAGTTCAGCAAGGTTTGCTAAGGGTTTTAGGCCATAATAACAATGTATTGTATGCTTAGAAACCACTAAGAGATATTTTAAGTGTTCTTACCACAAAAAAATGGTAAGTATGTGGGCAATATGTTAATTAATTTGATTTAGACATTTAATAATTTATGCATGTTTCAAAACATTATGCTGCACACATTAAATACATGCAATTTTATCAATTAAAAATAAATATGTGAGTTTTAGGACACAGTCTGGTTACAATAATGGAAAACAGTCATAGCTGCTCAAATAGCAGCTCGTCTTTCCTGTAGTTTTTGATTGCCTAATATTCAATCTCAAGTACATGGTAAACATAGATCCTTCTTATGGAAATGAATGGAATTTTTTATTTTAATGAACTTTCCTTATATAAGTTTACCCTCTAAGAGTTTACAACATGATTTCCAATCCATTGTTTCAACTGATGAGGAATTATAGTCCAAAGTGTACTATGGAGTTCTGAGATTTTGACTCACGTGGAGTAGCTTATAGAGCATCCAATCTCCCATTGAACTGGAAAATCTAGATAAAATACACAAAGAGATGTCTTCTAGAAGAATCAGAGCGTTACCAAAGCAATCAGGATTGAGAGGCCATGATCCCAGAAGGAGGGATATGAAAGTTAGCCCAACATTACATCCACTAATTCTCCTCTTGGAGGATTTAGCAGTCCTTGGCTGCAAACAGCAAGAGGCCTGAGATGGCATATTTAATCTTTCCTTAATTTCACAGGGCTAAGAACATAAAAATTGGAATTCAGGACTGCCACTCTAGCTAAACATAAACAGCCAAGTTTCCAGAGAGTAGGAGTCACAGACATACATCTGGTACTCTGCACCTGTTTTCTCCTTGAGACATTTACTGATTCCAAAGCTTTGTGGGGCTAGAGTCCCTGAAGTCAAGCAAAAAGAGGAAGAAAAGCTGAAGGGAGGTTTTGGCTATCTTACCATGCTGGGAATACAAAAATTAAAGTTCAGCGCTCACCAATGAAGCAATACACTGGTAAATATTCAGGCTTTCAGCTGAGATGCCTGAAGGACAAACCAGAGATACAATCAGACTTACAAATAGTGAAACCCAGACAGGAGTCAGCTCAGTCCTGGATTGAATCAAATTGGTATGTTTACACTCTCACTATCATGCAGAAGAAGATAATCACTGAAAGCTTCTACAGTTTTTCAGAGAGTATGCCTGGTATAAAATTTAAAAATTGTCAATCAAGGAAGGAAACAAAACCACGGGGGGAAGGGTAGAAATCATACAAAGAGGAACATCTCCATAGATTTAAGGTTATCAGACATTGACTAAAATAACTATGGTTAGCATGGTTAGGAAAATAGGCAAGATGAAGTTCTCCCAAGAATAATTTTTAATAATAAAATGTAATTCTAGATCTGAAAAAAATTAATGGCTGAAATTATATACTCAATAGAAGTGTTTAGTAGCAAATTAAACACAGCTTTAAAAAATAAGGAAATTGGAAGTTAGAACAGCAGCCAATTCACTTACAATATAACAGAGAGGAAAATATTTGAAAAATAAAGAAGAAAATATAAGGGGAACATGTGATACAGCAAAAATGTTTAATATACTACCAATTAAAGATACTGAAGAGAGGAAAGAGGGAAAGGGGCATGAGCAATATTTGAAGAGATAATGGCCAGTAATAATTCAAGAAAGGAATTTGCCAACATAACACCATAAATGGGGAAAAAATTTCCAACTGAAAAGGAAGAAACTCTGCAAATGTTAGGCATAATAAATATGAAGAAACTACAACTCAGAATATGAAAGCCTAACTGCTATAATAAGAGAAAAATGCTTTAAAAACATCCAGAAAACAAAAGAAGTATTACCTTAAAAGTAGCAACGGATGGACTGACAGCTGACTTCTGCAAAGAAATGATGGAAGCCAGGAAAAAAATAGAAAACTATGAACAATAAATGAGTCAAAGAAGAAATTAAAACAGAAATTTTAAAATATCTTGAGACAAATGAAAATGGAAGCACAACGTACCAAAACTTATGAGATGTAGCAAAAGCAGTTCTAAAAAGGAAGTTTATAGCAATAAATGCCTATAACAAAAAGAAGACTGAATATAAGTAACTTAATGTTACACCTCAAGGAGCTAGAAGAAAAAGAAGCCCAGAGCTAGTAAGAGGAAGGAAACATTAAAGATCAGAGCAAAAATAAATAAAAGAGACTATTAAAAACTAATATAAAAGATCAACAGAACTGAGTTGTTCTTTTTTGAAAAAAAAAAATTCATAAACCTTTAGCTAGACTAAGGGAAAAACAAGGACTCAAAGTAAGAAGTGAAAGAGGAGACATTAAAACCAACACCACATAAATACAAAGAATTATAAGATTATTATGGACAATTGTACATCAACAAATGGGATAATCTAGAATTGATAAAATTCTTAGAACCATACAGTCTACCAATACTAATTGATAAAATTCTTAGAACCATACAGTCTACCAATACTAAATCATTAAGAAACAGAAAATCTGAACAGACCAATGAATAAGGAAATTGAAACAGTAATAAAAAGTCTCCCATCAAAGAAAATCCCAGGATCAGATAGATTCACCACTGAATTCTACAAAACATTTAAAGAACAACTAATACCAAACTCTACCACAAAATTAAGGAGCAAGTACTTCCAAATTCATTTTAAAAGTCCAGCATTACCATAATACCAGAGCCAGGCAAAGACACCGCAAGGAAACAAAATTGTAGGCCAATATGCCTGATGACCGTAGATGCAAAAATCTTCCAGAAAATATTAGCAACCTGAATTCAACAGTGCATTAAAAGGATTATTCACCATGATTAAGTGGGATTTATTGCTGGGATACAAAGACGGTTCAACATATGCAAATCAATGAATGTGAAATAGCCCATTAACAAAATAAAGGACAAAATCTATATGATTATTTCAATAAATGCAGATAATTCATTTGGCAAAATTCAACATTATTTTGTGGTAAAAATTCTCAACAAATTAGTTATAGAAGGAATGAACCTCAATACAGAAAAAAAGGCCACATGTCACAAGCTCACAGTTCACATAATACTCAGTGGTAAAATGTGAAAGCTTTCTCTAAGATCAAGAATAAAACTAAAACAGGGGTGCCCATTCTTACCACTCCTAACCAACATAGTATAGAAATCCTAGCCACAGCAATAGGCAAATAAAAGACATCCAAATCAGAAAGGAAGAAGTGAAATTGTCTCTGTTCACAGATGGTATAATTTTATGTACAGAAAATGCTAAACATGCAAAAAAATTGTTAAAACTAATAAATTCAGTAAAGTTGTAGAACACAAGATCAACATATAAAACTCAGTAATATTTACTTATAATAACAACAACCTATTCCAAAAAATCAAAACAATCCTATTTACAGTAGCTACAAAAAATTTAATTGCTTGTGAACAAATTAACCTAAGGAGGTGAAAGATCTGTATGATGAAAACTACAAACCGTTGATAAAATGCATTGAAGAAAACATGAATAAATGGAAAGATCCTGTGTTCATAAACTGGAAGAATGAATATTATTGATATGTGCATAACACCCAAAGCAACCTACAGATTCAATGCAATCTCTGTCAAAACTCCAATGACATTTTTTACAGAAGTAGAAAGAAATCCTAAGATGTGTATGGAACCACAAAATACCCCAAATAGCCAAAGCAATCTTGGGCCAAAAAACAAAGCTGGAAGCAACATGCTATCTGATTTTAAAATAGGCTACAAAGCTATAGCAATCAAAACATCATGGTACTGGCATTAAAATAGGCACATAAATCAACGGAACAGAAATGAGGGGCCAAGAATAAATTCACACATTTTTAGATTTGGTCAATAAATATTTATGTATAAATAATTGAATAAATATCAATATTTATATTGGTCAATTGATTTCTGACAAAGGTGCCAAGAATGCACAATGGGGAAAGGACAAACACTTCAATAAATGGTGTTGGAACAATTGCATATTCACATGCACAAGGATGAAATTTGACTCTGATCTTGAAAACAGCTTTGCAAAGATTGTGACAGTGACAGAAGTCTAGCAAGGCTGACTCTGTCTTGCTTCTAACAAATGATCCAGCAACCCCACTACTTGGTATAAATCCAAAGTAAGTGAAATCAGTACGTTGAAGAGATATCTGCACTCCCATGCCCATTGTGTTCATTGCAGCATTATCCACAATCACTAAGATCTGGAATCAACAGAAGCATCCATCAACAGAGGAATGAATAAAGAAAATGTGGGATATATACACAATGGAATAGCATTCAGCCTGAGGAAGAAAATCCTGCCATCTGTGACAACTTGGATGAACCTGGAGGACACTATGTTAAGTGAAATAAGCCAGACACAGAAAGACAAATATAGTGTGATCTCACTTCTACATGGAATCTAAACAAGTTGAATTCATAGAAGCAGAAGGTAGAATAGTGTTTGCCAAGGGACGAGTGAGAAAGAAAGACAGGTTGGGAGATAATCAAAGTATACAGAATTTCAGTTAGACAGAAATTATTTCATGATATCTATTGTGTAACACAATGACTATAGTCAACAACGATGTGTTATATACTTGAAAGTTGCTAAGAGATTAAATTTTAAGTGTTCTCACCACAAAAAAAGCATGTGAAATAATGCATATGTTATTGAGCAAAGTGTAGCAATTTCACAATATATACATATTTCAAAACATAAATGTACACCATAAATATATACAATTTTGTCAATTAAAAATTGAAATATTCTAGAATGAATAATAAGTAAAATGTAAACTTTGATTTTGAATTACAACAAAAAACTAGTAAGTAAAAAAGAAGATAGAAAGTTAAATATAAATGTCAGAAAGGAAATAATCATCAAACTAGATTCTATAACCACTGAAAATAACTTTCAAGAGATTGGGTCACTGCACAAAGCAGGACTCTGTCAAAAAAAAAGAGTGGAAAGTAGGTTCCACTTGTGATAAAGACAGAGTAACAGAAACTGAATTTACCTTCTGGCCTTAAAAATTAAAAACAAAACAAAACAGAAACCAAAATTTGTATCAAGCAAGGTATTTTGGAAACTGGACAACAGGCAGCTCAGGACAATGATTCCTAAGTGGATACAAATGAGGTGACCCCTATAGTAGCTTAAGGCTGAGATTGTCAGAGTGAATTTAAAAATATAAGCCAATACTCATCTATACTCTATCTCAAAGAACCAAACTTTATATAAATGATAGTCAAGGAGAATTATAAAATATTTTGAACCGAATGAAAATGAAAATCTTTTGAACTAAATAGACAATATATTAAGATGTGTGGGATACTGCTACAGCAGATATTAAAGGAAAATTTGTAGCATTACATTCTAGCACAGGAAAGAAGAAATGTCTGAAATTAATAACCTAAGCTTCCACTCTAAACAGCTTTGAAAACTTTGTCTCTAAGATCAAGCTTCCACTCGAGGCTTAGGTTATTAATTAGAGGTTACTTCCTGGAGAGTTTTCAGGCCATAATGCAAGAAAGGTAAATCCAAAGAGAGCTCAGCGGGCTCCTTGAGTGAAGGAGACAAAATTTTCAAGTTAAAAAACAGGCCGGAATCCACAGGGCAGGATACAGAATAAAAGATTTCTGCACAAAGAGAGTTCTGGAGATCTGGAGAGGATTTTCCTCAATTCTTCAACTCAGCAGTGATCAGCATATTTGTGTGAGGAAAATGCACAAAGCCAGGGAAAACCCAGAAAGGATCACATTTTAAAATAATAAAGATCACATACAGCTGGAAATAAATGACCTTCACAGCAGCCAAAGTGGAGAAGCTTCACAACACACAGGGCTTTGGGTGGAGCACTCAGAAAGTATTGCCTCGGTATTGGAGCTATAGGAGCCCTAGACTAAAGGCTGCTCCTGCCCGATCTGACAAAGGTTAAGGGTAAGGATATGACAACAGCGATTATTAGTGTGTTGCATCATTCAAGAAGACAAAACAATGCATGAGTTTGTTAAGGAGAGACATAGAAGATATTTTTTAGACTGAAGAAGAAAAATGAGTACGCTATCCAAAACAAAACACAGAAAAATAAAAAGACTGAAAAACCTAACATTGCAATGTGGGAAAACTCTAGGTGGACTAACTTTGGGGGCCCAGAAAGAATGAGGGCAGAAAAATATTTGAAGACGTAGTGGCTGAAATTTTTCCAAATTGCATGGCAGTTGTGAACCTGTAGATTAAATGAATTCAACAACACCCAAGCACAATAAGTATGAGGAGCACTGTAACAAGATCTAATATAATCAAGTTGCTTAAACCAGTGATAAAGAGATAATCTTAAAATTAGCCAGACAGCAAAAAAATACATTGTATACAGAAAAATAATAGAATGATAGCAATTATGCTCAAAAAGCATGCAAAAATAAAATACAGAATACAATCATTAAATATATATGTCAGAAACAGTACATCTTTAAAGCACTGAAAAATAAAGTCTAACCTACAGTTTTATACCCACTAAAACTATTTTGGATTAAAAAAAGGTGAAATAAAGGTCTTTCAGACAAAGAAAAACTGAAAGAATTTATCATCATTAGACTAGTATCATAAGAAATGTTAAAGAGAAAATCCTTCAGAAAAAAAAAAAAACTGATACCAAATAGAAATCAGAATCTACACAAAGGAATTAAGACAGGAAGGGTATATATGAGGGTGAAAATTGAAAACTTTTAAGAAGTTTTGCAAATCTTTTTAGAAGATAATTGTTTAAAACAAAATAATAATAATGTATTACGGAGTTTATAACATATGCAAAATTTTATCAGAGTAAAATATATTAAGACAATATCAAAGAGACTTGGAAACGAAGAAACAGAAGTGGTTGTAAGGTTCCTTGCCATAAGAAAAGTACTATAATATCATGGAAGGCAGGCCATGGTAAGTTACAGGTACAGTCTATAAACCCTAAAGCAGCCACAAAAATAGCACAACAAAGTGTTATAGCTAATAAGTTAACAAAGGAGATGAAATTGAATCATGAAACATTCAATTACTAAAAATAAAGAAAAAGAGGAGTATGGGAAGAGAACAAAGAAACAGAAAATAATTACCAAGATGGTAAATTTACACATGACTGTATTAATAAAATCACATTACTCATAAATGGCCTAAACTCCAATTAGAAGGCAGAGATTGTCAGAATAAATTTAAAATATAAAAAATATACATCTACACTCTATCTCAAAGAATCATGCTTTTTGAAAGAAACAAATGGGTTAAAAGTTAAATGATGGTCAAGGGAAGTTATAAAATATTTTGAATTGAATAAAAATGAAAATCTTTTGAACTGAATGAACAATATTTTAAAATGTGTGGGATACCACTAAAGCAAGTATTAGAGGAAAATATGTAACATTAAATGCTAATACAAGAAAGAAGAAGTATCTGAAATTAATAACCTAAGCTTTTACTCTAAAAAATTAAAAAAAAAAACAAAAACAAAAACAAATTAAACCAAAGGCAAAGAGAAAAAAGAATAAGTGCAGAAATAAATGGAATTAAAAACAGAAAAATAATCCAGAAAAATTAACAGAACCAAATTGGTTTTTTGAAGATATCAATAAAGCCAATAAACCTCTAGCCAGATGTACTAAGGATAAAAGAGAGAGAAAGAGAAAGAGAATCTCCTGTATCAGGAATAAGAAGGAACATCACTACAGATCCTGCAGATAAAATAATAATAATAATAATAATAAAGATTAGCCTGTGAGTAACCTATGTCTGAATCCACAAGGAGCTTGTCAATAGTTTAGATGCCTAGGCCCCATGCCTATCACAATAATAAAAATTTCAGGGTGAATCAGAAGAAAGGGACACAATGATAATAATAATCATCATCATAGGGGTTTGCATTTTTGCAAACACTCCAGATGAGTGATGCAAAGTTGAGCTCAAGGTGCACTGCCTTAGACTAAATAGGGTCAGCCAGTCTCCAAGATTTATGACCAGGAAAATAAAAAAATAAGTCATGCTCTACTGACTTCTCTGTGAAGTCTAGATCTGCACTGTCTAGAAACAACCTGTCAGATAAAGGGGAAGCTGATGTGACCAACAATGACATATCCATGAATTTAAGATTCTCTCCATTTTCTCTTTACAAGGCATGTATGTTGAAAGTGAAGCTCAGATAGGTGGCACCATCCCATGCACATATTCAAAGAAGCAAAAGACTAAAATTGTCTGCCACAATAAAATAGAATACCACAATGATACATTTTGGTATCTGTCCACAAAACCTTCTTCAGGTTCCACCTAATTTCTAGGTTTCTAACTGTAACATAAACGCCTTTTCCTGGAAATCAACTGGCAATAAGGAAGTTAAAACAATATTATGTGGGGCAAAATATAAATCTGTTTGATATCTTTCAAGTAAATAACATACATATGTATTTGACTCTCATTAGTGACAAATGACTCTCAAAACTTAGAAAGATGCTCTAGCTAATCACGATGCCCTCACTGCAAGCTCACAGCAGCCAAAGACTGGCCTATCTGCTGTGCAAAGAAGGATATTCTCTGGTCACAGCCCACTCCTCAAACCCCAGGGCTTCCCAGTGGCCCAGGCCAACCAGCATACTGGCATGATACAGCCTATTACATACTGTTTAAATAAAGATTTGCAAGGAAAATAAATTCATGGCAACATTCATTATTGATCATTCTCAAAACTGTCTGGAGAATTCCCCCAGAGGGCTTAGGGAAGAAATTAAACATTGTTTTCCTGAGTTGCTTCCTGCTGTTTTTCTGCTTCATTGGTTTTGCTCCCATAATTGTGTGTGATCCTATAGCCACAAATTTTAATATGCCTGAATTATTTCATACAACTTCTGGATCACATGTCAATAATTTGGGTGTGAATAGTTATAATAATAATGATGTTAATAATAATCATCATGATAAGAAAAGATCCGTAGTGTTCTCTCTTTACTGTTATCTCTTAACTCTTTAATGACTTTTTGTCTGACCTAAAACTACTGCATCAAAATCTGCAAGTAATAAATTCCAAGTTATTTCTAGTCTCACTTGCCCACCCTCGACCACTGTCTCTTTCCTGGAGCTCATTCCCCCTTTCTTCCCCCTACTATTGGTCTCTTACGGTTTTCCTTCTATTTCTCTGACCTTCTAGATCCTCATCACCATTTTTATGACTTCAGAAATTTGGACTTTCTTTTTGTTTGTTTGTTTTTGAGAGAGAGTCTTGCTCTGTCACCCAAGTTGCAGTGCAGTGGCGCAATCTTGGCTCACTGCAACCTCCACCTTCTGGGTTCAAGCGATGCTCCTGCCTCAGCCTTTCTAGTAGCTGGGATTACAGGTATGCGCCACCACGCCCAACTAATTTTTGTATTTTTAGTAAAGACAGGATTTCACCATGTTGGCCAGGCTGGACTTGAATTCATGACTTCAAGTGATGTGCCCATCTCAGCCTCGCAAAGTGCTGGAATTACAGGCGTGAGCCACCGCGCCCGGCCCACTTCTTAGAATTCTCAGTGTTTCCTCGTGTCATTTCAAACACTCTCCTTAACCTCTCACCTCCTCACCTAGCTTCAAACATCATCAGTCTACATATCCAGAATTCACCTCTTTGATGCAAGACTCAAAGTGTCATGCCTCCACAGCTCAGTTACCTGTCCCGTGTCACCTCCCGCTACTGTCTCATGTGCCCTATGCTCCCAAACAACTCCTCTGCTCACGGTAGAGCCAGCTTTCCTGGTTCCTTTTCATACCCACAGCTTTGACTTCCTGGTCCTTCTTCCTAAAATGCTTTGAAAAATCATATCCAGCAGTATATCAAAAATAGCAAATGATCCATTATCAAGTTTGTTTAATTCAGGGAAAGTAAGAGTGGTTCAACATTAACAAATATAATTTTAATATAATTTAAGATATCAGATATGACAAAGGAACCAACATATGTATTGTTGAGGAAAGAAAATTTGAAAACATTCAATCGTCATTCCCCATTTTTTAAATGTATAGAATACCGAAAATAAAATGCTAACTTCTTTACATGATTTAAAGAAAAAAACCCTGTCTCGAACCAATCATCACTCATTATACCCAGGAATAAGACATTTGCATCATCCCTTCAAAGTGAAAATCTTTGTAAGAACATTCATTATCACCACCATTATTTAATATTTCTCTGAAAGTTCTATCTAAAGCAGTGAGACAATAAAATTATGTACAAAATATAAATTTAGGAAAGAAAAAACAGGGGTTGATGATATTTATATATTTTATGATTATTTCCCTTTAAAAATTATCTGAAAATCTAGTAGAGCTAATAATAGAATTTAATAAGGTGTCCAAATAATAAGTATTAAAAATGAATCACTTTCATGAAGTAAAACAAGGATGAGTTAGAAAATATAACCAACATGACCAGGATCACTGGGGTAAAATGAAAATTCCAGACAGAAATGCCCTATCTATCTATCTATCTACCTTACTTACATCTGAATCCATCCATCCATCCATCCATCTGTCTGTCTATCTGTCTACTTATATACACACAACTAACCCTTGAAAAATGCAGTGGTTAAGGACTCAGTCAAAAATCTACTTTTAACTTTCAGCTCCCTCAAAACTTACTTAACTCCGAATACCCTCATTAATCATTAATCTATCTATCCATCCATCCATCCACCCACCCATCTATCTGTCTATATCTATATATCTATATCTATATCCATATCTGTATCTATGTGTACAGATAGATATACACACACACACACACACACACACACAGCTGACCCTGGAACAATGCAGGAGTCAGGGGACCAACCCCTTATACAGTTGAAAATCCACATTTAACTTTCGCCTCCCTGAAAACTTAACTACTGATAGCCTGTTAACCCAAAGCCTTACCAATAACATGAACAGTCATCATTTTAACACACTGTCTAGTATCTACATATATTTTATGCATTCATGACCAACCTAACTTTTTCTTATTTTTTTTCAATATTTCTAGACTACATGGCTCATCTGTGGGTTTCTTTTTCAAATTGTTGCAAATCTCCCCTAAATTTTTCATTAATCATTGAAAAAAGAATCCATATATAAATGCACCCATGAAGTTCAAACCCACATTGTTCAGTGGTCAACTGTATGTGTGTGCATATATATATACATATATCCATTGCATATACTCAGATATAAAGATATTCATGCCAAGATTATTCACATATTCATTTAAATCATGACTATAAATTTTGTTTTGAAACTACAATAAATAGTAAAGGATTTTCACAAAAGTTCTTCCAATAAGTTGGTTTACTCTGATGAGAATAAAATAACAGCATTATATTGGATGACAAGTTTAAGCCCAATGAATTATGCACTTTAGAAGGGTGAATTTATGATATGTTCATTATATCGCAATAAAAAATTGAAAAATCAAAAAAAATACATGTACTACCTCTAAAGAGGTGACTGCTTATTCTCACATGGCTTTCTGCTTACCCATGCATAGGGCAGCACAGACATAGACACATGCAGCTCTACATATGTGAACCAACTCAACACAGCTTCCCAACTTGGTACTGGCAATAATGGGATCTTCACCTTCCAGGCAACTCCCCATGGTACCTGGTGGAATTCCATTTTATACCTTTATATAAGAATATCACGACCGGGCGCGGTGGCTCACACCTGTAATCCCAGCACTTTGGGAGGCCGAGGTGGGCAGGTCACGAGGTCAGGAGATCGAGACCATCCTGGCTAACACGGTGAAACCCCATCTCTACTAAAAATACAAAAAATTAGCCGGGCATGGTGGCGGGCGCCTATAGTCCCAGCTACTTGGGAGGCTGAGGCAGGAGAATGGCCTGAACTTAGGAGGCAGAGCTTGCAGTGAGCCGAAATTGCACCACTGCACTCCAGCATGGGAGACAGCGAGACTCCATCTCAAAAAAAAAAAAGAAGAGAGAGAGAGAGAGAGAATATCACTTTACAACTCTTCCTCTCTTCCTTCAACATCGTATATGGCCACATGTCATGCTCATTCGTCTGTGAAAGTGCACGTAGTACTATTATTTTTTTGTACCCCGTAGTGCCTTATTTATGCCTCTCTGGTTCTGTGTTGAGGAAACAGAAACTCTGAGAAGGCAAAGGGCTTGCCCAAGTTCACAAGAATAGCAGCTTCCAGACTTGGGACTTGAACCTAGGTCTCTAGATGGCATGCCATGGTTGAGGCAGTCCCACAGCCCCGGGTATGTGCTTCTGTTCTTCTTCCTACATGACAGCCCTCCTGACAAGTCTTCCTTGTACACTGTGGCTCCAGGATCTGGCCCCTTCACCTGCCCAGAGTCAGAGTTACCATGGTGCAGAGACACACCAGTGGCCCCCAGCTGTGCTGCTCCCGCTTCCCACATTCCAGTGGCACTCACCAGAGGCACCCAATGGTAAGAATTAACTGGGGAATGGCCCCGCCCCTGCTCAGGCCAGCTAAACAGAAGCATTGAGATCAGCAAGGGGAGCCTTTATCCTGAAGACCCCTCAGGCCCTTCCAACGAGGCCAGTTCGGGAAGGAATGCATCCCCTTGCTGGAGCGTCACAGCCACGCTCTCGACATTGGCTCCAGAGAATCCACGACTGGAAAAGCTCAAGAAAGCCTGGACAACAGACAGAGAAATTTAGCCATGTGATTCTGAACATGAATTCAATTTCTAGAGATTATTTCCAGGGGGCGTGAGAACCTGAGGCACACCCCGAGGAGGCCAGCAGTGAGTGATGTCAGACTTTCGAAAGTTCTATGTAAAGCAATAAGACAATAAAAGTAAGCACAAAATATAAATTTAAGAGACAAGAAAAAAGTGTTCATTATGTACGTATTTTATGATTGTCTTCCTAAAAAAATTATCTGAAAATCAATTAGGGCTAATAATACAATTTAATGAGGTAGCCATATAATAAACATTAAAAATTAATCACTTTTGTGAAGTAAAGCAATGACCACTTAGAAAGTATAACCAACAATATAGGACGACCAGGAGGAGTTAGGGTAAAAAGAAAATTCCAAACACAAACACACATACTATCTATCTATCCATCTGTCCGTCCGTCCATCCATCCATCCATCCACCCATCCATCCATTCATCTATCTGTCTGCCTGTCCATCTATCTATCTATCTATCTATCTATCTATCTATCTATCTATCTATCTATCGATCTATCTGTCTATGTATGTATCTATCCATCCATCCATCCATCCATCCATCCATCCATCCATCCATCTATCCAACCATCCATCCGTCCATCTATTCATCTATCTATCTGTCTATCTATCTATCTATCTATCTATCTATCTATCTATCTATCTATCTATCTATCTATGCATTTGTCCATCTGTTCGATCGTCCATTGATCCATCCATCCGTCTATCTATCTGTCTACCTATATGCACAGAGCTAATCCTTGAAAAATGCAGTAGTTAGGGAGGACTACCTCTCATTCAGTCAAAAATCCCCACTTTTAACTTTCAACTCCCCAAAAACTTAATTAACTCCTAATACCCTCATTAACAAATAAAAGCAAGCAAATGTGAACATGGTAACGTTTGGGGGCATATCTAACTAGTAAAGATGTCAATAGTACCCAGGATTGATCAGAGCACAGGAAATGGACACTGTGAAGGGAAATAAAAGTGCAGGCAAACTTTCTGCAGTGATCCCATTGTTCCTCTCCCAGGAATGTGTCCTTAGGAATGGTCACATGTGTGCAGAAATGAATTTTCAAGCCCATCTAGTGTTGCAGAATTTACAGTTGCAAAAAGCCACAAACATTCTAGGTATCTAACAGCAGGAGTTGAGGTGACTAAACTAATGGGTGGATTAATAGAAAAAAATATGTATAACTATTTTTCTTAATGTGGACCTGTGTTCATGGACTCAGAAAAATATCCGTAATATAAAATTAAGGGAGAGAAGAAGGCTGTAAACAGCACGTGCGTGAGCCTTTTTTTGTTTTAATTAATAATTACACATATAATATATATGCATATATTATATTACATATATTTATGTATTTGTTCTTCTTGGAAACAAAGATGTCAATGAATGAATACCAAATTACTAACAATAGTTATCTTTGAATTTATTTTATTTTCTCTTATTCATTCTTTCTAGATTTTTCTTTTCTTTTTTGCGTGTCTGTTTCCTTGCTATGATTATTTTTATATTTATAAAAATATGTAAATATTTTTACATATATGTATATCAGATGAGCTTTCCAGAACCTTCTGCCACTCTCAGGAAAGAGCATGCTGACCAACAGCGGGCACAGGTGGAAAGTGAAGGCTCAGAGCATTGCTCTGAGACTTGTCCTGGGAGGCTCCTGGTCTCCTCTCCAGCTTCCCACTCACAGAGAGGCAAGGCTGGCTCAGGCCCCGACGGTGACGCTGACGACGGCGACAGGGAGGTGTGCGAAGCCGGGCGCGAGCTGTGCCAGCTCTCGCTAATCCTCTGCAGTATGGTTCGCTGCTAATTTGTCATGGCACATATTTGCCTTATGTCTAATTAGCATCAAATTGCAAACTGCTATTTGCTAACAATTTGTTGCATCAATCTGCTTGAAAATCTATAGTTTAGAATTGGATTGCAACTTATCCTGTCTATCAAAATTCTCGTTCACACATACACAAAATAACTTCCCCTTCCCGCCAAAAACGTCGCAATGTTTGCAGTGGCACAAAAGGAGAGCGATGTGTGTGTGTGTGTGTGTGTGTTTTTCCCCCAAAAGAAAGAAGAATAACGATGGGGTGTCTCATTTTGAATGTCCTGGCTTTGGTTTCCCATGGCCTGGGAAAAGATCTGGAATAGTGCTCACACGCAAAGAGGATGCCCATCCAGGCCTTTCTCAGGGACTTTCCAGGAAAGTCAAGACATAAAAAAGGCCCAGAAGCCCAGTCTTCTCAAGTCCCAGAAATAGAACTCCCAGGCCAAATTGTGCAAAGAACAAGCCCATACCTGCTAAGGGACACAACCTCACCCCAGAGTTTTGCCTGCATTCACTCATATAATGCTAGCTACCCTTAAGGAAGTAGGAGTTAACATTTTTCTTATTTAAAAATTATGAAACTCAAGTTGAAAGGCTAAATCACTCAAGGTCATATGTGTGGCAAGTGGCAGCACAATAATTGAAGCCCAACCATGATGTTTCATTGCTAAGGTGACCCTCTATATGCCAAAACATAGGCAGTAAGAATAATGATGTATAAAAATTATAAAATGAGATATAAATACAAATAATACAAAATGAATGAAATAAAAAGGAAATAATAATTAATCATTGCATTTCAGTTGATAGCTTGGCCTTGTGGAGACATCATCTAGTTGAAGATGTTGAAGATTTTGGTTTGGCAACATGCCCTGTGCACAGATGGAAGACTCTGGACTTCACATGCCCACAGCCTCCTCGTGGTCTCAAAAGCTACCTCCTGTGGTCCATCTAGAAGGAAGAACTGAGATAACCTCCCTGGCAGAGGGACGATGCCTATGGGTTCCAAGGAGAGTCAAAAGGTGACATGGCGTTGAGACATCCCTTCTTTCCTGTTTCTTGAGCAAGGAGAGTACATGTTTCCAACAGAAGGAAGTTGGAGCTCCATTGCAGAGCACAGGCACAGAAGTTGTGACATTCTCAGCCCAGTAGCTAGTTGATTAAAGATGTGCCATCCATTAAAACTCATTGACCTCACAAGTGGTGACCAAGGGGCAAGAGGCTTTCATGGTGTGCCACTCCAGTTCTCCTTAGCATCCCTAAACAAACGACTTTGCTTTGAAAAACAATTCATAAAATCGTTGTTATTATTATTATAAATATTCAAAACCTGGCTGAACACGGTGGCTCATGCCTGTAATCCTAGCACTTTGGGAGGCCCAAGTAGGCAGATCACTTGAGGTCAGGAGTTCGAGACCAGCCCGGCCAACATGGTGAAACCCCATCTCTACTAAAAATACAAAAAATAAAATAAAATTAGCCAAGGATGGGTGGCACATGCCTTTGATCCCAGACACTTGGGTGGCTGAAGCAGGAGAATTGCTTGGACCCGGGAGGCGAAGGTTGCAGTGAGCCAAGATCGCACCACTGCACTCCAGCCTGGGTGACAAAGTGAGACTCTGTCTCAAAAAATCAATCAATCAATCAATCAATCAAAACCTCTCCTTTTGTAGCTTCTCCTAATAATCCTTTGGAAATAAAAGATCATCTAAGAGCACCTTCAAAAAAGGACCTAGAAAAATCACAAGGAAAATTTAAAAAGCAGTTATCTTCCCCACGCCCATGAAGATGGTCAGGGGCCGTGAGTTTGATACGCAGGACTGATATTCCTGCAAAAGATGTTTGTGGAGTACCTGCCGGCTGTCACAGCCTCTTTTAGGTTCCTGGGTACATGGAAAAGAGTAGGGTGAACCAAGCCATCACAGAACACAGGACGCAGAGGCATAAGGAAACTCAAGGCCCTAAGACAAGTTCTTTTTTTTTTTTTTTTTTTTTTGAGTGCGGTGGCCGGATCTCAGCTCACTGCAAGCTCCGCCTCCCGGGTTTACGCCATTCTCCTGCCTCAGCCTCCCGAGTAGCTGGGACTACAGGCGCCCGCCACCTCGCCCGGCTAGTTTTTTGTATTTTTAGTAGAGACAGGGTTTCACCGTGTTAGCCAGGATGGTCTCGATCTCCTGACCTCGTGATCCGCCCGTCTCGGCCTCCCAAAGTGCTGGGATTACAGGCTTGAGCCACCGCGCCCGGCCGACAAGTTCTTGATAAGGACAAAGTCTGGTGAATGCACATCAGTCTAGAGACAGACAAACAGAGAAGGCTTCCTAGAGGAAAAGATGCCTGAGCTGAAAACACAAGGCACAGGTGCATGGGATGAAAGGATCCTTCCAGGCTGAGTGATGCACATGTGCATGCCACTCCCAAGGAACTGAAGCATCTGTGAGTCGCGGAGGCCAACCCCTGGACAAGCAGTGTCAAGGTTGAGACCAGGGTCCCCAGATTCTCTTCTGCCAGTTGAGGAATCCCTTCCAAAAAGCAGAGTCTTAGGATGCCCGCAAAAGACGTCCTTTGTCATCTCCCTTGAGGATAAATCAGTCTCTCTGTTGAGCTCACTGGAGGAGTCAAGCAAAAGGAAGGAAGATTCTAAACCAACTCAGCAAGACACAGGAGGCAGGTTAAGAAACTTTCTTCACATGTCTTCTCGGAATGACTTTTTCACATAGTAAGATGTTCAGTGAGGGTTTGCCCCATGCCAGAGTCAAATAGAAACGATGTTACCAGCCTCTGTCCGGATGCAGGTTTCTCTATATTTTGACCAGAAGGAGGCCAGACACCGCATAGATCTGTAACCAAGAGGGAAGCAAGCCAAAAGGTGCCCGGGAAAAACAAATAATCCCCAAACAGTTTCCTCCAGAAGTAAGAAGGATGTCCATGCTAAAGAACTGTGCGTGGGGCTTGTGTGTTCAAGGCCAGTCAGTGGGGCAGATAAACCTTCAGCCTCCCCCCACCACACATGGACATACAAGCTCAGGAACTAGGACAGGTGGGGAATTTGGGGTTTGGAGGCAGCCAGGGAGGGTGATCACAAGAGCTGTCCAGAGGCTAGACACAGCAGTCTCCCCAGGACACCAGGGTCATCCTTTCTCAGAGCATGCTTTGTAAAATCCATACCATAAGCCCTCCCTCTCCAGCACAGCAGTGACAGCACCAGCCAGCAAGTCCCAGACATGGCCACACTGACCTGGCGCCCTGGAACACAAAGTCAGTGTGTCCTTTAATCAAAGTCTGAGTAATCTCTTTGGATTCAGTTTAAGGCAAATATTGTATTGGCCCATTCTCTCACTGCTATAAAGGAATACCTGAGACTGGGTCATTTGTAACGAAAAGAGGTTTAATTGGCTTATGGTTCCAGAGGCTGTACAGGAAGCATGGTGCCAGCATCAGCTCAGCTTCTGGAGAGGCCTCAGGAACCTTACAGTCATGGCGGAAGGCAAAGGGGGAGCCAGCAGTTCATGTGGCCAAAGCAGGAGGAAGAGAAAGAGGAGGGAGGTGCTACACACTACTTTTTTTTCAAGACAGAGTCTTGGTCCATTGTCCAGGATGGAGTGCACTGGCGCTATCTCAGCTCACTGCAACCTCCACCTCCTGAGTTCAAACAATTCTCCTGCCTCAGCCTCCCAAGCACCTGGTATTACAGGCATGCACCACCAGGCCCAGCTAATTTTTGTATTTTCAGTAGAGACAGGGTTTCACCATGTTGGTCAGGCTGGTCTCGAACTCCTGACCTTGTGATCCTCCTGCTTTGGCTTCCCAAAGTGCTGCGATTACACTTTTAAACAACCACATCTTGTCATGAGAGCAGCATTAAGAGATGGTGTTAAACCATTAGAAACCACCCCCATGATGCAATCTCACCCCCACCTGGCACCACCTCCACCACTGGGGATAATGATTGAACATGATATTTGGGTGGGGACACAGAGTCAAATCGTATCAGGCACCCAAAAACAGCACTCATTAGAAGCCAGAGGTACTCCAGCCTGGGGAACAGGGTGAGGCCCCGTCTTTACAAAAAACTAAAATAAATTAGCCAGGTGTCACGGTGCGAACCTGTAGTTTCAGCTACTTGGGAGGCTGAGGTGGGAGGATCACTTGAGCCTGGGAGTTCAAGGCTGCAGTGAGCTGTGATCATGCCTCTGCTCTCCAGTCTAGGCAACAGAGTGAGATCCTGTCTCTAAAAGAAGAAGAAGAAGAAAGCCAGAGGTACAAACCTTTCAATGACCCATTAGCCCATCTGTAGGATCTGCTATAAGCCTCCAGATCCCAGCAGAGGACTGAGAGGCAGATAATCTCCTGGTATTTGTGTGTGCCACTTTTGTATGAGCAAAGACCCAAGGTTGCAACAGCAGTAGGTGTGTACACAAGAAAGGACCCGGTCCAGACTGGTGCGTACTCTTCTTATGGCATTAAAAAAGGACATGCTGAATCTTGGACAGAAAGGAAGAAGCCCCCCAGAACTTCCTCCAGTAGGCCAGCCTGTGTAGGGGGCCAGCCCAGCATCTCTGCATCTCATGGCATGCCCCACAGGGGGTCCACCTTTGTGCCTCCCTGTTGCCAGTAAAGCATACTGATATTTAACCTTTTCAGCAACTGCAAGACATCTCTGGGACCTCCACACAGCTCCTGTCAAAATGTCGGGCTGCTAACTATAAACTTTATTTTGATGTCTTGCTTTTCGGGAATAATTACTTTGTACCTAAAATGTTAGCCTATTTACTGCTTGTGCAAAAAGATGACAATAAAATCAATGTTGCACAATTCCCCAAAGTGCATCAAAGTCTTTTGCAATGTTAATGGACTGGCGGGTCTGAGAGGTGTGAGCTCATGTTGGCCTGAGTGGGCCCCCAGCTCTAGCAGGAGAACAGTTCTCTCCTCATCAACCTGCAAACCCTTGTCTGCCAAACGTATTCATTCTAAAGAGTTGGCTCAGTCCCTGGGGTGAGAGAATGGGTGAAATGGGGGAGGGGTGATGAGAGCAGATTGGCAAGTACGTGAAGTCACAAACTGTGTGAGCTGAAAGACGCTTGCAGGGACTGACAGATCCAACTCCACCTACCAGAGGCAGGGAAGCAGGTTCAGAGAGGGGGAGTGGATCTCCTGGGGCACCACAGCAGATAAATCGTGATGCCAGAATAAGAATCCATATCTTCTTTTTTATTATTATTTTTAGATGGAGTCTCACTCTGTCACCCAGGCTAGAGTGCAGTGGCCTGATCTCAGCTCACTGCAATCTCCACCTCCCAGATTCAAGTGATTCTTCTGCCTCGGCCTCCCAAAGTGCTGCGATTATAGGCATGAGCCACCGCGCCTGCTCAGAATCCATATCTTCTAATTCCTGGTCTAAAATGATATCATCCACTCTGCTCTTTGGGGGACTGAATGATTTTTTCCTCCCTCTGGCACTCCCTCCTAGAACATACACCAAGTGATGTCTTCAGGCAGGAGGGCGGCTAAACAGTGTCTACTGGTCATGTAGCTAATACAGGCACCATGTCCCAAGAAGTCTGGAGAAGGCATCATAAAAAATAAGTTCAGTTCCACGAAGTCACAGTGTATGCCTGTAAATTTAAGGTTCTGAGAAGTCTTACAATTTGCAGTGTGTTTCATTTTGTTTACCCAGCATTTCTAAAATGTCTTCAAACAAGTTATTTTGGTGGGGAGAGGTGGGTAATATTGGTTGGAGAATTTAATGTGGCAAAGGCAGTCTTAAATACATTCACCAGCATCACACTGGTTTTTTTCATGGCCGTGGAGAGGCAGGCCCTACGGGAACAGGTATGGGAAAGGCTCCATGTAACAAAGCCAGGTGAAGACAAGAAACAAAAAGAGGACTGGTGAAAACAGACTCCACAATACCATCATCTACAGTCCAGGGCAGCCAGATGTGACTTCTTGTCTTGAGCCATTTTGCATTGCTATAAAGAAATACCTGAGGGTGGGTAATACATAAAGAAAAGAGGCTTGTTTGGCTCACGATTCTGCAGGCTATACAAGCATGGCACCAGCATCTGCTCAGCTTCTGGCGAGGCCTCTGGAATCTTCCAATCATGGTGGAAGGAAGGCAGAGGGGGAGAGGTGTGTCACACCGTGAGAAAGAAAGCAACAGAGAGCCAGACTCTTTTAAACGACCAGCTATTGTGTGAACTAACAGAACAACAACTCACTCATTACCATGGAGAGGGCACCAAGCCATTCATAAGGAATCCACCACCCATGACCCCAACACCTCCCACAAGGCCCCACCTCCAACACTGGAGGTCACATTTCAACGCGAGATTCCGAGGGCACAAACATTCAGCTTTTATCACTTCTCCTGGCGTGTGTTGGTGGCATGGGTGGGCTGGATAGAAGCCAAGTACAGGGACACAGAGGTTGGAAATTTGCAAAACAATTAATTGTAGCAGAGCACTGCCCGCCCCAGTCTGTCCAGTCTAAGATCACATTTGACTGACAAGGTGTCAGGGGAAGGAAACAGTGGAAGGCAGAGGATGGGACCCAAAAGCCATTTGGGAGGGAGCAGTGCAGTGGGACTCCAGCCAGGCTGAGCTGATCCTCAAGGGCTGTTCTGGGTATCTTTGTGAAGACACAGAGGCCCAAGGCTCAAGATGCAGAGGCCCCTGGTGTGACTGCGGTGGTCACTGGGGCTACATCCATTGGCCCCACTGCAGCGGGTGCTGTGCAAACAGAATGTGCTGTCTCTGGGGACTGACTTCACGCAACGGGGCCGGTCCCTGGAGGAGATGAACAAGCCCTGTGTTGGGCAGAAGTGGCATGCCTTTGGCTTGGTTTTCACCTTCCATTGTAGCCTTTTGTGGCTGCATCAAGAGGACAAGCTGGCAACTGTACGAAACACCCTCTTTACTGGCCATTTTCCTTTAACCACATCTCTGGACATTTTTACCCTTGAAGTCCACCCATCTCTTTGCTGCTCGCTCACCTTGGTTTGGGGATTTTCTTGCAGCCTTTCCCATAAGCTCAGGCGGCCGCTCTCTGCAGAAATGTAACTCTGCATCTAAGTCATAATTGTTAAACCCTACCTTTTGGTTTCTGTCCCCAAAACCAATGTATTTTAATGCAGATGCCCTGCAGCGCAAGGGTTTTTAACCATTTTTGGAGGGAAAAATGTCACACAGTTTTGAAAATCTGCCATGAGACTTAACTCCCTGAATTCTCCATTCTTTTACTCAGAAAAACCCAGTTGAATCCGGGAGGCATGATTCCCCATTAGAGGAATCATTTTTTCTTTCCTCTGGTGGGTTAGATTTGTTTAGGTGTTCACTGATCCCTCACTTGATTAATCACCCCAGCTGCCTTCTCACTACTCACCAGGTGGGGCGGTGAAACTCCGGAATGGCATTAGGGTCCTGTAGTCCTGTGGCCATGTGGGGACCCACTGCACCTCTGGACCAAAATGCCACCATTTCTCATTTAAATTTCTTCAAAGCTCCCAGGTATGAGCCAATTCCAGCTGTTTGTTGTAGACTTATCTGTGAATATACTTCACCCGCGTTTCCTGCAATCTACACGCTCAGCCACACCTGAACAAATCCCTCCACTCTGCCTTCCTGAAACAAGATTGGATGAGGGAGGCTCTGGGAAAAAGCAAAGAGAGAGACCACGAAAACCAACAGGAAGAAGAGGTGGAAGAATCAAGGAAGGTGGTGAGAGTTTAATCCAAAATGGTGGAAATGGGAGATGAGATGGAGAAGTAGAAGACAGAAGGAGGAAAAGGCATACACAGTCAGAGAGAGAGACAAGTTTTCCTGTTCCTGCTCCTACAGCAGGTCCTGGACCCAGGCATCCATCACCAGGCACATGATGGAGGAACTCCGTCCTCTTTCCTATGACCAGCGGCGATGTTTTTTCAGTGATTCCGCAAGAGTCAAAAACCCAACAAAGCGCATCGCCGGCGCTGTAAAGGGAGCATGCTGCCGGTGTCTGTGACCACTGTATGCAAAGCTTGGCATTAGTCACAGCCGGGCCGGCTGTGACAGGCCTGAAGTGAGGGAGATTAATGCGAGGCTGGGGCACTTTATTATTGTCATTCTGTTCTTTCAGACTCTGCCTCTGACTTTCAATTTTGCTCCAGAATTAATTGTCTGCTCCCTGCAGTATGACTGATGGAGAAGGATATGCGGAGCCCAGGCACCTGGCTCTGGCCTTGACAGTCTTAGGCCTGGTGCGGGATGGATTGTGTGCGGTCAGGGCGGGGGACGGACGGGCATCCCTCAAAGAAATCGGCCCGGGCCACAACTGACTTCAATCAGATGTGACCAGAGATTATCCTTTGCCAAGAATCATTTTGGCTTGTAAAGTTCCCAGCAACCTGCCCATTCCCTGTCATGGACCCTCCCTGAAACCCAGAGCTCAGTCTGTTGGTGGAGTCTTTCCTAGTCTTTCAGGTTTCTGATTCTTTTCCTTTTTTCTGATTCTGGGCAGTAAATTAGTAATGCAGTCTCCTAGGTCTCAGCCCTCCCAGGTGTAAGCATTTTTGTGAGCATGTCAAGCACAGATTCTCTGACAATGGGAAACGCAGTGGGATTCCAAAATACTGGTGCCATTTTACAGTTAGCGTTGAACACCCACCTCCCTCTTTCTCCATACTCACCCCTGCCCCATCTTCCTTCATTTCAAAAAAAAGAAACAATCAAATCATATATTTAAACAGAAAAGTATTCCTTAATAGTGAATCCTGAAAGAAACCTCCAACAAAATAGCAATGTTTTCTCTGCTTTAGGAGTTTGGCACACAAGAAATGGTTGTTGACTGAATAAATGAATGTGTGAAGGCATGCAAGAATACTTTCATTGATAAATGAATAAGTGGGGTTCCTAAAAAGAATGAAACACAGAAAGGCATATCTTCCTTTTACAAATAAATAAAAATCCTTTTCAGTCATTTTTAAGCCAAATTCAGCTGCTAACCATTTTTCTAAGCTTTGGCCAGCCTCATTCCCCACTGCAGACATGTTCATGAAAACCTAGGTGTAATTCTTTTTTTAAAAAAATAAATGGAATCCCACTTTGAATGTTTAAGAATGCAGGGGAGGAGGGACAATGTCTTTGAGAAATACATTTCCAGTGCTAATTTTTATGCTCTGCTCTAGATGTGTGTGTGATTTTCAACTTGGGGTCTAGAGGTTACAGTTTCAATGCATGAGACTCAGATGTTCCTAGCCCTCCCCAAACAAGATTTTATTAAAGGAAGAGCTTATGTTTCGCAGGCACCTCTCCCTCTAAACTGGATAAGATTGACACCTGAAATGAGGAAAAAGCAACCAATAATAGAAAGGGCAAGTGTTGATGAGCTGAGAACCATTTAAAGGCTGGTTTTCTGTAGAACTTTCAAGAGTCCCTTCTAAATATGCTGCCTGCCTGTAACCCGCAATAAATTACTACAGCTTTAACTCATCTGGTACTTTCACACGATTACGGTATTATGTTAAAGGGTACAGAAATATATAATATGCTCAACTGTCTCTATAGTTGATACCAGAGGGAAAATTACCACCACTCAGTGAAGAAGATTCAACCTCATTACATTAATGATTTATCACAATGGGAAAATGTGAAAAGTAACTAGTTGCTTTTATGAAAAGAGGCAGCTTTTCCCACTGGCAACTCCTGCAGGCTCTCCAAGAAGGAGAATTTAGAAGGAGCTCCAGACGGTCACACTCTCCCACTCCCTTCCAAAGCTCCCTCTGCAACATGAAGGAGAAGGTGCGCTGGCAAATGTTGGAATATCCTTCAAACTTGACATTAAGTATTCAAATGTTACTTAAGCAAAGTGTGAGCAATTAAATTAATCAATCTTCCCAGCCATGTACAGAACAGATGTTCAATAAATCCTCTTTGCTTACAGTGAGGGGGGAAGAGTCCACTTTTAACTGTCCTTCAGCAGTGACACTGCTCAGGCGTCCTCTGTCGGCCTCCTGGGCCACCATCAGGTGCTTCTGCTGCACTTTCCTTTATTATAAATAACAACAGGCCACCTGGACTACCTGTGCTACCTGGGAGCCTCAAGTTTAATGATCCTTCCGACACAGGGCTCTGCTCGCGCCTGATCCCAGGTAATAGGGCTGATGGGAATGGCAGCAGAGTGACGGTTGGCAGTGACAGATGACTCCTGGCCAACTTGTGCTGCTGACAAGCGGTGAATATGGGCCAGTGTTGCAGAAAGGTCAAGATAAAAGTATTTGCTTGACTTTCAAAGTTTCTCCAGAAAAAAAAAAAAAACAAGCAGATGAGCCAAAACCACCCAGACCTCCAACAAGGGTGCGAACTCTAATTTTGCACCAGAGGGGTTGCCTTGTTCTGAGCTCTTGAAAAGACAGCAGTCTCCATCGGAAGCTGTGGGTTAGACGAGGAGAGAAACTCAGACACTAGGGAGAAGGAGCCTTGTTTTCTTTTCAGGAACAGTTCCCAATAAGGAACTTCACCTCTGGGCTGCCAGGGGACATTGAGGGAATGTTCAGTAAACAATTCTCTCCCTAAGTCCCCAAGATGATCATACTCTCCCTGTTACATCACCTAGACCCTCTAAGTATCCCTCTTTGCCAATACTCTGCTGCAGAGGCACCTCACCTCCAATTAAAAATATAATAAAATCAACAAATGTGCCGGATTACCAAAGATCGCAGGATTTGACCTGTCCACTGTGGCTTCTCTAACTAAATCTACTGTCCTAAAGGAGAGGACTGGGGAATCCCAAAGTGTGGGGAAGGCACTCAGCCCTAATCCCACAGTGCCAACCACCCCCTGGGCCACCCCTAGACCAGGACACTGCCCAGCCAGAAGCCTCTGACCACCACCCACTGAAACCCACAAGGCCACTGACATTCAGAAGTGGCGGATACAATTCCTGCCCTACAGATATATAACTTCAACCTTTTGAAGGCTGCCTTTCCATATATGGACTTTATCCACATTTTAATGAGGCTTTAAAATCTCCAAGATTAAGCTGGTATTTTATGTAGAACTGCCTGCTTTTTATGATATCCTGACATGTTGTACAACATTTGGTGACTATATTGATCCTTATAAATTCAGCATCTATATATATTCATGAAAAGTACCTTTTCTCCCCATTCGGGCCTCGAGATGATCCAGACACACATTTTCCTGAGTGGAGACAATAAAACTGCAATTGTCATGGTTTTGAGCGTACACGATGTTTCAGTGTTTTCAAATTAAACCCCTTTTACCATCTGCTTGCAAACTCCTCGGTTAGGAAATGACAGCTCCTTTCTAGGTATCTGATGGTGTAAGTGCCCCTGAAGTTTCTCCTTCAGGTGAGCTTGTTTTAAACCCTGAGGGGCCCGGCAAGGGCTTCCTCCCACGTGGGACATTATACATCTTCATGCCCTTATGTGTGCCCGACCACGGAGACCAACCTTCTCCCATTTCTTTGTGCCATTTTATGCTTTTAATCTGAAACAAATGATTGCAGGGGGGAGAAAGAGCATTATCACCTTGGCGAAACATCGGGAGTATAAAAAAAAAAAAGAAGAAGAAGAAGAAGAGGAGGAAGAAAGAAAGAAGGAGACTATGGGCAAATTCATCTTCTGGTGCTACAATCAATCTCTCACCTAAAGAAATACACAATAACGAGGCGGGAAAGAGGCAAGATTTATGACTTAGAAACATCTACACTGACCAGCATATACCTAGTCTTCTTGGCTCTCTCCCTACCCGAATGGCTCTCTTTAACAGTTACAATGATAAACTGTCTCTCCCTACTGTTTTACAAGTACATTAGCTTTATTTAATGAGATCTCAGAGTAATTTAACAGATGTATATAGGACATAAGACTAGGGAAACTCTTGCTACTTGGATACTTTTGCCAAGGTATTCTAGGACAGCTAATCTGAGAGATAGCTTTATATTCTTTGAGAAAGCATTGTTTGGAAGGCTTTTAAAAATGATTTTAATGGAAATATTATATTACAATCATTTCTTTCACATTCACTCGCATTCGGCCCATGAAAACGCAGGATGAATGGGCTTTGTGAAGTCACAGGAACTCACTTACATATTGAACTGTCAGGAAGGATGTCACTGTCAGAAATTAATACTTTTGTTAAAAAAAAAAAAAACCACGAATATTTCATCCACCCACCTCCCAGAAAGAGTAAGAAGATACCTGGGTGTGAGGAAATGGAGAGATGGTAGGCAAAGGGAGAGAGGAAGAGGCTATTTGAGAAGGAGGTGAGGCACCTGTTTCAGCCAATGTCGTGTTTCGGGGCCGAGGTGGGGAGTTGGGGACAGGTGCAGTTTCCTCACCACCCTTTATCCCTCCATGCCTGGCATGCTCAGGCCAGGACCTCCCCCTCCTGGCTGGCTGCCTTCTTCTTTCCCTGACATTCGTTAACACTTGGTTCTCTAAGAACTGTAATGGAGAAATGACAATGGTATGAACTTTTTAAAAATTGCTTTAATAAACTGCCAATTAATAAGTGAGAAGAGGAAGCCACGGGAAATTACCTGGTCGTGCTTAAAATAAAATTAAAGGGGGAAGGGGACGTTTTTCCTCTACGTTTTTGAGAAAGCACAAGGCTTGGGCTCTCATACCCCAGGATGTGATTTCCAGAACCAAATTCTCCTAAGTATGATAAAATCTACACTGCATGGCACTGCATCTGCATCTATGATATAGTTAACTCAGCTTCAAAGTGGAGTGTCATCCCAGGTTTAGTAAATATTGGCAGTACAACACATTTAAACACCAAAATGGAACAAAATAACAGCAAGTCAAAATTCCACCCAATGGGGATACCAGTTTTAATTGTTAATGCTTTTTTTATTTTTATTTATTTACTTATTTATTTATTTATTTATTTTTGTCTGAGTCTTGCTCTGTCATGGAGGCTGGAATGCAGTAGTGTGGTCTTGGCTCACTGCAACCTCCACCTCCCTAGTTCAAGCAATTCCCCTGCCTCAGCCTCCCAAGTAGCTGGGACTACAGGCGCCCACCACCATGCCCGGCTAATTTTTGTATTTTTAGTAGAGATGTGATTTCATCATGTTGGACAGGCTGGTCTCAAACTCCTAACTTCAGATGATCCACCCACATCAGCCTCCCAAAGTGCTGGGATTACAGGCATGAGCCACTGAACCCGGTCAACTTTTTTTTTTCTTTTTTTTAACAAAAATGGTCTTTTTAACTACAGGTTGCCTTTGGTCAAAGCATTTTTTTCTTTTTTAAATCCTTTAAATGGTTTATAACAGATTCTAGTTGATATTTACAATTCTGCAAAAGTGTGGCAGGTCATTCTCCTTAGGATTGCTACAGTCCCTCACAGACACCTTTATATGGAGTCACCTCTGAAAGTATAAGACGTTACAGTGTGTATGTGACAGCAGGTGGAAGTGAATGCAAGAGCTACATGTGTGTCTTCTCAAGGTAAACATATTTAACAGCATCCTACCAAACATATACCACTTTATATAGTGTTAATGGTTCCTTATGAATAATTTAGGGCATCCAGTGCAGTCTTTTTAAAATATAACATTCACAGTGGCATAAAAACTCAGTCCAATGAAAGGTTATGAAATTAGTGGTCACCCTACAAAATTGCAACGAGAAATCACAATGAACCTACTCACTTGGGAGATGAGAGGCTCAGAAAAAAGGGAAAGAGAGAGAGAGAAAGAGAGGCAGAGAGGCATGTAGTGTTCTTGCACCAACTGGGCAAGAACAAATCTGTTGCATAGAATTTCATTTCTTGAGAGCTATACATCAAGTTGTATTTGTTTAATGAGGTTGGCACCAGAAAGATGTATAGAACATGTCAGACACCCAGTACCAATGCGTAGTGGGGAAAAGATAAAATCTCGGACTCTGACCACTCACTTCGTCTTCCAGCCAGTGTCTCTATCTGTTGGCTCTTTGGGGAATAATAAATGAGAGGGCAAGAAGAACAAGAAGCCAAATAATGAAAAACACATACAAAAAAGAAAAATTATAACATGGGAGAGCAAAGTAGAGCCAGATTTACTGACCTCACAACTACATAATCAAGAGAAAGTTATCACTAAAGAAACTTTTACTAAGCGGAGTGATCTTAAATAACAGGGAG
Organism: Colobus angolensis palliatus; assembly: GCF_000951035.1. NCBI lineage: Eukaryota > Metazoa > Chordata > Mammalia > Primates > Cercopithecidae > Colobus > Colobus angolensis. Next base: position 4,048,362 of record NW_012116166.1, read on the forward strand.
TCCTGTGAAATTTACAGCACTTTTAAGATATGCAAATTGAATGCAAGGTATAGACATAAGGGTAATTAATTGTAAATCTAAGAATAATGTTTCTTTGTCAGGCTGTCTCCATGTTGTGGAATACATTCTAATGTTCCTTAACTTGGAATATTTTTTTCAAGGCTGCTCTAATTATAAGATGTTCAGAATTTCAAAATACTAGTTATTCTTATCATTTAATTTAGCGGCTGTAACATTTAATAACAGAATTTACTGATTGCATGACAACATTGTAATCTTCCAAGGTTAAAGCACTTGTTCCCAAGTCCAGACCAACAGGATCCGTGTGCAGAGAGAAGGTTATGGATAAAGCACTTTCCACAGGTCCTCAATGGGTGTGAGGGGTGGAGGTGTCACAGGCCAGGTGAGCCCCAAAATGGGGCTTAGCCCACAGGGTTCTTGGCTTCATCCAGAAAAGAATTCAAGGGCAAGCCAGTGGTAGGTTAGAAGAAAACAGCTTTATTGAAGTGGCAATGTTGCACCTCCGTGACTGTCCCTACAGAGCAGGGGTACCCCACAGGCAGTGTGCTGAGATCAGCAGCTCAGGGCAGTTTTGCAGTCATATTTATACTCACTTTTAATTACATGCAGAGTAGGGAACTGTTTATGTAGAAATTTCTAGGGAAAGGGTGGTAACTTTTGGTTCATCAGGTTATTGCTATGGAAAGGGGCGGTAACTCCCCGGTGTTGCCATGGCAATGGTAAACTGACATGGTGTGTCTGATGGAAAGCTGCTTCCACCCGGGACCTGTTTTAGCCAGTCCTCAATTTGGTCTTGTGTCTGAGCCCTGCCTCCAGAGTCAAGTCCCGCCTCCTGCCTCAGAGGGATCCCAGTGGTTGCTCACTGCTACTTAGTTGCCTTACTTCATCCATTGTTAGCACGTGCTTCTGGGTCTTACAGTGATTTCCTTATGATGCTGGGACAATGTCCTGATTTTTACTGTTAGTGTTTAGCTCTCTTAGCTCTCTTCTACTTGCCCATGAAAGACTCCCACTTCTTGTTAATGAAAGTGATGGTGGGATTCTGCAGATGATGGATTCTTAGAAAATTATAAGCAAGAAGACAGGGAGAGAAGTTTTCAAATCAAGGGAACGTGAGACTTGACTGTCCTCAAGAAACTTAGCTGTCATCAAGAAAGCTCTTAGAGTAGAACCACTTGAGGAAAGAGCTGGGAAAGAAGAAGTGTGAGGGGATTCAGTCAAGCGAGTAAGGCGTGAGGGTCCTGCTCAGGAAGGAGACCACTGAAGGGATGGGATGCCTATTCCCTCTTCAATCGTTTCTCGGAAACCATTTGGCCGAGAGTGAACTACACAGCTAGAAGGTCTGGGAGTGGAGAAGGGGGCACAAGATTGGCCCAAGGAAAGTGCCAGAAAAGATGGGTTAAACTCTCTCTTGGGTTAAAGCCTTGAGGGCAGGAAGCCCAGGCGAGCGCTCTCTCTCTCTGAATGCTTGGGATGTGTGCCTGCCTGGCTGCTATGACAACGCCCGCTCTTGCCTTCCTGCTGCTCCACTGGCTTCTCCTCTCTGCCTCCTCCACTTGCTCCTGGTCTATTCAGTTTCCTTAAGACAAACCCCTGATGCTCCCTTGGGCTCTGTCTGGGGCCCTTTCCTCCTTTCCCCTCCACACCCCCCCATCCCCCACCCCCCCACGCCCTGCGATCCCATCCAGTCCCAGAGCACTAAATGCCATCTCTGTGGGTCGAGTCCCCTGAAATCTCCAGCCCGGACCTTCCAGGTGCTTATAGCTTCAATGATGTCTACTTTTGAACATCTGGTGGACATTTCTAAACTACTGCATCCCAAATGGAGCTGCTTCTACCTGGAATGTTCTGCTCTACTGAGAGAATTCTCAGGCTTTGGGTCACAGCTCAGGGGTCGGTATCCTCGGATCACTCATCTTACGCAAGGCGCCTCCCTCATTTCTCTGTCATATCACCCTTACTTCTTTCCATCAGAGGAACTTACACAATTTATATTGATTTCAATTGCATGTTTATTTCATGCTGCCTGTGTGATCTACTAAAATCGAAACTGAGGTGGGATGGGGAGGACAGGGTGCCTCTTATCTGTGCCCACTGCTCTGACTGATATCTCTGTCCTGCTGCCAATGGCAGGTGCTCAATAGATCACCAGTGAGTGAAGTGCTCTGGTTACCAATTCAAAAAGTGAGTGCAGTCTGTACCTCTTCCTAGGATTCCACAACAACCCCACAGTGAAAGTCCACTGCATGCAGAGTGTCACTGCAGACAGACAGCATATCTAGGCATCCTTTGACCATCCCTGGGCATCTCAGCTGAGAAACTGAAGCTGGATCAGAACAGGGCTGTGAGAACAGCAAGGAGTTTGGAAAGTAAGTCATCCAAGGCTTGGTCTTAGGAGACCAAGGATGTTGAGCCTAGAGGGAAAGGATGACTTAATATTATTATGGCACTTACTTATTAGATAGTCTGGAGGGAGAGGGATTTAAATTGCTCAGTACACCTGCAGAGAGCACACTTAGGGCCCAGGATGTGGATCTGGGGAAGCAGTGTAGATTGGAGGACAGACAGGCCCAGAGCAAAACAGCCGTGGACTCAGTCTAGGCTCTACCACCTGTTACTTTGTGGGATTCTGAACAATTTACTCCATTTTGCTATGCCTGAGCTCATTTCCCTGTTGAGAGGATTTAGTGAAACATTTGTAGAGCACCTAGCCTCCAAATGTTAAAGAGAGATTTAGGAAAACAAACATTCCCCAAGCTTTGTATTTGTAGAAAACAGTGAGGTTCCATTGAGACTAATTGTGGAATACTGCTAGTCCCTTACTAGCTCATGCAATAACTCTAGTCTTCAGCAAGGCTGTAGCATTCTCTTCCCCACCCTCTCAAATATATCTGGGATTTGCCAAGGGGCTGTCTTCACTGTCCTCATAAGCCATCAGCCTGCCACCACTGGCCTTGGTCACTTTCAGAAAACTTGGCTCCAGGCCCCAATTCCAATGTAACCATCCCAGAAATTTATCCCAGTTACTGAAGTTCTCAACATTCATGCTGTAAGAACAACTCTTGCAAGGAAGAAATCAGGGTTTCCCTCTTCCTGCCACAAAAATAGATTAAGAAAAGTAAAAGTCAAACCAAAGCCTGGGAGAAAATATGCATGCTGCTTATGTGTGATGATTGACTTAGTTCTGTAATACGTAAAGAGTTCCTACAAATCAATAATTTTTAAAGCCAATCACCTCAAGGTATAAAATGGGCAGAAAACTTGAATGGACACTTCACACCCAAAAAAAGATATGAGTAGGCCAGGCACGGTGGCTCATGCCTGTAATCCCAGAACTTTGGGAGGCTGAGGTGGGCAGATCACCTGAGGTCAGGAGTTCAAGACCAGCCTGACCAACATAGAGAAACCCTGTCTCTACTAAAAGAAAATACAAAATTAGTCAGGCATGGTGGTGCATGCCTGTAATCCCAGCTACTCAAGAGGCTGAGGCAGGAGAATCACTTGAACAAGAGAGGCAGAGGTTGCAGTGAGCAGAGCTCATGCTATTCCACTCCAGCCAGGGCAACAAGAGTGAAACTCCATTTCAAAAAAAATAAATAAATAAAATACAAGTAGACATTTTGCATATGAAGAGATGTTCAACATCATTGGTCATCAGTAAGATGAAAACTATAACCATAATGAGATGTCATTTCATATCCAGTATAGTGGCTAAAATTGAAAAGTCTGAGAGTCCCAAAAGTAGACAAGGATGTGGAACAACCAGAACTCTTGTATATTGCTGGTAGAATGTAATAGGGAACAAACACTTTGGAAAACTGCTATAAAGTTAAACAAACACTTGCCATTTGACCCAGGAAATTCCAGTCAAAGCTTTTTTCAAAGAAGAAGAAGGAGACAAAGATAACAACGATGATGAGGAGGAGGAGGAAGAAGAGGAAGAAGAAGAAGAAGAAGAGGGAGGAGGAGGAGGAAGAAGAAGAAGGAAGAAGAGGAAGAAAAAGAAGAAGAAGGAGAAGGAGAAGAAGAAGAAGAAGAAGAAGAAGAAGAAGAAGAAGAAGGAGGAGGAGGAGGAGGAGGAGGAGGAGAAAGGGGAAGAGGAGGAGGAGGAAATGAAATGAGAACTTTTATTTACAAAAAGACTTATACAAAGATATTCATAGCCACAATATTCCTATAATAGCCAAAAACTGGAAACAGTCCAACGTCCCCCAACTGAGTAGTGGATAAACAAGTTGTTTTATGCTGACAATGTGAGATACTATTTAGAAGCAAAAATGAAAAGAACAAAACCCTAATATACGAGAGAATGAGAGAATCTCAAAAATGTCACATTGAGCCAGATACAAAATGTGCACACTGTATGACCCCTTTCTATTTGCTGTACCAGGCAAAGGCCAGCTATGAAGACAGAAATCAGATCGGTGACTGCCTCTGCAAGGAGTGTAGAAATGGACTTAGGGGATGGAAGAAATTCTCTAGGGGGACAGAAATGGTTTATATCTAGAAGGGAGGGTATCTACATATGTCAAAACTCATCAAATTGCACCCTCAGTTGCATATACATTTATTTTAATAAAGTAGATTATAAAAGGAAAGAGAAAAGACAACAAAATATGTGTCTACTTTAATTTTGCTCAGTTGGAGAGAGGGCGTCCCATTGCAGGCTGGGCCCTAAGTGTTAAGAGTTCAGTGAAGCATCTCTTTATTGGCTCTTCTCTCCTCTGGGTACACCCAGGCCACCAACTAATCGGATCTACTTCAGTTCTATAACACCAGCCCCAAGAAAATCAGTTAATGCAAACAGAGAACAAAGCAAAGAGGACCCTGCAAAGACCTCCCAAAGGGTAACCATGTGGGTTGACTGTAAGAGGATCCCCTCAACCTTGGTGGTGATATTTCCATTTCATTTGACCTGGGTGGAGTTGGGGAAGTACCTGTTACCCCATCACATAATCTAGCGAGCTGGGATATCTCAGTGCATCCCTAAAATGTATCTTCAGAATGAAGGGTTTTATTCTCTACCCCAGGAAATGCCTTAGAGAAACAAGCACTACACCACCACTCTAGTGTCTGGAGCCCTGTCTGGGAGGTTAGGCAGACATGGGGCAAATCCTGGCTCCACCTCCTCACAAGCTGTGTGACTTTGAGTATGTTCCTGAACCTCTCTGTGCCTCAGTTAACTCATCTCCTTAATAGGTATAGTCAAAGAGCATATCTCTCTCAAGGTTGTCATTAGAAGTAAATAAACTAGTAGAGGTAAAGTGCTTAGCACTTTATTAACTCTAAGCATCGGGAACACTTCATAAAAATTAGCTACGATTATTACTACATGAAGACTAGGATAAAAAAAAGTCTGAGATTCAGAGGTAAATGGATGGAAGGGGAAAATAGGAGATTCAGAGAGAGAGAAGGAATCAGAGAAAAAGACTAAGGGGAGAATGAAATAAAGGCATACAAGAAAAAAGGTAGAAACAAAAGAAGAATGAACCCAAATTATACTTCTCTGCCTAAAGCTTGCCGAAGCGTTCTGCACAGCTCCCTGAGCATAATTTGGGCTCGGTTATTTAAAAGGCTGTAGGATAATACAGTGGGAAGACAGGTCTGCACTGTAACTCACACAATTTATCACACAGGGAAGAGCCACTAATCTTTTTAGGAAACAAGGTATTCATAGTTATTTAAGGCTAATATTTATGCATGACCACACATTGTGAGCACAGCCCAATCTCCATCCTCACCCAGCCAAGATCTGGGAAGGTCTTTAGCAGCAATGTTCCATATTTTAAGCCCCTTACAGAAGTCTCGCCCAGTAGTCTGCACCAGCTCTGTTATTAACTGCATCCATACACCAGATATATTCATGCATACCGCTAATTGAAAGAGCAGATTTTCCTGAGGTGGGTGAGTACTAAGCCGAGGTGGGTGGATACAGCCTTGCGTGAATTTCTTATGACCAAAACCACGGTGTTGCCTTGCAAAAGGTAATCAATTATTCAAACTCAGAACCTTCAGGATATTCATAAATATAGTCCTGGCACAGTCCAGCTGGTCTATTTCATTAGTCTACTCTTTACAGGGTGCTGAGAACAAAAGGCTGAATGCAACAATATGAGTGACCCCAGTAATAGTTAGAAAGATGCCCGTTTCCTGCCCATCCCACAGAGGACCCGATCTTATCTGCATTTGGCCAGAACATGACCGTCAGGGACATTTTCTCCAGTCATGACTGAGTCTGCCTTCTTGTCCCAAAGAGGGCCTCTTTCCTTGTCTCTCTCCTTCTTCTCTTCTCTACTCCTCCCCACCAAGGGACCCAGCTTCATCCTGCCTCAGTCTAGCTGGGTCATGCCATTGTCTCCTGATGTTTCACCAGCATATGCTGGATCGTCATTACCTTGCCATTTTAACCTGGGTTACTTGTCTTCCTTAATCCTCCATGTTCAAGACGGAATCTCTACTGGATCAATAAACTTCATTCTGGTCCATGTTCAACCCTTCTTACTGACTACTCTCAATGTAGCATTATCCTCAAAGACCTCTTCTCCAACCAGGAGGAGAATGAGGCAGCCAAGAGGAAGAAGGGAGCCTGAGTCATGGCTAAACTAAGAAGGTAAGAAACAAACAAACAAACAATCCAGAGAACTATGGCCTGCCGCATCTACCCGAGACCAGGATTTTTGAAGCACAGGAAGAGGTGGGGTGTGCACTGAACAGTTGCCTTGGAAGACAGTTACTTCTTTATGTCTCAGGATGTTAGGACGAGGTGAACAGCCAATCCCTTCTAGATGGAATTATAGACCCTTCTCCTTTCTTGGTTCTCCTTCAGATGCCCATGAGGACACACCCCTTGGTTTTCCGACCATCTGTTGGTTTGGTTTTTGTCTGGAAGCACCTGGACATTAAAGTCCTCTCCCGAGTCACTCTCGTGGCATCTGCCATGTGGAAAGGAGCTTGCAAGGGACCTGCCGGTGAATTTGGGCAGGAAGCACTGGGAGGTCTGCAGTGATTCAGTGATATTGTGAATCAGTGATGTTGTGAATGCAGACCTGGCTGGGTATCAGAATCACCTGTGGAGCTCAAAACAAAAGGAAACCAGACCACAAGAACGTACCTCAAATGTTCAGAATTGGTATCTGCAGCAGGTCAGATTCTCTGGGAAAGAGGGCAACTCAACTCTGAGGTAGGGTTAAGGGTGCAAGAGGTGTATTAAGGTTCACCCTGAACATCAGCACCTGAGGAGGAGAAACAAGCAGGAGTGAATAGCAGGAAAAGTCAATACGCAATGCTAGACTAACAATGGCCTTGGCTCCTTGCAAAACTCAGGAGCTAGAATGGCCCTTTAGAGCTCTCCCAAGCTGTCCAGGCTTTCATGTTTCTGGACTGATCTGTCATTGAATGTGGCCCACCCTGGTGAGCCACCCATTGGCAGCTGAGACAATCCCTGAAGGGAATAAACAACAGGCTGCCTGCCTGCCTGCTGGGAATGAGGCGCTATGTCTCCATTGAAGGTGAATCTGGGCAGCACCCACCACAAACCATCCTTTGCAGAGATGATAACTCTTTTCCTTGCTTGCAGGTCCTTTGCCCAAGGAGCTCAGGTGTTCAGGTGGCAATTATGATTTATTCTTGCTCAGTCTGTTGGCAAAGGTTCTTCCTCTGTGGGACCCAGGACCTAAAAACCTGCAGAACACAGAGTTGTGGGAACAGGAAGCATGAACTCCCCAAGTGAGTTAATGGGAGCGACAGCAAGGAAGACACTCCTGCTTCCATCCCTTGGTTCCTAGGTATGTAGATATTTTCCAACTATTGGGTAAATATAATTATATATGTGTTAGTAAAGCATCAAATAAGTATCTTTAAGTTAAGGTGCTTTTGTATCCTGGAGAATGATTGCTGCCCCATCCTTATAAATGATTACATCTAAGCTAGTACCTTAGTTGTGCTTTTGATAGACCTTTTCAACACTTCATTAGGCAATTTTTCTCTTTCTAATTTTTATTTTATGTTCCAGGGTACATGTGCAGGTTTGTTACATGGGTAAATTACTTGTCAAAGGAGTTTAGTGTACAGATAATTTTGTCACCCAAGTAATCAGCATAATGCCTGTATTGGTCCATTTTCATACTGCTATAAAGAATGTCTGAGACTGGGTAATTTATAAAGAAAAGAGATTTAATTGACTCACAGTTCCAAATGGCTGGGAAGGCCTCAGGAAACTTATAATCATGGCAAAAGGGGAAGGGGAAGCAAGCACGTCTTACATGGCAGCAGGAGGAGGGGAGACTGCCAAATACTTTTAAACCATTAGATCTCATGAGAACCCCCTCACTGTCATGAGGACAGCATGGGGAAAACCACTGCCATAATCCAATGACCTCTCACCAGGTCCCTGCCTTCACACATGAGGATTACAATTAGAGGTGAGATTTGGGTGGGATCACAAAGCCAAACCATATCAATATCCAAGAGTTAGTTTTCAGTCCTTGTCCTCCTCCAACCCTCCACCCTCCAGTAGGCCCCAGTGTCTGTTGTTCCCATGCTTATGTCTATTTGTGCTCAATGTTTAGCTCTTATAAGTGAGAACATGCATTGGGTGTTTGGTTTTCTGTCCCTCTGTTAATTTGCTTAGGATAATGGCCTTCAGCTCCATCCATGTTTCTGCAAAGGATATGATTTCGTTCTTTTTTATGGCTATATAGTATTTCATGGAGTATATGTACCACATTTTCTTTATCCAATCCACCACTGATGGGCAGCTAGGTTGATTCCATGTGATTCCATGTCATTGCTATTGTGAATAGTGCTGCAATGAACATATGTGTGCATGTTAGACTAGCAACTTTGGATGGTGTGTATATGACATGACCAGGGAATCTTAGGGCCACGGACCCAATCCCATACTTCCTTTGCTTTAAAGTGGGTCTCCTGGACCAATGTGACATTATATGGGACCCTATTGCAGTGTATCAAGCCCTCTGTAAGCCCTCAAATGGTCACTGTCACTGAGGCTCCACGGGAAATAAGAAAATCCCATACGTGAAATAAGAACCCACTCCCACAGGAATGAATCACTGGTCCTTCCAGGGTGGAGGACCCCGGTGTAACCAACTTGCCAACGTGTGTCTGGGTGGTCCCCTTGAGGGATGGTGCCATATCAGGAATTCAGCGTAGGTCCTTGTTACTGGCATTTTGGACAGGCAGTGCAGCAGCAGCCAGATTGGTCTTGGTAAGCAGGAGGCTGTGCTATTGGGCCCATGCAAGTAGCTACCTCTGCCACCACAGCTACTTTGCTCACGTACTTTGCTATCATGCCAGCACATGGCAGCTAGCATCAGCTGACTAAGTCAGTTTGTCTGCATGATCATTTAGTACCACTATTGTGCTGAAAGCTCTCTGTTGGACATTAATACACAATACAAACATCTTCATACTTTGTGCCTGCTCCAAAATGCCCAGCCTCATGACTCTACCCTGAAGCTCCCACGTGCAATCTACTCTGGCCACTTCTAGGCCCTGACCAGACAACAGAGCCATTCACCATTCAGCCTGTGGCACCATACGGATATTCTAACCTGGGGCAACTTCTCTTCCCATACACAGTGGATGACCAGCATGGTCTGAGCTTTGCCCCTCGGAAGAATGTTCCCTCATCACTGTCTTTCAAGGCGATCCCTGAGAGGAAACATGGTGCAGCCACCATCTGTCTTCAGCCTGCACCCTCATGCAAGTCTAACCTTTCTGTGAACCAAGCTCAGGCTATTTTGTCTTCCATCAGTTGGTCACAAGGGATCCCCTCTATAGCAAGAGGAGCTATCTGAGGAAGAGGTGTTGACATAGCAGTGGAGGGTGACATGTGGATCTGGACTACCTGCTCATGCAAATTCCTTGTGCCATCCAGTCCTCCTCATAGTGGATCCAAGGCGAACCCTTTCTACCTTCTGATGGTTTGTTTCCAGGCTTTGACTAGCATTAGGAGTTGCTGAGTCTGACGGACGAGCTCCTGATGGGCAGCTATGGCCACATGTTCACCTGGTGTCCCATGATCAGGTGTGTCATCTCTACCAAGGCCCACAGCACAATCAGAAGTTGTTTTTCAAATGGTGTATAATTTTCCCTAAGCAGATCCCATGGCCTTGACCCAGAATCCTAGTGATTCTCTCATTGGAGCTTGCCATAAACTCCACATGGTGTGTTTTCAAAGCACCGGGATATACCTCTGCTACCAATGGGTCTGCTGAGTTTTACAGCCCAAATGGCAGGGCTGCTCACACTGTAGCCAAAACCTGTTAGAGTCCTTTCTTGTTCTAGGTCCCATTCAAATCTGGCAGCCTTTCAAGTCACCTGGGTCAGAACAGTGTAGGTATACATGTTGTTGCTTCCAGAATCTGGAGAACCAGAGAACCTACCAGACATTGTGCTTCCTTTGCTGTTGTTGTTTGTTTGTTTGTTTTTGTTTGTCTTTTGAGACAAAGTCTCATTCTGTCGCCCAGGCTGGAGTGCAATGGCACGATCTTGGCTCTTGGCTCACTGCAACCTCCGCCTCCCGGGTTCAAGCGAGTCTCCCGCCTCAGCCTCCGGGGTAGCTCGGATTACAGGAATGTGCCACCACGCCCAGCTAATTGTGATTCCTTTTTTCACAGCGGGAGATGCAACATGCAATCATTTCTTCTTTAGTTTGGAGGCAATGTTGTAATATTTGCCTGACTGCTGAACTCCTAAAAATGTTTACTGATGCAGCACACAGCTGAATTTTCATAGGCTTTATCTCCCAAACCTTGGATCACATATGTCTTACCAAGGCCTCCAACATGCTACATATCTTGCTCATCTGGTCCTATTAGCATATTCACTATGGAACCGATCATTGTGATTTTCTGTTGGATGTCAACATGGGACAGATTACTTTGGATCATATTATGACAGAGGGCAGAAAAGTTAACAGAGCCTTGGGGAAATCTATGAATGTATCCTGTTGTTTGTTCCATGTAAATGTAAACTATTTCTGATCATTTCTGATAGGTATGGAAGAGAATACATTTGCTAAATCAATGCTGCATATCATGAATTGAGGCCATCTTAATCTACTCTAGCAAAGACATCACAGCCACATGGCAGCCGCGATCAGAGTTATGACATGGTTGAGTTTGTGGTGCTCACTGCTGTTTTTCAGCATCCATCTGGTTTTAGCAGCGGCTATCCTAGTGAAATAAATGGAGCTCTGACACAAACCACCACCCCTGCAACATCTGTTAGGTTTGTAAGAGTGGGACTAATGTTTCCCATCTCCTTCCCCCGACATAATACTGTTTTTATTGTCATGGCAGGAGCAGGGTGAGGGGCATTTTCAGAGTCTTCTCTTGGCTCCCCTCACTACAGTCTAAGGGCTCAGCAAGGAAGCTGCACCAACTACCAAGTGCATCTATTCTGATTTTACATTTGGAGGTTAGGAAAATAACCAACTTACTGGGCTTAACGCTTTATCAGGGCCTTACTATACAACTGGGGCTACAATGGGACTAAGTAATAAATGGAGCCCTGTTCAAAACCACCCACCCAGGTTCTAGGTCCCATTCCAATCTGACAGCCTTTCAAGTCACCTGATAAATATGTAATGTTTTAAACCAAATAAATTGGTTATTTTCCCCAACCCTTAATGTATAATCAAAATAGATGCACTTTGGACCAACAAAGACCAAAGTAATCTGTCCCATGTTGACATCCAGCAAAAAATCACAATGATCCATTCCATAGCAAATACATAGCAAATAATAGGACCCGATGAGCGAGACGTATGTAGCGTGTTGGAGACCTTGGTGAGATATATGTGGTCTAGAGTTTGGGAGAAAAACCCTATGAAGATTCAGCGGTCTACTACATCAGTAAATCTCTTAGGAGTTCAGCGGTCAAGGGCACGTCACAACATTGCATTCAAACTAAAGGAGAAAGGATTGCATCTTATATCTCCCACCACGAAAAAGGAAGCACAATGTCTGGTAGGCTGTTCCGATTCTAGAAGTTAAAAATAAATAAATAAAAAGTATACCTGGGAATATTGCTATGACCCAGGTGACTTGAAAGGCTGCCAGACTTGAATGGGACCCAGAGCCTGGGTCGGTGGCTCTGACCAGGACTCCATTTATTACCTAGTTCCATTGTACGTCCAGTTGTATAGTAAGGCCATGATAATGCTTTAAGTCTTCAGGTATTAATGTCCTCTGACACTGCTTGAAATGTTTGTCTACTCCCCTTTTTCTGGAATGTAGTTACCCAAGTATATGGCTAAAGTTCTCTTTGAGGAAGAACTGGGTGCTCGTAACCACGAACACTTGCCATAGTGCTTCAGGGTCCTCCAGGGTCCTTCCTCTTGATTATATAGATGGTGCAGTATATATATATGGTATGTGTCAGGCCTCTGAGCCCAAGCCAAGCCATTGCATCCCCTGTGACTTGCACTATAAGCCCAGATGGCCTGAAGTAACTGAAGAATCACAAAAGAAGTGAAAATGCCCTGACCCCGCGTTAACTGATGACATTCCACCACAAAAGAAGTGAAAATGGCCGGTCCTTGCCGTAAGTGATGACATTACCTTATGAAAGTCTTTTTCCTGGCTCATCCTGGCTCAAAAAGCTCTCCCACTGAGCACCTCATGACCCCTACTCCTGCCCACCAGGGGAGTGGAGGGGGGAACATCTTCCCTTTGACCGTAATTTTCCTTTACCTACCCAAATCCTACAAAACGGCCCCACCCTTATCTCCCTTCGCTGACTCTTCGGACTCAGCCCGCCTGCACCCAAGTGATTAAAAAGCTTTATTGCTCACATAAAGCCTGTTTGGTGGTCTCTTCACATGGATGCACATGACACTATATATATATATGAACTAGTATACTTTTTGCATGGGGAACCCTTCCACTGAAGGGTTAAAATAAAAAATATTTTTATATTGGGTTATGGTCCAGTATAAAACATATACTGGATCATATTTTTTTATACAGGACCATAACCCTTGAACTCAAGGGTTCCAGATCCAAAAAATAGCTCAGGTCCAAAAACCAGGCACAGTATTGGGTCATTTTATTGTGGCAATTCCTCAGCCTCCTTAATCAATCATTCTTGATTTCTTTTGAAATCAAGAAAAACTGAGTAATAGTAATTGAGTAATATCTGTGTTGGCGGCTTTCAAGGACAATCTTGTTCTATCAACCATCTCCATATCTCTCTGTAGGACAGGCCAACACGACTGCTCTGCCACCATGACTACTCATTAAGATAACTGCATCTACTTGGCTTCTGGTGTTTAAGCGTCACCATCTGGACTCTATTGTTTTGAGGAATCCTAGCATCCCCATTGCTCTCAGTGGGCCTTGTTCTGCAGCGCCTCTCCTAAAGTCTGCCCTGGCCTGCTGAGCCATGCCACCACCAAACTCCTCAGTGACACTAGTACACTTGCCACCAGTGCATTTCTGGTGGCTTTGGGAAATTGGGAGCCTTCTGGGTCCTCCCATGGGAATCATTCTCTGGAGGGTTTATCTGTCTTACATGGTACATGCCCTCAGTATGTTTCCCTCTCTAAATTCTTAAATATTTTCTATTCTCACTTTTCGCAAAAATACTCACATTTTAACCTTAGTGTGAACTGTTGCTTTTTTTTTTTTTTTCTCCTGGGGTCTTCCTCAGAGAGAAACATATTTTCCATGCCTGGAAGAGTGTTCCAATATTGAAAAAAGATCTCCCTTACCCAACCTACTCATTTAATCTGGTTCTCTTGAACAACCCCTTTCCGAATGCAAGCCCTGCCATTCTCCTCCAGCTTCTGTGGGTACACACTGCCTAGGGTGGGGGTACATTGTCCCGTTCTTCCTCTATCAGGTCAGCATATTCCTTAGCTGAGTTACTTATGCAAGAGCTCACCAAAATGAGTAGCGAAGCCCAGGGAAGAATCCAATTCACCTGCATTCCCCGATCGTCCTGGTACATCACTGTGCCCAGCAAAAAAAATGTATATATGTCCTAACCCTATGCATTTGGCATGCCTCTGTTGGTCTGGAAGGCGTCAGTGATAATCATATTCACCAAAAAAAAGTAGTTAATTCTTCAACGTTCCGTCTTCCACATAGTATAAAAGTGCTCCTGGGTATCTCTAAGGACATAGCTGAACTCATCCAAAAGGCTTTCAAACCTTATTTCAGAATACTGTTTTTAAAGCATTATTCTGCTCCCACCTATATTTCGAATCAAGCCATGTTTACTTTGACAAGGATACTTTTTTCCTTCAAAGAACCACTCCCCAACATGTACTTAGAAAGAAGGAAAGAATATCACTGTTGAGTTGTAACACCAGCTTCCCTGGAGAGAATCCCAGAAAATGCAGGGATTTTCAGCCTTTATGTAAAAGCCCAGGACTTCCCAATCCTCAGTATGTGAAACATCTCAAACAATTAGTTTATGAACATGCTGTCATGTGTAAGAGAACAAAAGCCCTAGACATAAGAATGTGCTCATTCTTCTTTCACACCTGGAACATTTGTTGAGCACTTAGTATGCACAGACCCCACATCAGGGACTGTGGGAAAACAGGAGTGATGCAGCCCTGTGATCCAGCAGGAAAAGCGGGGGTTGTTGGGTCATATTCCTGAACCTGAATCCCTACTGGGACTCTCTGAATGGCATCTGACTATGTCCAAGCCTTGGTTAATTCTTCTGTAAAATGGTGATGGTTGCCTCAAGGGCCCCTTGTGAGGAGCCAATTAGGTCATAAATACAAAGGCACTTTCTAAGTAGTGAAGCACTTTCTGTAGGTTAACACTGGCTACTGAAAGAAAACCCAGGTTGTGCTTCCAAATAAATGCCTACTAGAAGAGAAAGTAAGACAATGAACAATTAAGGAAAATGTACTATAAAAAGTGAGTCAGGATAATGGCTTCCAGCTCCATCCATGTGCCTGCAAGGAACATGATCTCGTTTCCTTTTTATGGCTGCATAGTATTCCACGGTGTATTATATACCACATTTTCTTTATCCAGTCTATCACTGATGGGTGTTTGGGTTGATTCCATGTCTTTGCTATTGTGAATAGTGCTGCAATGAACTTACATGTGCATGTATCTTTAAAATTGAATGATGTATATTCCTTTGGGTATATACTCAGTAATGGGATTGCTGGGAACAGAAAACCAAACACTGCGTGTTTTCATCTATAAGCAGGAGCTGAACAATCAGAACACATAGACACAGGGAGGGAAACAACACACACTGGGGCCCGTTGGGGCAGGGGTGGGACGGGAGGAGGGAGAGCATCAGGATAAATAGCTAATGCATGCTGGGCTTAATACCTAGGTGATGGGTTGGTAGGTGCAGCAAACCACCGTGGCACACATTTACCTACGTGACAAACCTGCACTTCCTGCACATGTATCCCAGGACTTAAAATTAAATTAAATTCAAAATTTTTAAAGTGAAACGGGACCCAAAGAGAAGAAACAAAAGAGCTCTACCTTTGCCCAGAACAAAGGGGGAAGATGTTATGTTAAAGGTACCCTGAGGCATGATCAATGTTTACATATTTTGGCATAACAGGCTGTGGGGTGTGGGGATAGGACTCAAAAGCTGGGTTTGGCAGGTTTAAGGATGCTATAAAGTTTGGATGTTAACTTGTCTTTCCCAAACTTCTGTCATTTAGACACTATCCCATTATCTTTGCCAAACCCATGCGTTTCCTATCATATTATCAACTTAATAGCTCTCTTTAAATTTTTACATGAACTCACTTGTGCTCACAGCCACATAACAGCAATAATATCTGTCAATGTACATGTTTAATGTGTTGGGTGAACACTTTTCTAATACACATGAAAATTAATTAATTTTTTTTTTTTTTGAGATGCGGCCTCGCTCCGTCACTCAGGCTGGAGTGCAGTGTTACCTCTGCTCGCTGCAACCTCCACCTCCCAGGTTCAAGCAATTCTCCCACCTTAGTCTTCTGAGTAGCTGGGATTACAGGCATCTGCCACCACACCCAGTTAATTTTTATATTTTTAGTACAGACAGGATTTCACCATGTCGACCAGGCTGGTCTCGAACTCCTGACCTCAAGTGATCCACCCCACCTTGGCCTCCCAAAGTGCTGGGATTACAGGCATGAGCCACCGCACCCAGCCGAAAATTTATTTATAACTATGAAGTGTTCCTTTGTATCCCACTGAAAATCCTATTGTGTTCATCCATGGTAAATGGGCCCCACAGGGCAAGGGGAGCCACTGGGAAGGGTTTGGAGGGAAAGAATGACATAATTAGCGTGGTCTCTTTTCTGGTAGCCCATGTAAAAAACACTAGTTAGGAGGTTATTTCCATTGCACTCAGGTGTCTCTTCCTGACCTGGGGACAGAGGAGAGGGGATGAGAAGGAGAAGTGAACTCTACAGGGCTGCAGAACAGACACTCAGGGCATGTTCCCTAGCAGGGAAGTGCGGGGCCAGGGAGATAGGAAGGAGCCCAGAATTTTGAAACCCAGATGCAGAAAATCCTTGAAGCTCAGGAACTTCCCTCAGTTTTCATTGATCAACTGAAAAGCAGAAGTTAACGTAAATTAACTAAACCTGAAGTAAACATACACTCTGGGTCACTCCTTTGGAAAATGAAAGTAAATGCATAGAGTTATTTACATCTTTACGTTTAAAAACTATCTAAGGGAAATTGACTTCTGAGGCACCATGTGTTTTCACTCATCAAAGACCTATTTAAGGACATGACCACATCCGGAAAGCATTTGTGAAAGCATTAAGATATCACAGAAAAATGGGTTAAGAACACGACAAACAAGTCACAAAAGGAGAGCTACAACTCACCAAGAAAATATGAAGAAATACTAAGGCTCACCAAAAAAAAAAAAATCATGTCAACTAAAGCAACAATGTGTTACTATTTTCAACTATCAAATGAGCAACTTTTATGACTATTAGGGCCTTCACCAGCTATTTCCAACTCTCCGTTAAGGACACACAAAGGACTCCGCTTCCTGGCTCTGTGTGGGTGGATGGGACCACGTGATTCATTTTAGACAATGAAGTCTGAGCGGAAGTGACATTTGTCACTTCTGGGCTAGATGGCTTAGTTGCCAGTTGGAGATGCCCAGAGCTTTCTTTCCTCCCGCAACAGTGACCAAGCAACATTCCAGATGGTGGCTGCTCAGGCAGGGGTCCCAAGGCAAGGACGCCTGAAGCAAAGCCCAGTGGACGCAGGATGGACATGGAGTTTGAGTGGAGGGTGAACTTGGGTTGCCAGAAGCCACTAAAAATCCGGGTTGTTAATAACCCTACCAACGGATTCAGTGGCAAGGCTCAACGCTGGCAAGGGGAAAATAGAACCGGAATGGAATGTGCATTCCTCTAACTCGTGTTAAAAATTGTTACCCCTTTTGACCCAAAAATTCCACTTATGGGATAGATCCAAAAATATAAAAATGCAAACATAACATGGAAAAAACTTTATAGCAAAGGGATAGACTAATGACCAAAAACATGGCCTTTAAGGCTGGGCATGGTGACTCATGCCTGCAATCCCAGGACTTTGGGAGGCCAAGGTGGGTAGATCATCTGATGTCAGGAGTTCGAGACCAGCCTGGCCAACATGGCAAAACCCTGTCTCTACTAAAAATAGAAAAATTAGCCAGGCATGATGGCAGGTGCCTGTGATCCCAACTGCTTGGGAGGCTGAGGTGGGAGAATCGTTTGAACCCGAGAGGCAGAGGTTGCAGTGAGCTGAGATCACACCATTGCACTCCAGCGTGGGCGACAGAGCAAGGCTCCATTTCAAAAACAAACAAGCAAACAAACAAAAAGCATGGCCTTTGTCAAACTGCTATCCATTTGAATTCTGGAATTGCCCCCTTACCACCTATGTAGGTGATCTGTAGCCTTGGGTGATTTGTTTAACTGTCTAAACCTTAGTTTCTTTATCTGTAAGATGGGGGGGGGCTATTTCTTTACCTCATAGTGTTACTGTAGGAATAAATTAGATGCTGTATGTACGAACCTTAATGAGGCTAGCTGTGTGAGTAGTATCACACACACTAATACATCTCAATGTTACTTTCTTAGTCCAACAAGAGAAAACTTGGATGCAACCCAATAAGCCACAAAAAGGGGCTAATAAGGGATAGTAAACCCACAAGATGGAAAATGTTTATGTGATAATATTAATTTTAAAATCATAAGACAAAATTGATTACACAATAGAATCACAATTATGGAAAAATAATGAATAGAAACAATGAGCAGAAATATATCAAGATCATAATGAGTTGTGTTTGAAACATAAAATTACTGGGTTTTTTTTTCTACTTCTCTGTTTTCCAAATTTCTTAAAGTGAGGCACATGTATGGAACCTGAAAGGAGACTTCTAGTTTTGAAGCCTAGGCCTCCCACCTCTCAGCTGTGTGACCCTGGGCAACTTACATAAGTTTTCTGGACAGCGTTCCCCACTTGGTAAATGGAAATCATGATGTTGTTTCAGTAATGATTTAGATCATCCCTGTAAAGTTGTAAGTATAATGCCTGGAACATAGTAAACAGTCAATAAATGTTATCTATTCTTGTTGCAATTATCATAGCATATTCCTTTTGTAATATGGGAAAGAACTGTATTTCACAATCTACGATAAAGCTTTTAATAACAGAAGGTTGTCTGTAGCAGATACAATGCTCCTTCACTTGGGAAGTTCACAGTCCAGGAAAGATAACAAGGCAAAAGACAAGCAGTTCAGGGCTACAGAGAAAAGCAGAGAGCACTCACCCCCAGGTCAGGACAAAAGAGATGGCCTAAATGCTGTCCCAAGAAAGGCACTTAGCCCGGAGCCTCCACATCCCCAAGGTCAGGGACAGCGTGTTGGGACGCACACAGAACTCTCTCCCTGACAGCTGCCCCTGCAGCAGCTGGCTCACTCCCATGATAGATGAGAATTACAGCCATTTTCAAGAGACCAACAGAAGGTGGGCCGTGTCCTGATAAGCTATAACAACAGTAGTAAAGTTCTAAGGAGACCAGAGGGTCCCCACAACCACACACTTCCCGCGGCTGTGGCTGCTGTAATTATGGCCGTGACAGCTGGGCAGCCAGGGGACATGACTGGAATAGACTAAGGCATGGGCATATGGCACTGCTGGTGGGCAAGGCCAGCCCGCCCCTCCCTCACCCGCTGCCCAAGTTCAGCTGCATCCTCGGGCCTGACTGTCAGGAGGCCATGAAAGAGGTCCCCAGCGCACCCGGTGGGCAGGTGCAAGAGAAGGAAGAGCTGGAGTGCATCTTTCTGGTGCCCAGGCTTTACTGGTGCCCAGGGCCAGATACACAGTGGGCGCTCCACCCTTGCCAGCACTGTCTGGAATGGCAGTGACACATTCCAGAGCTCACTGCTGCTGGCAATGTATTTGAACTCCCCAGCCTTCCACGGGAGACCCATGCAAACAGAACACCCTCTAGTCACTCCTCTGAGGACTTTCTGGCTGGTTCCTCCTCTCCGAAAACCACCCAGAATTATCTGTCCTCAGAAAGAATTAATCGGTCACCTCTCTTCTCCTATGGCTGAGTCTTCAGTGCACATCTGTACAAGACCATCCCTTGAATCCGTGTCCGCACGTCTGTCTCCCCTCTAAGCTTCTTCCAAAGAGAGGCGGTGTCTTCCTCATTTTAAGTTCAATCATTAAAGAATAATTAATGATTAATGAATCATTTGTTCAAGAAATAGAGTATGAACCATACAAGATAGACACGCCATCCTGGCACCGAGAGTCCAACTAAACGAGAAATTGCAAAGTAAAACTTTAGGATTATAGTAGACCATGTTAAGGTGCTATTACATGTGGCAATGAAACCTAATCAAGTCTTAAGAAACCAAGGAACTCTTCCTACAGGAAGAATGAATGGTGTTAAAGAAGTTCATGAAAATTAATTGTGGAGAGGGGGCGATGATGGAAGAAGACCCAGAGAGCTGCAGGAGAGACAAGTCTGGGTGAACTGTGGGGGCCTTTGCAGGACTGTTAAGGCCATAGGAAGTCACTGAAGGCTTTAAGCCAGGGAATGGCATGATCGGGTCTGCATTTTATGAAGAGCAGTCTGGTTTTCTTTAGAGGGGAGAAACTAGGGCAGAGTAGCACTAACGGGCTAGGTGTGCCCCGTCTTAGCACAAGGCCTGGAACATAATCACGACCTTCTGTTTGTTGGCCTGAACTAAAGGAGGTGGAAACAGAATGGACAGGTGCCTGGGTGGCACATTTCAGGGTTTTACTCACCCTATTATCCAACATGCATCGGGTCAACCCCGCAGGCACCTGTCTTGGGAGCCACCACCCCACCCTGGACAGCCTTTGAAGAGAATCCATTTCCTTCACATATCTCCGTGTGCACCTTCCTCGCCCTCTGAGATAGCAACACCTATCTGCAGAAGCGAATGCACACCCTCCATCCAGAAGGGGATCACCGGGATGGCAGGGAATAGGTGCTCCCAGAAAGTTTTCCAACTCCAGTTTTTGGGTCTGTATTTAATTCCAGATCTATCAGCTAAGCATTTAGGGTGCTGCCACTCAAGCCATGTGTTTACACAGCTAAATGCCTCTGCTCCTATTGACACAATGTCGATGAAGAGGGATGCGTCGGGCTCCGCCACCACCAAGCATGTCATGTGTCCCAGATTGATGAAGCTTCCTGACCCTCTCCAGCCCCCGGCAGCTGCATGGCTCCTGCCACTTGGCCCAGCAAGCTGTTCTCCATCATCTCCATTAATTAAAGACTGTCATAGCCAGGAGGTGACACAGCAAATCCTAAATACTTGCCCCAAATCTCAGCTTCCAAATTCCCAGGAGTCTTACCCCGAAAACTGAAAAGTCAGATTTACCAGTGGGGTTTTTATCTTTCTGTTTATAAAATTACTACCTGCTCATTATAGCAAATGCAAAGAAATGCACACACACACAAACATACCCAGAAGAAAATAATAATCACTCGATCCCCCCATTCAGAGGTAAATGCTGATAACTTTTAAATTCTTACGTATATTTCTTCCATGCGTATATACACACGTTTAATCCTGATATTCAGGGACTAAGTTCATGTCAGTACATTGTTTCCTACAACGTTATTGTTAATCGCTACGTACTTTTCTGCCACGTGACTGTCCTGTACTTCAACCAATCTTCTATTGTGCTCAATGTCATGCTATTATAATCAATACGGTAATGAACATCCTGAAAATAAATCCTTAGAGAAGAGTTCATTAGACTTCATTAGAATAAATATATGACAGAAAAATAACGTACCAAAAGAAATTTGCTTTTTTAACACTTTGGCTATGCATTGTAAAATCACACTTTAGAAATCTATCAATTTATTCCTCCACCAACAGAATAACTCCTACAACACCACTGCATATGCTACTAACATAGCAACAGCATCTGTATAGTAGTCCTGATCACTATCCTGTTACAAAGAGTTAATGCTTACCTAGAACTCTCTATGTTCCTGGTACTGAGCAAAATACATTAAATATGTTGTTGCTTTTCATGTTAACTTTTTACTTTCTAGTGCGGGTGAACTTTTTTGCCTTACATTCATTGGCCACTGCAATTCCTTGTTATAAAATTTTCTGCAATTTTCTTGGCCTATTTTTTGTGTTTGTCATTTAATTATTGCTTTGAAAGCAGTCTGATATAATAAGGATACTATACACTTGTGTTGCAAAAATGCTTTCCCCCAGATTGTGGTTTAATGTTTAGTTTTGTTTATGAACATTTTGACGTAAAGAATTTTGTCATTTTGGAGTAGTAGTCAAATGTGCTGGTCTCTTATTTTATAGATTACCCCTTTACATATACTCTGAGTACTTGCACACCACAGCATCAGATAAATATTCATGTGTTTTTCTTAAAATCGTTCTATGGTTTTAAATTTTATATTAAATATTTTATCAATCTGAAATTTGTTAGTGCACGTGGTGCTGTAAAGATCTATTTTTTTTCCACACGGTCAGCAAATTGACCTAATTTGACTTACTGAATTCCTCATCTTTTCCCCACTGATTTGAAATGCTACATTTATCTTATATGAAATTCATATTTACATGGGCCTGCTTCAGCTCTCCTCATACTGTTCCATTGATTTATCTGTCTATTCCTGCAATTAAACCAGACTGTTTAAATATATACGAAGCTACAAGGACGTCATTGCACATTGCTTACCCAGTAGTGCAAGTTCCTCCTCACCCTTCTGTTTTTTCAAAACATTCTCAGCAATTCTAAAGTGCCAGATGAATGTCAGAATCATTTGATAAAGCACCACCCCTCCAAAGTCCCACTGGTATTTTCATTTGGATCCCATTAAACATCTAGATCGTGTAGAGAGAATTGGTAACTTTATGTTATCTTAATTTTGATTCAATAACATGGCATATTTTTAATTCAAATTCCTTTTTTTATTTCATCACATTTCTTCATATTTCTTGTCAACTTTTCCCTATATATTTTATTGTTTTGTTGCTAATGTAAATAACACTTTAAAAATCATCGTACCATTGTTGTATAGAAAAACTTTTTATTTATGTGATTATGTTGACCAAACTTTATCTCTAAACTTCCTTGATAGTGTACTAATTTTTCAGTTTGTTCCCTTGAGTTCTCCAGGCAGACAATTCTACCTCATCCAAGTGTCGGTGACTGATTCATCAACTATTTTCGGGTAGTAAATCCTGTATTTTGTAGTCTTGTTTTATTCAATTGGTCAGAATTTTTAAAGTGTGTTAACTATGGCACGGATGGTAAGAACTCTTTCATATTTAAATAGAAACACCTCTAGTTTTCCATTCTAAAACATAATTAAGCTGTTGACTTGAGGGTAAGAGCCTCTTTCTTGATAAAGAAGGTTCAATTTCTATCACACTAATATTAAGTTTTAGATTTTGTTTCTTGGGAATGAGTGTTGAATTTTATTGTAAGCCATTTCAATAGGAGATGTGTGTAAATTTTCTCTCTTGACATACTAATATATTTAAATATATTATTATACTTATAATTAGCATTATTATATTATTATAATTAGTATTATATTATTATAATTAGCATTATTATATTATAATTAGTATTATATTATTATAATTAGCATTATTATATTATGATTGCAATTCATTTATACTATAATTAGTATATTATCAAATATACTAATGTATTTAAACATATTGGTACATTTCCTAATATTAAATTATTCTTGAATTACTTAATGGAAAAAACTGAACCAGAAGATATTATTCTTTTATTCCACTGTCAGATAGTTTTCACATGTTATTTAGCATTTTCACAATTTCACATAGTATTCACATTTTCACATAGCATTTTCCCAGTTTCCTTTTATTGAACTATCTTTGTCCAGCTTTAATATTAGACTCACCACTTCATAAAATGAATTAAGTAGTGTTTTTGATGCAGGTCAAATGAGCCCCAAAGTAAGACTTAGCCTGTGAGGGTTCTTGGCTTTGCCCAGAAAGGAATTCACAGGTGAGCCGGTGGTAGGGTAGAAGAAAGCAGCTTTATTGAAGCAGTGGTGTTGCAGCTCCGTGACTGCCCCTGCAGAGCAGGGCTACCCGACAGGCAGTATACTGAGAGCAGCAGCTCAGGACAGTTACGCAGTCAGATTTATATCTACTTCTAACTGCAGGTAGAGTAAGGGGCAGATAATGCAGAAATTTCTAAGAAAAGGGTAATAGCTTTGGGTCATTGGATCATTGCCATGGAAAGGGGTAGTAAGTCCTGGGTGTTGCCATGACAAGGGTAAACTGACAGGGTGCACTGGTGGGCGTGTCTTATGGAAAGAGACTTCCACCTTTCCCTGGCTTCAGCTAGTCCTCAATTTGGTCCACTGTCCAAGCCCCACCTGTGGAGTTGAGTCTCATCTCCTACCTTATTTTTAGGGGTATCTATACTCCGAAACTATTTGTATAAAAAAATACACTTCCCATAAAAGCATCTGTGGTTTCTTTTGTTGTTGTTGAAAGTAAACTTTTGATAACTTTGAACAGTTCTCTCTTAGTTACTTATTTGTTCAAGAGCGTCACAGTCTTAAGTTTTCTTAAAATCAACCAATCTGTGTATTCATTTTCTAACATTTATTGTAAAAGTAATATTAAAGTGGGATTTGATTACTTACTATCATTTTTCTCACAATTTGTTTTTATGCTTGAAGGGAATTTTATCCTCATTTCCTGGATAAATATATTAGAAATTTACTTACATTCTAAAGATACAGAACTTAGATTTATTTGTTGATCCTGCTAGCTATTTATTTTTGTTTTGAAACTAATTTATTTCACTGTAGTTAATTTAATTTTTTTTTTTTTTTTTTTTAGAAAGAATGTCACTCTGTCACCCAGGCTGAAGTGCAGTGGCACGATCTCGGCTCACTACAACCTCTACCTCTCAGGGTCAAGCAATTATCCTGCTTCAGCCTCCCAAGCTGGGTCTAAAGGCATGCACCACCATGTCAGGCTAATTTTTGTATTTTTAGTAGAGATGGGGTTTCGCCATGTTGGCCAGTCTGGTCTCGAACTCCTGACCTCAGATGATCCGTCCACCTTGGCCTCCCAAAGTGCTGGGATTCCAGGTGTGAGCCACCACGCCCAGCCAGTTACTTTAATTTTTAAGACAAAGGATTCATAATGTAGTAGTATTGATTTGTGGTCTGTGCTTATCTTCCTCAATATACACATACATACAAAAGCTTTTACATACATAATATATAGTATTATATATAAGTTTATGTACATATATCATATGTGTGAAAGGTCTTAATTTGAAATATATTAACTATTAATTGTGCATTAAATGTTTAATACATATTAAGGCTTATATATTAAAGCTTTTAACTTTTTAATTCCTTTCCCTTTCTGTTGTACTATTTATTTGCAACTTCCTTCCTAGTATTTATTTACATAATTGCATTTATCACCTAATTCCTTTACATTTACACGTTTAGATTTAATAATGGAAGTGGACTATGAATTTTCCTACTTTCAGCTTTGACAGCATCCCATGAATCTTGCTTCTTCGTGGCCCCTTTCTCATTATTTTCCATTGTTTACTATGATTGTGATCTATAGTCACAAAAAAAGATAGAAAGAGAAGTTTTAAAACATCAAAATTATATCACCAACATTTTCTCCTATTTTAATTATTTGTTTTTCTAGACAAACTTATGAATGTATGTTGTTCATAAATTCAGTGTAGAAATACAGAGACAAAATTAGTAGATCATAAAATAATGATCACATAAATTATGATCTCTATGACAAATGACACCATGAACCAAGTTTTAAAAACAGCAAATTATGAAATTTTACAACCTATGACAAAGATATTTCATATCAATCAATAAGAAAAAATAACTAAATTTACAAAAATATGCACAGAATATAAACAGACCACCGGTCAATATTACTAAACCTGTGCTTTTAAACACAAAATAAAGGAAACGGAGGACTAATGAGGATTCAATGCAACTTGTTCATGCCCTTCCTCCGTTTTTGAAATTGCGTTGTCATTTTTTTTTTTTTTTTGGAGGCAGGGTCTTGCTGTATTGCCCAGGCTGGAGTGCAGTGGCACATTCAGGGCTCACTGCAACCTCAACCTCCCATGCTCAAGCAATCCTCCCACCTCAGCCTCCTGAGTATATGGGACTACAGGCACACATCACTACACCAGGATAATTGTTTTAAATTTTAGTTGAGATAAGGTCTCACTGTGTTAACCAAGCTTGTCTTAAACTCCTGAGCTCAAGTGACCTTCCCACCTCCCAAAGTGCTGGGATCTCAAGAGGTGTGAGTCACTGCACCCAGTCATGTTGTCTTTTTACTTATTGATATATAAAAAAAAAACTTTGTTTGTGATATGAATGCTTTGTGATTTATTTTGAAAAGACTTTTTCATGATTTGTCATTTACGTTTTAATATTAAGAATAATTTGCTATAAATCTCTTAAAAAATTAGTCAAATCTGTGGGTCTCACCTGTAGCAAACACGTACTAAGTGTTTAATATTAACACTTATGTACTAAGCCCACAAGATTTACCTCAGTTTCACTCAATTACTGTAGCCAAAGACACTCAAACTCCAACAGCTTCTTGAAAATTCTGTCTGTTCACTAATGCACGTTGACTCTAATGGGGAGTCAAGCATATAAGTCTTTTTAATAAGAATTATCACAATTCTTCAGTCATTATTTACTTAGAGTTTCAAAATCAATTTTGCAATTTCTATTGCATATATTATTAAGCACATGCCATCAATTTTTTTTAATTTTTTTCTTTCCGGGTCATCAATTTTTATCTTAAAACAATACATAGCAGTGTCATAAGAATTACATGTTCCTCTGAGGACAGGCTTCTTAAAAAAAAGAAAACTGCCTATCCCTCTTACATGTTATATTTAAGTCCAAAGAATGCAAGGATGTGATTGCTGGATTTATTAAGTGCAGTACTTGAGAAATATGAAATCTCCAATCACACTTAAAATGAAGTATGTGAATAAATAAAATGTGTTAATTTATATTAACATGTTTAGGTCTGCAGAAATGGCATTGAATATGTTACACCTGCTACAGTTAGGACACCAAGTTTCTTATACACTCAGCTCATTTACGTCTTTCCAAAACAATAGCTAACATTGAGCTTAATGGCAAAAAAAATCAGAACATTTATAATAGAATGAGTAAGAAAACACAGCTGTCATCATTCACTACCATTATTTAACATTTCACAAAATGTTAAAAGCTTCTCCTAATTTTTTCAGTGAAATAGATACAGACGTATCTTTCTCTAACTTGATTAACAAATATTCCTGTCTCAAATTGACAGACAGCACCAGGTGAGGCAATAAAGAAATTCTTCAAACTCAGTAATACAGTAAGTATGTGCTCAATCTTTGCATTCAATTTCATGGATCTCACTGTGTATTTAAGGAGAAAGTACCATATTATTTTGATACTAGTTGCTTAACAATATAATGTGTTAAATATCTCAATATAATACATTTACTTCCCTCCACTCCCATCCTCATTACTCTTTATTCAGAGTGTTAGTTCTACTCTTCCATTTTTATTTTTCCAGATAAATTTTAAGATTATTTTGTCAATTTCAAAAAGTCAGTAAGGAGAGAAGAGGTTGAGAATGGAAGGGATTGCATCAGGGTGTTTTGCTTTGTTTTGTTTTGTTTTTGAGGCAAAGTCTCACTCTGTCGCCCAGACTGGGGTGATCTCGGCTCACTGCAACCTCCACCTCCCAGGTTCAAGCAATTCTCTTGCCTCAGCCTCCAGAACTGGGACTACAGGCATGCACCACCATGCCCAGCTAATTTTTGTATTTTTAGTAGAGATGGGGTTTCACCCTGTTGGCCAGGCTGGTCTTGAACTCCTGACCTCAGGTGATCCACCCACCTTGGCCTCCCAAAGTTGCATCAGGGTTTTGACTGGCGTTGTGTTCATGCTGGAGGTAACTTAGGGGAGTTGCAGTCCCTCACCTCCTTGCTTAGCACAACATTCTCATTGTTATCCAGGCTCTTCCCCTAGTTGGTCTTTCCTTGTAGTCTCGATCAATACCTGATGTTATATACAGGAAAGGAGTCCCGATCCAGACCCGCCAGAGAAGGTTCTTGGATCTCACACAAGAAAGAATTCAGGGTGAGTCCATACAGTAAAGTGAAAGTAAGTTTATCAAGAAAGTAAAGGAATAAAGAACGGCTACTCCACACACAGAGTAGCCCCCAGGCCTGCTGGTTGCCCATTTTTATGGTTATTTCTTGATGATATGCTAAATAAGGAGTTGATTATTCATGTCTCCCCTTTTTAGACCATATAGGGTAACTTCCTGACATTGCCATGGCATTTGTAAACTGTCATGGTGCTGGTGGGAGAGTAGCAGTGAGGATGACCAGAGGTGACTCTTGTGGCCATCTTGGTTTTGGTGGGTTTTAGCCGGTTTCCTTACTGCAACCTGTTTTATCAGCAAAGTCTTTACGACCTGTATCTTCTGCCAACCTCATATCTCACCCTGTGACTTTGAATGCCTTAACCATCTGGGAATGTAGTCCAGTAGGTTTCAGCCTCATTTTACCTGGTTCCTATTCCAGATGGAGTTGCTCTGGTTCATATGCCTCTGACAATTACATTACACACTTGTTGGTTTTTTCTGTGCCACTTCCCATCTCTGCAGCTGAAATACAAACTCCAGGAGAGTAAGACTGTCTCCAACTCACTCCTGTATCTCCAATACCACAAACGAAGTCTGTACTCACCAATATTTTGCAATCAAGAGCTGAGGCTCATCATTTTTTAGTTTTCTTAGGCTTTTCAGGTACGTAATCATATCATCGACAAATAGTGATGTATGCCTCTTGCTTTTCAATATACATTCTTATGTCACTTTCCCATCTAATGACATTGCCTCACAATTCCAGAATTCTGTTAAATAAAAGCAATGATTAAGCACATATTTGTAATATTGATTTTAAAGGATTTCTTTTTATTTATTTTTAAAATTTATTTTATTTTATTTTATTTTTTTATGAGACAGAGTCTCACTCTCTCACCCAGGCTGGAGTTCAGTGGCACAATCTCAGTTCACTGCAACCTCTGCCTCCTGGGTTCCAGAGATTCTCCCGCCTCAGCCTCCCGAGTAGCTGGGATTACAGGCATGCACCACTATGCCCAGCTAATTTTTGTACTTTTTAGTAGAGATGGGGTTTCACCATTGTTGGCCAGGCTGATCGTAAACTCTTGACCTCAGGTGATCAGCCTGTCTTGGCCACACAAAGTGTTGGGAGTACAGGTGTGACCCTCTGCACCTGGCCTAAAGGATTTCTTTAGTGTCTCACCTGGTGCTGTCTGTTATTTGAGATGGAAATATTTGTTAATCTAGTTAGAGAAAGATACTTCTATTTTACCGTGAAAATTCAGGAGAAGCTTTTAAAATTTTGTTAAATGTTAAATAATTGTAGTAATAGAAGACACCTGCTTCTTATTCACTTTATTGTAAATGTTTTGATTTTTTGCCATTAAGCCTAATGGTAGGTATTGTTTTTGAAAGATGTATTTATGTTCTTTGTGTTATGAGAATTCTCTTGAGAGAATTCTCTTGATTTTTCATAGATGTGCTTTGAAAGTTTAAAAGAAGGAGAATGCCTACGCCCACAACTATCTGAGAGTGGCTCTTTCACAAACCTGTTTGTCTATTTAGCTTTTCTCCTTCTTTAATCAAGAGTAATCTTCATCTTTGCTTATAAAATTATCCATTTCATCCATGCGGTCAAAGTTTTTACATCAGAATTTTACAAATACTCCATTCTGTCTTTCAATTCTCTGTTTGTGGTTCTTTTACTTTCTCCTTATTAATAGCGTGCTTTTATATTTTTTAGGTTTTATAGTTTACTTATTTTAACATAGTTTAATCTGGCTCTTAGTTTTATTTTATTTATTTATTTGGTTCCTAGTTCATCACATTTCAGCTTTTTTTTTTTTTTTGAGACAGAGTCTCGCTCTGCCACCCAGGCTGGAGTGCAGTGGCCAGATCTCAGCTCACTGCAAGCTCCGCCTCCCCCCGGCCACATTTCAGCTTTTATCATTACTTGGTTGGGTCTAATGTGTTGCTTTTTAATGCCGCTTTTGAGTTGAATTCTTAACTAAGCAATTCTGAATTCTGAATTACTTAATTTAATGTCTTTTTTGTTTTGTTTGACTCTTAAAGGGTGAAGAATATGAGTTTTTCCTCTCAGTAGTGTACTGAGTACAAGATATTTTATAATTGCAGTTTTGTTTTAATCTTCAGCCTAAAGGTTTGGTTTTGTTCTGATTTTTGAACACTTGTGTTATTGTTTTAATGGATAAATGGTTAGAATAACAAAAGGGCATTTTCTATTGTTATCTGCTACTATTCCTAAATTGGTCAATGAATATAACTTGTAGTATATTTAGTTTTTGAATCTACTAACAATTTGATGGCCTAATTTGTATTCTGTGAGAAGGATGTGGACTCCCCCATAGAGGTCAGTGCATTGGGTGGGGCCAGTGGCTGAGACTTCTTCGGTCAGCTTGGTGAGTCAAGGGCTGAGAGATGCATTAGGCACCACGGTTATAGCTGTAGAGTTTGTCATTTCTCCTTTGTCCTTTATCAAAGTTAGTATTTTGTAATTTTGTTCCTAACCATCCAAGCAAACCATTTTGTTTGCTCCCTTGTTTTGAATTGTTACTTACATCACTCTGAGATGCTCTTAGACCTATTTACTTTTTACATGTTTATAGAGCAACTGTTATAGAGTGCTAGCTGCTGCCATGTGAAGAAGCACATGTTTGCTTCCTCTTCCTCCATGATTATAAGTTTCCTGAGGCCTTTCCAACCATACTGAACTGTGAGTAAATTCGACCTCTTTCCTTTATAAATTACCCGGTCTCAGGTATGTCTTTAGTAGCAGCATGAGAATGGTCTAATACACAGGCATCTTGTAAATATTAAGTCATATAATCCCTGCAACAAGCAATGAGATAGGTATTATTATTCTCGTTATACAGATTAGGAACTAAGATACAGAGACATTCAGTACCAAGCTCTAGGCACCATAAAGACAGGGTCAGAAATCTTCTTCAACCCAAGTTCCAGATTCTCTGCTCTTTTAAAAATTATTTGTATTGTTATAGAATTCGCTTATAATATTTGCCACTTTAAATATAACATAATTCAGTGAGTTATAGTATATTCACTGTGTTGTGTAGCCATCACTACTATTTCCAGAACATTTCCATTACCCATAAAAGAAATCTTGTACCATCAGCAATCAATACTGACCTCACCCACCCACAAAAGAAATCTTGTACCATCAGCAATCAATACTGACCTCACCCACCCACATCCCTCACCCCCTATCAATCACTCATCTGCTTTCTGTCTATATAGATTTGCCTATTCTGTACATTTCATATAAATGGAATCAAGTGATGTGTGGCCTTTTGTGCCTGGCTTCTTTCACCTACCATAATGCTTTCAGGTTCATCTGTATTTTAGCAAGCGTCATTACTTCACTCCTTGCTATAGCTGAATAATATTCCATTGTATGGATATACCACATTTTATTTATCCACTCATCGGTAGATGGACATTTGGATTGTTTCCACTTTGGGGCTAATATGCATAATACCTTTATGAACATTCATATACCCATTTTTGGGTGAACATATGTTTTCAATTCTCTTGGATATGCACTTTGGAGTAAAATTGCTGGGTCATATGGTAAGACTATGTTTAACTTTTTGAGGAACTGCCAAACTGTTTTCCAGAGTGGCTGCACTATTTTATATTTCCACCAGCAATGTATGTGGCAGAATCTGTACTGTCAAGGGCTGTAATGTATTACTAATCAGCATTTAACTTGAATTTAACTCGTTCAGATATCACTGTGTTTACCCCCACTTTATTTCTGCTTGTATTTGTATGACATCTCCAAACTTTTACCTTCAGACTGGGTCATTCATAGTTAAATACCTCTCTTTAATACAACACCTGCAAAACCTGTGGGTTTTGGACAACCATAAGATTATTTAACTATTAAATCAAGATTTGTTGCTACAGCAGATATATTTACTCTTACTTTGCTGTATTTATTTTATGCTTTCTCTTTTTAATGTTTTCTTCCTCTTTATTTTTTTCTCTTTTGCTCTATATAAGGTCTGTTTTATTTTTTTTCCCCATCTGGTAATTTGGATGTAGTACAGTTAGATTATATTTCTGGTAGTGGCTATGTTTTAACTTTATGTAAAATTTTTAAACATGTATTATCAATTATCAGTTTCAGATATGAAGCAAGATGTTTTAGTATTTTCTACAAAAGATGAATATTCTGTATACTATCATTATATCTGGCTCCATACTCATCGCACACTGTTCTCTAAATTGGTGTGCTCTGATATTTCTGACCCTACTAATTTTAGCTATGTTATAATTATTTCTATATTGTGCAGCTTTTCTCCCCAGAATAAGAATATTTTGATGCTGTCTTGTAATGCTAATTATCGGTGCTATTTGGCTTGGTTGTGTGATCAGTCCTTTCATAAAACAGCCTCTTCTTTTGTGGATCTTTTGGCTTGCTGAAATAAAAAAGCAAATGGGTGATACATCCTCTGAGTCCTCACATGTTGGAGACTTGTTCCTACAGCTTTTACTAAAGACAAACAAGTGGACTGAATATAGTATTCTCAGATCACATGTTTTTCCATCACAAATTTTCTTGACCTATTTTCTCAGACTTTCTGGGATCTGATGTTGCTGAGGAAATTCTGACCAAACCAGGATTTTAAATTTTCTTTGTGATTTGTTTTTCAGACCTGGGTGTTTGTTGGATTCATCCTTGAATTTTAATAATTTTCACCAGGCATTATTGTATATATTATTCAGAACACAGTTAGCCCAGTCATTTTTGTCAATTTAGTTTTTCCTGCATTTCAGGATGATTTTTGTTGTATAACTGCACGCTATTTTAGCTTCCACTTGTTGTATGCTCTAGGTCGATCAGCCCACGTGTTGCTATGGCGAGCATGCCCCAGTAGCCTTCCATATATGCCTTCCTTTCTCTTGTGGTTGTTATTTATTTTTCATTTTCCTTTGCATCTTCCAAGATTGTCTAAAGCCTGTTCATACTCCCAGCCCCCGACTCAGGTTTCTACAGTATTAATTATCTTCTTTGCTACTTCTATTTTGTACATTCTGCACTGGTGTTATTTTTCTCTCAGTTTCTTTCCTTAAACCTGGCAAATGTCTCTTCTTGTCAGTCTGCTCTATGATGAAGCTTCCTGTACACTCGTAGCTGACCAGCAGAATAATACTGGATAAACATCTCAAAATGGAATTAACATATATACGCTCTGCTTTTTTTTTATTGCCTTCCCCATGTCTTACAATTATGATATGTTATGTTGGCTTTTCCATTGGCTTCCTTTTAAAGCTTAGGTAATGTACTACAACTTTTATTCCTGTTTCATCCATGTTTGATGGTGGCTTCAATCCCCCACTGTGTGAAGTCAGGACATCTGTGTCCTTACTCCTCCTTGTACATCTTCCCCTGACACATTTTGATCCTCCAATCAGTCAAGTTTTCCACACGTCCTTCTTAGGGTGACTCTAAAACATGAAAACCATGAATCAGTATTATCACAATGAAACTACTCAGTGCAGGCCAAAAAATGTGCCAGAATCCTACCTTCTTCTTGGAAACTCAATGCCATAGACCCTGGAGATTCAGAGAAGAATATTCCTAGAACAAAAATGAAGTGGAATCTAATTTTTTGCATCAAGTGTTTAAAACAACAGAGCAATTTTGTTGGCTTCCTATTAAATATATGACATTCTTGCAGTTTTTTTGTTTTTGTTGTTTTATTTCTGTTTTGTTTTCTCCTGGAGCTTACGGTTGCACATTTTTGTGGTGCTTTTTGCTTTTCTCATGTTTATTTTTTTAAAACTCTTCAGACACTTTTTATTTTACCATATTCTGACATTTTCCTTCCAAATCCCTCTCCCCTATCCCCTACAATAAATCACTTGCCTACTTCAGCTGCCGCATGGCTGTCATCTGGGACCTCAGAACAGTGCCTCTCTGTTTCCTAGATAGATATATGTCTTTCTCTTCTTGATTTAGTTCCTCAGAGTCCTAGAGAACATATCCATACCCCTTTATAAGGAGGGGCTGGCTTAAACATTACAATATCACAAGAAAGTTGCAGGCCAATTTTCCTCAAAAAGGTGATAATGCTTTAACAAATACAATCTAGTAATATATACATATATACACACACATATATTTGTGTATATATATTTCTATGCATGGGAATACATATATATTTTGTATATATGTATACATTTATATTACATATTATATATTACACATATAGCATATTATATATTCCATATATTATATATTACATATTATATATGCATATTACATATTATATGTGTAATATAATATGTAATATATGTATATTATATATTACATATATAATATGTAGTATATACATATATAAAGTTGGATGTATATAATATATATTTATAAATATATAAAAATATATAATATATTTATATCTTTATAATATTATATATATAACTTTATATTATATATATATATAAAGTGGGATTTATCCTAGAAATTCAGGATTGCTTAATTGTCAAAAATCCATGTATTTCACAGTGTTAACAAATTAAATAAGAAAAAACATGATCTCAATAGATGCACAAAACAACAAATTCTAACACCTATTCTTGGTAAAAAACAAATAAACAAAACAACAACATCAACAATAAAAATCTCGCAGCAAACAAGAACAGAAGGGAGCTTTCTCAACCTCTGAACTGTAAAACACTTAATGGCAAAACACTGAACATTTCTCTACTAGGATAAATTAAAAGGCAAGGGCATCAAATATCACCACATTTATGATAAACACTGGTCTAGACAGTAAGACACTGCAAGAAAAAAAAAGAAAAATAGTCATACCTAGTGAAAAAGAAGAAACATAATTGTCTTTATTTGCAGAAAATATGATTATCTGTGTTTAAATATTAAAGATTCTACCAAAACAAGCTACAACTAATATTCACTGAATCCTTTTGCCAGTGGTGGATCTTGCTTCTGTGTTGATGGCTGCTGATTGATCAGGGTGGTGGATGCTGAATGTTGAGGTGGTTGTGGCGATTTCTTAAAATATGACAGCAGTTAAGTTTGTCACGTCACTTGACTTTTTCTTACACAAAAGATTTATCTGTAGCATGTGATACTGTTTTATAGCATTTATCCACAATAGAGCTTCTTTCAAAATTAGAGTAAATCCTCTCAGACCCTGCCACCAGTTTATCAACTAAGTTTATGTACTGTTCTAAATCTTTTGTTGTCATTTCAACAACATTCACAGCATTTTCACCAGGAATGAATTCCATCTCAAGAAACTACTTTCTCAGCTCAACCATAAGGAAGCAATTCAACTCTGATCATGAGATTGCAAGCAATCAGTCCCATCTTCAGGCTCCACTTCTAATTCTAGTTCTCTTGCTAGCTCTACCACGTCTGCAGTTACTTTCCCCACTGAAGTCTTAAACCCCTCAAAGTCGACTTTTTCCAAACTCCTGTTATTGTTCATTTTTCTACTTCCTCCCATGAATTACAAATGTTCTTAATGGCATCTAGGTAGCTGAATCCTTTCCAGAAGGTTTTCAATTTATGTTGCCCGGATCCATCAGAGGAATTACTGTTGATGGCAGCTATTGCCTTACAAAATGTGTTTCTTAAATAATAAGACTTGAAATTTGAAATTACACCTTGATCTATGGGCTGCAGCACTGATGTTGTGTTAAACAGACAAGAAAACAATATTAATCTCTTTGCACATCTCCATCAGAGTTCTCAGGTGAACCTAGTGCTTTGTCAATGAGAAGCAATATTTTGAAAACAAAAAATCTTTTTTTTCTGAGTAGTAGGTCTCAACAATGGGTTTAAAATATTCAGTAAACCAAGCTGTAAACGGATGAACTGTCATTAATATATTGTTGTTCCATTTCTAGAGCACAAGCAGAATAGATTTAGCATAATTCTTAAGGGTTCTAGAATTTTCCGAATAGTTGGTGAGCATTGGTTTTAACTTAGTGTCACCAGTTGAATTAGCCCCTAATAAGAGGGTTAGTCTGTCCTTGAAGCTTTGAAGCCAGGCATTGACTTCTTTTCTCCAGCAATGAAAGTCTTAGATGGCATCTTTTCCCAATAGAAGTCTGTTTCATCTGCATTTAAAATCTGTTGTTTAATGTTGCCATCTTCATCAATAATCTTAGCTAAATCTTCTGGGTAACTTGCTGCAACTTCTTCATCAGCACATGCTGCTTCACCTTGTACTTTTATGTTATAGAGACGGTTTCTCTCCCTAAGCCTCATGAACCAATCTCTGCTAGCTTCCAGCTTTTCTGCAACTTCTTCGTCTCTCTCAGCCTTCATAGTATTAAAGAGAGTTAGGGACTTTCTCTAGATTAGGCTTTGGCTTAAGGGAATGTTGTGGCTAGTTTGAGCTTCTAACCTGACCACTAAAACTTTCTCCATATTAACAATAAGTCTGTTTAGCTTTCTTATCATTCACGTGTTCACTGGAGTAGCACTTTTAATTTCCTTCAAAAACTTTTTCTTTGCATTCACAACTTGGCTTTCTAGTGTAAGAGGCCTAGCTTTCAGCCTATCTATCTCTGCTTTTGACTGTCTTCCTCACTGAGCTTAACCATTTCTAGCTTTTTATTTAAAATGAGAGATGCACAACTCTTCCTTCCCCTTGAATACTTAGGGGCCATTGTAGGGTTATTAATTGTCCTAATTTCAATATTGCTGTGTCTCAGGAAATGTCTAAGCCCAAGGAAAAAGAGAGAGAAGGGGAAATGGCTAGCCAATGGAGTGGTCAGAACACACACAACATTTATTGATTAAGTTCACTGTCATATATGGGTGCAGTTCATGGTGACCCAGAACAATTACAATAATAATATCAAAGATATAATAATAATGAAAAAGTTTGGAATATTGCAAAACTTATCAAAATGTGACACCAAAACCTGAGATAAGCACATGCTATTAGAAAAATGGTGTAACACAGGGTTGCCACAAACCTTCAATTTGTAAAAA
Organism: Colobus angolensis palliatus; assembly: GCF_000951035.1. NCBI lineage: Eukaryota > Metazoa > Chordata > Mammalia > Primates > Cercopithecidae > Colobus > Colobus angolensis. The sequence continues at coordinate 4,085,090 of NW_012116166.1, forward strand.
ACACGATATCTCCAAAGCACAATAAAACAAAGCACAATAAAATCAGGTATGACTATATATATATATATATATATATACACACACACACACACACACATAACCAGGCACAGTGGTTCACGCCTGTAATCCCAGCACTTTGGGTGACTGAGCAGGGGAATCATGAGGTCAGGAGTTCGAGACCAGCCTGACCAACATGGAGAAACCCATCTCTACTAAAACTACAAAAATCAGCTGGGTGTGGTGGTGCATGCCTGTAATCCCAGCTACTTTGGAGGCTGAGGCAGGAGAATCGCTTGAACCCGGGAGGCAGAGGTTGCGATGAGCAGAGATCACACCACTGTACTCCAGCCTGGGCAACAAATGCGAAACTCATCTCAAGATAATAATAATAATAAAAATTGTATATATCCAGGTGTGTACATGTGTATTTATTTATATAGAAATGCAATGATCTAGGTTAGTTAAAGAAATTTGTAAAAGAACAAAGTTAAATAGCTCATATTACCTGATTTCAAGCTTACTATAAAGCTTCAGTAGTGAAGACAGTGTGTATTAGTTAAAGGACAGACTTACTGCTTAACAGAATGAAATAAAAAGGTCAGAAATACACCCACTCAAACACGGTCAATTGATTTTTGACAAAAGTACTAAGAAAATCCAGTGAGGAAAGGACAGTCTTTTTAACGAATGTGCTGGAAAAATTGAACATCCATGTGCAATAAATAAATAAAGGAACTTGACATCATACCAGACACAAGCATTAACTCAAAATAAATTGTAGACCTAAATGTAGGAATTGATTGTGTATATTCTGGAATAAAATATAAAAGAATGTTATTGTGACCTTAGATTAAGCAAAGAAGACCCAGAAAAAAATGATCATTTGTATTTTATTATAATTAAAAACTTTTGTACTTCATAAGACACCATTATGAAAATGAAAAGGCAAACCAGCACTGGGGGAAAATTTTCACAAAACAGTATCTCATAAAAGACTTGTAACCAGGATAGATAAAGAACTCATATAGTGCAATAAAAAATAAAAAGTAGCAAAATGTTTTAATTATCATTTCACAAAAGAATGTATACAGATGACAAATCAGCATGAGAAAAAATGTTCAACATCATTAGACATTAGAGAAATGCAAATTAAAATCAAAGTGAGATACCATCATACACCTATTAGAATGGTGTAAAAAAATGCCAAGTGCCCAGCCAGAATGGCTATTATTATAAAGTCAAAAACCTATAAATGTTGGTGTGGAGGCTGTGAAAAGGGAATGTTTATATACTGTTGGTGGGAATGTAAGTTAGTACAACCTTTACGAAAAACAGTATGAAGGTTTCTCAAAGAGCTAAAAGTAGATCTACCATTTGATCCAGCCTTCCCACTACTGGGCATGTACCCCCAAGGAAAAGAAGTCACTGTATCAAAAAAACACCTGTAGGCATTTTTGTTGTTGCACAATTCACAACTGCAAAGACATACAATCCACCTAAGTGCCCATCAACCGATGAGTGGATAAAGAAAACATGGTACACACACATCATGGAATACTACTCAGACATAAAAGAGAATGAAATAATGTAGTTAGCAGCAACTTGGATGAAATGGGAGGCCATTATCCTAACTGAAGTAACTCAGGAACAACAACTAAAAAAAAAAAAAAACAAATATTGCATGTTCTCACTTATAAGTGGGTGCTAACCTATGGATACCCAAAGGCATACAAAATGGTATAAGGGATATTGGAGACTTAGAAGAGGGGAGGGTGGAAGGGGATGAGAGATGAAAAATTACCTATTTAGTGCAATGTCCACTATTTGGGTGATGGGCACACTAAAAGCCCAGACTTCACCACTATACAATTCATGCATGTAACCAAAAACCACTTGTACCCCTGAAACTACTGAAATAAAAAAAAAATTAAATGCCAAATGCTGCCAAAAATGTAAAACAACTGGAATCCTCATCCTTTACTGATGAGAATACAAAGTGGAACAGCCACTTTGGAAAAGAGCATGATAGTTTCTTATAAAATTAAACATATGCTTACTATGTGGTGCAGCCATTTCAAGCCTAGATATTTACTTAAACACAATGAAGCATTCATTCACACAAAGGCTAGTATACAGATGATCAGGGCATAATATCTCAAAGCTGGAAGCAACCCAAACACGCCTCTTCTGGTGATAGAAAAACACATTCTCCTATGGTCTTACAATAGAATACTACACAGCAACAAAAAGGAATGAATTACTCATCCACTAACCAATATGGATGAATCTCAAAAGTATTACACCAAAGGAAAGGATTTTCCATGATTCCATTTATACGAAATTCTCAAGAACAAAAATCCGTGGAAGAAAGCTTTTTGGAGTGACGGAACTGTTCTGTGTCATAATCAAGCATGCGTCAAAACTCATCAAATTCCAAGATTAAATATGGAAACTTTGATTCTATGTAAATCTTACTTCCATAAAGCTGATTGATTAAGAAAGACAGTGCTTAGCAGACCAGCTTTCTATCTTCATGAGTCTTTGCCCTTGGACCAACCTCCACTTTTGGGAATGGTTAAACTATGCATGGGATTTTAGGTTCCACTATTTCTTCTCCTCCAAATGTTGAAAACATTGTCTTCTAGCATCCAAGTGTTACTTTTGAAAACTCAAATCGCAGTCTGATTCTCATGGGGTGACTTTTTCTTCTTGCTTTAATTTTTATGATAATGATATTAACAAATCCTTACTGAGAGCTGCAGTGTTCCCGGGCCTGTTCTCCACATCCTACTCCCAGCGCCTTGGGATTGCTCTGTGATAAATCTAGCCATAAAGTCTTTTTCATTACTGTTCTGAGAACTCAGAGAACTTCTCCAATATAAAGACTACTATCCTTTGGGGGCGGTTTCTTCTATTGTTTCCTGACCATTTTTTCTGTCTCAGCATCTTCTGTTCTCTGCTGCTAGTACATCCAATAATAGGGATTAGACCTCTTGGGATTGATCTTTTATTTCTCTTATCTCTTATCTTATAATTTCTCCTCTTTCCAGACCTTTTATTGCTTCTCTTATTTTGGCAATCATGATTTTAATCTCTAAGACGTTTTCTGTTTTCTGAGTGATCCTTCTCCCTAGGCTACTGTTCTTGTTCTTGAATGTAATCTTTTCTTGAAAGACACTGAATGTGCTTTCAGAACATTTGTTTTATCTTGATTTTATATTGGCCTTTCTTTTACCTGCTACACAGACACACACACACACTCACACATCCCTGATGATCCTTGGTTGTCTACTCATAGATAAGAAGGGTGAGGTAGGTGGGTGAGCTTCCTGCAAGGCAAGTTCTTCAAGTGAAGATTCTGCTAGGAGTTCTTTGGGAGACAGAGAACAGCAGAAAAAAATTGAATAACAGGTTTTGGATTAGGTGAGGAGAGGGTTGGAAGAAGGGGTAAGTCAGGGAAGGGTGGGGGGAGGAGACACCTGATACCTACCAAAATGAGTTCAGTCGGTCCTATGAATTATCATTCAAACAGAAAGATATAGCCCTTTTCCAGGAAATATGTTGTGTTTGTTTGTTTGCTTGCCTGTGTTTTGGTGTAAGGGTCTCCTTCACCTCTCCCCAAGAGATAAATTCCAGCAACCTGAATTCAAGTAAGCATGAAGAAATAGGAAAGGACAATCCTTAGGTTGTACAATGAACTCCAATTAATCCACCCACTTCTAGCCCAACTCTACTCCCCTGTTCTCTGATTGTCTCTGAACCAGGAACCTCTCAGGCCACCTAGCCTCCACCTCCTCGCCCATCTCCTGCTGCACATTCTGATCCATGCTATTTTTGAATTATTCATGCACAAACATACTACTATCCACTCTGATTCAGAATACCTTTTCATCCTGGTTAAAGACCTGCTCCCTACTCTCTTATATTCGACTTTCTATAGGATTTTTTGTGTATTTGTCTTATCTTTTTTTTCTTTTATTTGTACTTCCATCTGGTCATCACCACTGGATCTGAGAAAAGCAGAATGTAAACAACTGGGCCTTTACTCTTTTAAGGTAAAAGTCCTCTTCACCCTTCATCTTTTGCCCACCAAAACTGCTTCTGCTAATGGAATCTGCATTAATCCATTTTCACACTATAGATAAAGACATACCCAAGACTGGGTAATTCATAAAGAAAAATAAGTTTAATGGGCTCACAGTTCCACATGGCTGGGGAGGCCTCATAATCATGGCAGAAGGCAAGTCACATCTTACACGGCAGCAGGAAAGACAGAATGAAAGCCAAGAGAAACGGGTTTCCCCTTATAAAATCATCAGATCTTATTCACTACCACAAGAACAGTATGGGGGACACTGCTCCCACAATTCAATTATCTCCCACTGGGTCTCTCCACAACACGTGGGCATTATGGGAGCTACAATTTAAGATGAGATTTGAGTGGGGACACAGCCAAACCATATCAGAATCCACCACCACAGCCCTGTATAGGTCACTATGATAAAACGTTGTGAAAAGTTCTATGACCATTTTAAAGATAGTCAAAACATTTATATATTCCTTATAAGTTCTACGTATTTGTCAAGCAAATCAAGATAAATTTTATAATAACAAAGATGAATCACATAATCAATTTTTCTATATTCTTACTTAATATGGTTCTAGCTTTGCCAAAGACTGAATGGTTGGTTTAAATCGTTCACTATAATTTTGGTTTTCCAATAACAACTTTAAAAATTGCTTCATATATTTAGATGTTGTTATGTAGGGCATAAAAGTTCATGGTTACTTTAACTTTATAATAAAGTGGATCTTTTAATGAAAAAAGATAGCTATAGTCCATTAAATTTTTTATTTTACGTTTTATTTTCCCAGTACCTAATATTGTCAGTGCAGCTTTCTTTGGTTTATATATTCTTATCTTGCCCTTGCCTATCCCATTATTCTTACCTTTTCTCAGAAAATTTGCTTTTGTTGTTTCTCCTAAGCAGTAAAAAGCCTCTATTTCTATTTCTATTTGGTTTTGATCCATGAAAAAAAATGTAATACCATTCATTCATTTACCAAACGTTTATTGAACAAATGTTATGTGTTATATCTCATATTCAAAGGTGAAAAGAACAAACACTGTCCTAGCCGTTATAAATTTTGCACCTTATTTTCTCTATTTAGATATATAAACGTCTTGATTTTTAGTTCATTCTTCAAATCCTTAGCTTTGGATTAAAAGGGGGAAAGGAAAATAATAATATAATACTTATTCATTATTTAGAAACAAATTTTCTTAAAAAACTAGAAATACAAGACAGCTTCCTTAACCTGATAAATAATATTGATTAAAAACATACCTATAGCAAATATATACTTCTTGAGATCATAAATGACAAAAAGCATGTCCAATTTTATTAATTCTACTAAACATTTTAATGGAGGTTCTAACCAGTGCAATAAAGCAAGAAAAATAAATAAAGACACATCAATTTTGGGGAAAAAAATTATCATTATTTACAGATGACATGATTGTGTACAAAGAAAATCCAAAAGAATCCATATACAATTAGAATCAACATAGAACCTAGGAAAGGTGCTAAAATGCCAGGAAATATACAAAAATCAATTTTATTTCTATATACCATCAACAAAACAAACAGAAAATAAAATATTAAAAATTAACACTTACATTAGCATCAGAGTACAACAAATATCTAGAAATAAATCTAATAAAAATGTGCAAGACATCTTCACTAAAAACTACAAATTTTTATTGAGGGAAACCAAAGGAAAATCTAAATAAATGGAAGATTTGATTTGTAGAGACATGAAGCTTCCCAAATTGCCCTATTACTCTGCAAATGTACTACGATCCCCCAAATATCTAAGCAGAGGTGTGTGAGTGTGTGTGTGTGTTAGTATATAAATTTACGAGATGATTCTTAAAGGTTTATGAAAATTCAAAGGGCCTAAGATAGCCAAGGCAATTGTAAGGCAGAACAAATAATCTGAAAAACTCACATTACCACATATTAAGACTTTTAATAAAGCTATAATACATAGTTCAGTGTGATATTAGTGCAAAGATAGATCAAAAAACCCCAAATGAAATAGAAGAAAGAGTTCAGAAACAAAACACACCAATATTCAGCCACCTGATTTATGAAAACTCGACTCCATAGTGTAGCCTTTTCAATAAATGGTGCTAAGCTAATTAAATATCTAGAAGAGAAAAAAAAATGTATATTGACCCCTATCTTACATCATACACAAAAATCAATTCCAGATGGACTGCAGCTCTAAATGTGAAATGTTAAACAGTAAAACTTTAAGAGGAAAACATCTTGTAAATGTGAGTACACACAAATTCTTGTGTTTTTTTTTTTTTTTTCTTTTTTTTGAGACAGAGTCTTGCTCTGTCGCCAGACTGGAGTGCAATGGTGTGATCTCGGCTCACTGCAACCTCCGCCTGCCAGGTTCAAGCAATTCTCCTTCCTCAGCCTCTTGAATAGCTGGGAACACAGGCACCCGCCACCACGTCCTGCTAATTTTTGTATTTTTAGTAGAGACAGGGTTTCACCATGTTGGCCAGATGGTCTCTATCTCTTGCCCTCGTGAAGTACACACAAATTATTAATAAGAACACACATATACCACAAACATGAAGAATAAAAAGGCCAGCCACAGCATGGTAGAAGAAACACACACACACACACACACATACACACACACACATCTCCAGCAAAGGTCTCTTATTGAAATATGTATTTGGAACTCTCACTAGTTAATTAGAAGAAAAGATTTTTAAAATAGATAAATGGTCCAAAGACATGAACAGATACTTCACAAAAAGACTTCTAACTGACCAATAAACTCATAAAAAAGGCATTTAATACTAGTCAGGGAGATGTAAAATGTCATCAGGAAAGTGTAAATTAAAATTAAAGTACAATGCTCTAATCATCAGAGTGGCTAAAACTGAAAGAACAGAAAATGCTGATGTATATAGACGAACTGGAACTCTCATGCACCCTTCCTGATGGTGAAAATTGCAGTATTTTGGAAAAGTGTTTGGCAGTGTCTACTGAACCTGACCATCTGTGTATCTTTGCTTCAGCCATTCTACTCCGAAGTGCATACACAACCAAAATGCACAGATATTTTTAACAACAACAAAAAAAATGTATTAGTAGATCCATGGTAGTGCCATTCACATTAATCAAAAACTGGAAACTCCTGAAATGCCATCAACAGTCAAATGGATAAGGAAATCATGATGCATCATACAATGGGGTGCCCTCCAGCAGAGAAAACAGAAAATCGACAACTGCCTTCTCCAAAGAAATCTTACAAACATAATGTTGAGAGATAGAATCCGGAAGAATAAATGCATACTCTATGACTCAATTTATGTTTAGCAAGAGTCTGGATAGTGATTACCCTTGGCGGGGGCAGAAGCTTCCTTCTTGGGAAGGAAGCAAGAAGTACCCTCTAGGTTTTAGTCATGTTCCTCCTATTGATCTACAGTGCTTATTACACAGCTGAGTTCATTGTGTGCAAATTCATTGAGCTGATCGTACAGCCCTTTTCTCTATGTGTTATACTTTCATAAAGTTAAACAAAAATAAATAAAAGACAACTTACCTTTATTTTTATTTATTTATGCATGTACTTATTTATTTATGAGACAGAGTCTCACTCTGTCTCCCAGGTTGGAGCGCAGTGGCATGATCTCAGCTCACTGCAACCTCTGCCTCCCAGGTTCAAGCGATTCTCCTGCCTCAGCCTCCCAAGGAGATGGGACTACAGGTACCACTACCATGCCTGGTGAATTTTTGTATTTTTGGTAGAGACGGGTGTTCACCATGTTGGCCAGACTGGTCTTTAACTCCCGACCTCAGGTAATCTGCCTGCCTCAGCCTCCCAAAATGCTGAGATTACAGAAATGAGCCACTGTGCCTGGTCAACTTACCTTTATTTTTATAATTGTTGGTTCTACATGAACTGAACACAGGAGTATTATGTTTAGATCATCTTTGTAAAATGAGAATATGAATATTGTTCTTCTGCACCCTTTTTAGCTTTCTTCACTAGAAATATTTACGCCCAAACTATTGTCATTTTTAGGAATTGTTATTTTATGTATTGTATATTATTTTGGATTTTGTATAATAGCCACATTGACCCCAATTATATAGACTTAAACATCTGGCTGGATTTCAGTTCTTATTTTAGACTTTTTATAGCTCATACTCTATTCCTGGCTTGCAGATTTTGATTCACCTCTCATTTAACTGGGAAACATCTTTCCAGAGGCTCTTATAGAAAGAATAGCTGATTCATGATTTTTGTCATATTTGATAGGATTGGTCTTTCTTCTACCTCCTTATTTAACCCTCGTTTTCTGATTATTACTTGTGGGTTTTTTTTTGTTTGTTTGTTTGTTTTTTGAGATGGAGTCTTTCACTGTCACCAAGGCTGGAGTGCAGTGGTGCCATCCCGGCTCACTGCAAGCTCTGCCTCCCAGGTTCACACCATTCTCCTGCCTCAACCTCCTGAGTAGCTGAGATTACAGGTGCCCGCCACCATGCCCGGCTAATTTTTTGTATTTTTGGTAGAGACGGGGTTTCACCATGTTAGCCAAGATGGTCTCCATCTCCTGACCTCATGATCCACCCGCCTCGTACTCCCAAAGTGATGTGATTACAGGCGTAAGCCACCACTCCTGGCACTTGTGGGTATTTTTTTAAACTTCTGCTTGTGGACCTAGTTTTGTTCGCTCTTTTCAAAATAATTAGTAATGTGGAAATTAATCATCTTATTATTATACTCACATGGTTGGACTAAAATTTCGAGAAAATATATTTTTCATATTTATCAACATGGAAAATGTAAAATATCTCTCTACTCACCCTTAGGTAAAATGATAAATTCTGTGAACCTCTTATGTAAAATGATAATTCTGTGTACTGTCTTAATATCATACACTCTGTATTCCCAATCTTAGTTGATATATATGGAATTTAAATATTTCCATTAAATAACTTATTTTCTCCTTTGCCGTAAACTCCATAGTCATATTTAACACAATTATTCTGAATAAATATTGTTTCCTTTTTAGTGCTTTGTGCCATTTCATTTACACTACATCTTCCCATTTCTTGAGTTGTGTATTATTTATATGCATTCATTCAGCTGGAGCACTTCTTTGAGTATTTTTTTAATGAAGGGCACATGGGTGGTATACTTCCTAAGTACTTTCATATTTCAAAATCTGCAAGGTTGTCTCAGGAATGATAGTTTGAGAGGATGTAAAATTGTGTTTTCAATTAAAAATAAACTTTTATTATTACAAAGGCAGTATATGTACACAGTAGAAAATTAGGAAATACAGAAAAGTAAAAGTAAGATAATAAAACCACCATATTTCCACTACTTAAGAGATTACCACTATTAACACCCCGGATGATATCCTCTCAGATCTATTGCTACGCATGTAGATGCATATTTTATCAAAGTAAGATTACACTGTGTACATTGTTTTGCAACGTGCTTTTATTCAATAAATAAATGTCTACGTTTCCATGGCATTTAATTGTAATATCATTGACATGGTCTGGCTGTGTCCTGACAGAAATCTCATCTTGAATTGTAGCTTCCATAATTCCCCCGTGTTAGGGGAGGGACCTGGTGGGGGATAATTGAATCATGGGGGTGGTTTCCCCCATACTCTTCTTATGGTACTGAATAAGTCTCATGAAATCTGATGGTATTATAAGGGATTTTCCTTTTCGCTTAGTTCCCATTCTCTCTCTTGCCTGCTGCCATGTAAAATGTGCCTTTCACCTTCTGCCATGATTATGAGGCTTCCCCAGCCACATGGAACTATGAGTCCATTAAACCTGTCTTCCTTTATAAATTACTCGGTCTCGGGTGTCTTTATCAGCAGTGTGAGAATGGACTAACACAACCATTAAATGCCCAAGCTGTACTTGAATTTTCCCAATTGTCTTTTACAGTTAGTTTGCCCAAAATAGATGCAATCTGGGTGGCTATTCCCTTATTTTATGTCAGTCTGGAACAAGCCCTTTTTCATGATGATGATTGTTGAACACAGTGGGACAAATGCTCATCTTCTAGATTTTTCTGCTCAGCTCTTTCTGCACCATTATTGAGAAACAATCATCTTTCTGCAAATCTCTATAAACATTTCTTCCTGGCCTCCTGTCTTTTAGCATCGCAGAAGCAAATTCAGATAGCAACTTAATTTCTGCCCCTGCTTCCTGACTTGTATTGTCTACTCTTGAACTTCAAAAATGTCATGGAGCACTATCTCCATGGGGAGCTGTTCATTAATTATGACTGGTTCTCAGGTACTCAGTGAGCTTTCATCTAAAAGCTGAAGTTTTTATTGAGCTCAAACAATTTTTTTTTTTTTTTGTCTGCTATGCTATTTCCTTCTGGAATTTCTAGCACATGTGATTTGCATTTCCTGGACTTACCTCCTAAACTTGTCTACTTCCTGTTCTTTGATTCATTTTCATGTCTTTTCTCTGAGTTATAAGAAAGCATATTCAAGCTCATGGATCTGGGAATGAACACAAGGGTGGAATTCTCAGGGTTAGTACATGACTCAGGGGCACGGGTATTAGCAACTCCAAGCAGTATCTGTTGAGTTCTTCCCTGACTCAGGTTCTAGTCTACACACTCTACAAGGATCACCTCAATCAATCATCAGATCAAACCTGTTAGATGAGGATTCTCACTAGACCCATTTTACAAACGATGAAACTGAGACACCTAGGGGATACTAACTTGCTCAATTACAAGGCTAATAAGTAGTCAGGCTGGGATTCAAACCCAGGCTTCTCCTCACTCTCTACACTGCTGGGATCCTGGATTGGTCCCACCCTGCCTGTCTCACAGCCCCATTGCCCCCCGTCACTTCTTAGTGGGCTCCTACTGAACTCCTTTCCAGGTAAATTGTTCATTTGAATGTTGCCAGTGATGGACAGGCACATCCTTGGTCTGCTGCTTTGAGCTCTACATTTCACAGAAATGTTGTCAAACTGTTGTGATGTGGCTGGCTACCTTCCCTGATTTCCATTATGGACACAGATTTTTCTCCTATATACATTCCCTTGGATATTTCCATGGAAAACCTCTAAATTTCTTTATCTCTTCTACCAAAATGCAAGCCAGCATGAGCTTCCATTCCTATTCCCCATCACTCCCATTTATCCTCTTTGGTTTTGCAAGCAATTGACCCATATAATGCATTCATTGTGGCCTTGCCTCACAGCCCAGCACCATACTGTCCAAGTGAAATGCCCTTTCCCTCATTCCCCCCATTGAAAATGCTTATCAACCTTCCATGGGCAGCTCAAATGCCAACTGGCCCTTAAAGCGCTCCTTCACCCCATTTCATGTCCTCTCCTTCCTCAGATGTCCCATAGGAACCTCTACTCCCCGGTGGCCTGCTCTCAGTCAGGATCCCAGCACCAAACAGATGGTGCATCCCAGCGAGGATAATCCAGGGAGAGTTTATGCACAAAGGGGTAGACTACAAAGTAATAAGTGTCTGTTGTCTAAACCTAACAGAAAGAGAGAAGTCATCCCCGGGGCCTGGAAGGAGAGAATCCTGCATTGCTTTGAGAATGGCAGAGACTTTTGGTCCACGGAGCAACTACCCCAAGGTCACTGCAGAGGGAGAGAGACTCAGCAGATGAAATACTCTCACCTCAGTCCCTCTCTTCGTCCCTCCAGGCTCTTGCTAGGGTTCCCCTTTGTCAGAAACTAACCGGAGGGCACGTGGCCCAGGACCCCTTGATATAATCATGCACATCAGCCACCTGGGGCTGAGAACAGGGAAGAGAAAGGAAAGGAGTGAGTGCTGATGGGCAAAGGAAGGTATCAGCTACAGACTCTGCCACTTGCATCTTTGCATTGCTCATGGTAATCATTCGCATCTTCACTTTCCCTCCAGCTCTTGAGGGTGGGCAAAATGGCTCTGAATTTCAGTACCCCAGTGTCTAGCATGGCAGTGGGTGTGCAGCCGGAGCTCAGTGAAGTTGCGTTGAGTGAGGAAGCAGTCATGATATGCCTTCCTCATTTCTACTGTTATTCTAGAGATGGAAAAGCATGGCCTGAGTCATCTTAACTCCATTCCTGTGGGACTGTGAATTCTGTGGGACTGGGGGCTTGGGGGATTCTGTTGGAGCCATGGACAGATTCTTTGCAACATGTATGCCTGGCCTTTTGGATGTGAAACTCTGCAGCTGGCATCAGCTGTGTTGCATTCCAAATGGGCGAGCCAACCCAGGCTCCAGCATCCGTACCAGGCACAGGGAGCACCAGCAACCAGCCACTGCCTTGTGTTGCTCTTGTATTCCTTCATCAATCCATGTGTTCATTCATTTGTTAAGCACTCATTCAGCAGCTACTACATACAGCAAGGGTTCCAAACCCATATGGTGTCATGGGAAACCATTCTCCACTCTTCTGGTAACAAACGTCACACATAATCCAGGCCTAATTTTGCTCATCAGACGGTGAGAGAATGGGAACAGGAAGAAAAGGGATGGGCCTGAGGGAGCACAGCTAATAAGCAGCAAAGCACAGCTTGAGAGCTGAATACACGCTAGCACACTGCCCAGACACACATCTCAGGGACCCTGGAATAAAGGTGACTGTGTTCACATCAGAGTGAATGTGTTAAGGAGAAAAAAGAGGGCCTGGCACAGCAACTCATCATTCTAATCAAAGGACTTTGGGAGGCTGAGGTGGAAGGATCACTTGAGCCCAGGAGTTCAAGACCAGCCTGGGCAACATAGCAAGATCCTTGTCTCTACAAAAAAACTCCAAAAATTAGTTGAGCATAGTGGCATGTGCCTCGTAGTCCCAGTTACTCAGGAGGCTCAGGCAGGAGGTTCACTTGATCCAGGGGGATTGAAGCTGCAGTGAGCCATGATAGCCTGCCACCTGGGATGATCATATAATTTGTTGTGTCAACTGGATGATTTTGCAGATGGAGAGGTGTGTGGCTATACCACAAAGACAAGCATTTACCTTGACTGACCCAGACCGGTCAATGTGTATAGCCACCCTACCTGAAGGACCAGGCATACACGTTGCAAAGAATCTGTCCATGGCCCCACCAGAATCCCACAATCAATGGGAACACCAAGAGGGAAGTTAAGATGACTCAGGTCACCCTTTTCCACCTCTAAAATAGCACACACAGAAAAAGGTCATATCATGACCGCTCCGTCCCTCAACACAACCTCACGGAGCCCAGGCAGCACACCCACCACCATGTTAGGCAGTGAGTACAGACACTTCAGCCTGGGTGACAAAGTGAGACACTATCTCTAAAAAAATAAATAAATGAAAAAGAGAGAGGAAAGAAACCTTCCATTCTGGTGTTCGTGCATGGCCCCTGTAAGACTGGATAAAGTCCTTGGCTTTTCTCAGGTTCATGATAGGACGACATCACATGAGCTTGTGGCAGTGGAAATACGTGGTCAGGGATGTGGGGCATCCAAGCAGGGGAAAGGGAGCATTCCTGTGGCCAACCCACCCACACAGCCTCCAACCAACTGCATCCCAGCTTGGAAACCTGACTTTGGAAACACAATATGTGAGTCTGTGATTTTGATTAGAATGACATGGATATGAGACAGCTACATTTTTCCCCAAGGAAAAAAAAACTCTCTCCAAACAAAGGGCGAAAGAGAATCATTGTTTACTTATGCTCTATTCTTCTTAATTTCTGATATTCTTTTAGACAACTGCCAAGTCCAAGCAGAAACAGCTCTTCTGATGTAATAAATGTAGACTTTGATCTGACACTCACCAAAGCCATTCTGAAGAATTTCAGAGCAGAACATCTTGAGCAGCAAGTCATAAAATAGATGTGAGCCTTGATTTTTTTTTTAATTTACCAATAAACTAGGTCTCAAGAGTTAAAATGAGCTTTTTTCCCCAGAAGTAAACACTTGTTGTATACACTTTAAGCGACATTTTTTATAACATTCCTTTTTTTTCTTAGGATGAGCATAGAGTTCATACCTAGGAGCAAACACATCACTGTTACTGTCCTTTGAACATGTGCTGATCACGGCCTTGGCTGCACACAGATAACCCTGAAACAGACTCTTTGATCTTGCTTCTCCCAGTTTGTAACTTTTTTTTTTTTTTTTTTTTTTTTTTTGAGATGAAGTTTTACTCCTGTTGCCCAGGCTGGAGTTCAGTGGTGCGATCTCGGCTCACTGCAACCTCCGCCTCCCGGGTTCAAGCGATTCTCTTACCTCAGCCTCCCAAGTAGCTGGGATTACAGGCATGTACCACGTCCAGCTAATTTTGTACTTTTAGTAGAGACGGGGTTTCTCCATGGTGTCAGGCTGGTCTCAAACTCCCAATCTCAGGTGATCCACCCACCTTGGCCTCCCAAAGTGCTGGGATTACAGGCTTGAGCCACTGCTCCCGGACCCCAATCTGTAACTTTAAGTGGGGTTTCCAAGTCACCTGGGCAATGCCTAAAATGCCTGCCACTTGGGGTGCATATAATTTATTGTGCCAACCAGGCCACTTTGCAGATGGAGGGGGTGTTATTATGCCAGGAAAGCAAACATTTACCTTGACTGGCCCAGACCAGTCAGCATGTTTCGCCATCCCACCTGAAAAAAAGATGGATACATCAGCGGTGCGTGTATTTCCACCAAGCTGATAGAGACCTCTTTATTCAGGGCAATGATACAGGAAAAAGGGCAGGGAGAGTTGTTGTGTGTGGGCCAGCAGTAGCCTCAGGTCCCCCCCTACTCCAGGAAAAGCAGAGCAATTGCAGAGTCCCAGAGACTGTGCCTAGGACCCCCATATGTGGGAAGACCTGCCCATATTCCCTGGCATTCATCACTCGGTCAGTTTCCCTAAACACTGATCCAAAACCCACTCTTGCAACAATATTTACGAGCATACTTTCTCTGTCTCTTGCTTTTTGACATCAATTAAAATGAAGTATTGGCTGCAACTAGTTTTTCCAGAAGTTTCTATGCCAGCGAAGGATCTGAGTAAGGAGATGACTGGATAACTCTTCACCAACTGAGAAAATGCCAGCTTACCATATGGGCCATATTCCTGGGGCCCTTGGCTAGGAAAGCCTGGCTCCATTTTGCATACCTCCCATTGGTTCTCAGTGCCTACAATGACTGTTATTCACATCGTAATGGATACTAACAATAGTAGCTATTATGCATGAAGCACCCATGCTGGGCCAAGCATTGTACCAAGCACTAACTTATAACACTCTCATATCCTGATAGTGAAGATATATCAATCTCCAGCCTGCAGAGAAGGACACTGAGGTTCAGAGAGAATAACTGTCTTGCTCAAGGTCACACAGCTAGGCAGTGCTGGTGTCGACTTCCCCCAGAATCTGCCAAAAGGTAAGAAATTCTAAGTCATATATTTGCCTTTAAAAATAAGTTTGCCTCCGAAGTAGCCTTGCGGATCACTGCTATTGGTGACTAGACTTTATGCAGGAGATGAGAAAACAAGTTTATGTCTTTCTCTGTCCCTGAACATTGGGGAGTGAGTTGGTAAAAGAGCATGTACCCTAAAGAGTACACCATTTTTATTCTGCCATCAAATGAGTGTGCTCTTTAAAATATCCCATTTATTCACCAACATGGTGCTGGATATGTCAAAATGCAAAACTCAGAAAGATGGCACAGGAACAATATATTTTTAGTGCCTTTTAACTGAAATAATAATGAGAATTGTATCCCCACAACATGCTCCGGCAGGTTTGCAAGATGTAGGTACTCTGCCTAGATCCTCTGTGGACACTGCATACCTGAGGGCTAGACATACTTTCTGATCATGCCTGCTAAGTCCAAAATCGCAAAGGTTTGCCAGGTACCAGCAACTGGGAGAACACCCTGGGTAGAACCTGGGTGACATCCTTAGCAGAATTTTCTGGGTCCCAGCAACTGGGTTAGCAGAATTTTCTGGGTTTCTCTATTCCCTTTCCATTCCTCCTCTCTGAATGAGAGATCCTACCGGGGTGAATGTTTAAGGCTGACGTTTTCCACCCAGTGTGCTCCTGCAGCTTAGAAACGGACATCATGGCTTGAAAGACCAGGGAAAATAAACACAGGGCCAAACTGAGTGACTCCTGGCGTGAGTCAACATGGATGCCCCATCCTCTCATTCTGAGCACAAAGGGTGCTTAAAACTTTAATGAATTGAACTCTATGAGTAAGGGATGTTAATCATTTTAATTACCCAGCAGCTTGAAATCAGATATAACAGTCCAATAATGTATCTTTAAACGAATACCACCCTGCCCTATAAAAAATTCCTTCCAAACCATTCTAATAATTTCTATTTATCTTTTCTGACGTTAACTGTTATCCGGCCCAGCCGGCCAACAGACAGCCTTCCCCTCGCATTTGGTTTAAATGCAATGCCGTCTAGTTTTGCAATATCATTAGCGTCCCCCTGGTGGGCAGAGAGTAAGGCGGTGGCACCGGTCACACTTCACTGCTTTATCTCATATGACAAAGAGCGATGATACGCTTCAATCCAGGCCAGCCCGGCAGAGGAGAAGGTGGCCGCACAGAACTCCCCCTGCTGCCGAGAAACGCCCTCCGTGTGACTTGCTAACAGCATGAAGAGGCAGACAAATAGATTTTCCTCTATATTTATAACCAGCATCATTCTTCCTTTCAGGGCGTTCAGTGCAGGTAGCTGTTTTATATGAAATGAACAATCTTTATAGACGTACCAGAGCCATAACAAGCCTGATTTTCAGCGAAGCTGAGGTATATAACTCTTACCGAATTGTCAGGCTACTTGCTCAACAAATCAAGCCTAACTTATGATGTTTGCAGTGTAATTTTTATTCCTGTTTGACTAGCCAACTACCCAGTGGTAATAGGATGTTAGGAAGGGCAGTGGCGATGTTTGTGCATGCCGTGATTGATAGGCCGACTCGGCATTTTTCATTTATATCTCCAGATTCCAAATCAGTTAAGTTTAGGAAAAATGAAACAAAGTGGCAAGAAAAATGTTTGCAGATTGCAGACCGGCGCTCCTGCCGATCTGAGTTCAGCCCACATCTGCCGGGATTGTCTGGAAACATTAAGATATCTAAATGAAAATCAATACTATATGTGCCAGGCATTTACTACCAGGAACAAGCATCAAGAGACCTGAGCTAATCAGACTTCCAGCTTGTGCCTCAGCCCTAGACTGAACCCCAGGGGTGTCCTAATTGCCCAGACTAATCATAGAAGAGTTAAATTTATAACCAAGAAAGACATCTTGTTTTTCTTACCAGACATCATTGAGGAGCAGAAAGGCTCACCTGTGAAGTGGGTGCCAGATGTACAGTGGGAGCCCCCATTCAAGAGAGGATGGCTTCTCACCTGTCAGGGGAAAGGAAAGACAAATTTACTGTCAGCAGTAAAACCAGTCAGGCTCACTGAAGCCCCGGGTGGGAGAGTGTTCCGTCAGTTCCAACACGCACTGCAGTTCTCCTCATTGAAACTCTCCCCACTTAAACCCCGTGTTCTGGAACATGAAAGCCCCCTGCACACTTTGATCCATGACCTGGTTTTTATTTTAAGGAAACTGCTCAGAAAAGCAACTGGCATCAGTGACGTTAAAAATATATGTATCTGTTTCTCCCTGAGTTCCACTCCGGGCTTTTTTGTCCCTTGGAGTCTCCGGAGGAGCTAATAATACTTGGCGACATGTATCTCCCTAATATACTGTACAAACAAGTCACAGATATTATTCACACTCCAACAAACTACAAAGTCACACAATAGCAATTGGATGAGCCCACACTATACTGCTGAAAAACCATAATGTATCAGGGGACTGGATTCCTAATATTTGCATTCTAGATGCCAACTGTGAGCATATTTTGTACTATTTTCAACAAATTACACCAAAATATGCAAAATAAGGCTCCATCTTCTATTTTTGGCTCCGATATATTTGCAACTTAATAGTCCTTTAGAGATTTGTTTGTCTCCTTGGGAGAAATAGGAAAGTGGGAAATGAAAAAAAGCAGAAAGAGAGAGGGAGAAGAGAAAAGAAACGAAGACACTTTGTTCACCCAAGTCAAGTTCTGCGAGTTTTTCGTAAAGAGCGGAGCCGCTCTCCCTGGAGACCCTCTTCGACAAGAAATTTAATAACATTATTTAGATTCCTTGTGTCCCGAATTTCAGATATATTTTTAATGCATGTGTCTTGAAACAAAACAACCATTGTCAAATGCTGTATCCTCTTCTCACCGGTTTAAATGGTTTCCTAGACAGCACGATTCTGGGAGCATCTTGATGGTGGTGATCAATGAAAAACTGCGCCTTGCTCTCTGTGGCTTCCCAAGGATGTTCACCCCTTACCACAGAAGGTTTGTCAGCTCTCTTCCCAGGAAGGGTGTCTCTGGTCCTTGTGATGTGAACGATGACAGCCTCTTGCCTTCTGTTCCATCATCATTGCCTCTGCGCTCTCGCAACTGGGGGCAGGCACACATCTGTCTTTCTTGTCTTCAACCCTGCGACACAACCATCCCTGACTGCACCGTGCCTGTGTAGCATCAGGGCTGATCTGTTGAGCAGAATCCAGGATAGGGGAGACTAAAATGTACGTGGGTTGAGGAGGGCAGCAGTTTTCGTGATGCCGGATTACACAGCCAAGTTGAAAACTTTTCAATCCAGCTTCTCCCACTGGAAAAGGTGTCAGACAAAAAACTAAATTTTTTTTCTAATATTATGCCTAATGAACTTAACCTAGAGATTGGGCCTCATGTCTTTGGTTCCTAGAACAATTTTTCCTAACAAGACTGAAGCTTCAGCCGAACTCATTACTTACTCAGAACGAATAAAGCCAGAGGAAAAGATATTTCATGAACAAATCTCTGTTCTTAGCTGGGCTTCAATGTAAAAAAAAAAACAAGTGGAAGAGAGTGCCTGGCTTCCCATGTCTTTGTACACACAGTAGGCCCTCAAAATGCACGTGTAGGTTGGATAGGCCAACAATACATGGTGGATGAACTGGGAAGCCACTTGAGTTGGACGTACACTCAAGAATAGGTAAAGAGGCCAGGCATGGTGGCTCATGCCTGTAATCCCAGTGCACCGGGAGGCCTAGCAGGGGACCCGGCTGGGGGACAGGGGCGGGGGATAATTTGAACCTAGGAGTTAAAGACCAGCCTGGGCAACATGGCAAAAACCCTCTCTCTACAAAAAGTTCAAAAATTAGCCAGGCACAGTGGCACATGCCTGTAGTCCCAACTACTGGGGAAGCTGAGGCAGAAGGATCACTTGAGCCCAGGAGGTGGAGGCTGCAGTGAGCTATGACCATGCCACTGCACTCCAGCTTGGGCAACAGATAGAGAAAGTGACTCAAAGAAAAAAAAAGAGGTATAGAAACATCATTCAGATGGAGAGACAGAGGCAGGAATGGGCCTCAAAGCACATCAGGCCACAGGCTTTCCTCTAGGAACGCTCCACTGCTCTGCACACCAAGCTGTGAATCTGAGGCAGCCAGACCCTGATGTGCCCCCAGGACAAAGGCCAACAGCCCACGGCTGCTGGGCAGGATGACTCTGAACTCATTCCTCAGCCAAATGGGGCCTCTCAGGAAAGCAGGCTTGACACGAGCAGGTGTGGCTCTCAACTCAGGGGAGCTGAAGCCTTCACTAGCCCTATGTCCTGCATCCCGGCTCCACAGTCCTCATGGGACCTGCTGCTGTGGCTGGGCTCACATGCACAGGGGTTGTTGTGAAATAGCCTGGGTGGTGAGAAAACTCCTGGGGTCCCGGCTGGAAATACTGACCGGGGTTGCAGCTTTTCCAGCTGTTTTGATGGCCAGGCTGGGAAGCCTGCTAGAGACCAGGGAGCAAGGCAGGGCCACCCAGACAAAACAGTCAGTGGAGATCTCCCCCAGGGAGCCCAGGCAATTCACAGCAGAAACAGAGTGTGCTTCCTGAGGGCTTTCCATTAGACAAGCACTATTCCTGGAGTTGTGTGTATTTTAACTTGGTCAGTCTTCACAATGGCCCTGGGAGGTGGACCCATTATTAGCCCACAGGGGAGATGAGTAACTTAGGTGCAGTGACAAATTGCTAAGGGACAAAATCAGGGTCTTGTCCCAGCAGTCAGCTGTGGAGTACATGCATTTTGCAGAAGGAGGTCTCGGCGTGGGGCGGGGGTAGGGGGAGCCTCAGGAACAAAGGCCCTGCATAAGGAGGTAAGAAGGCAGGGAGTGGACCCAAGGTAGAAATCAGATCATATTTATATGATTCATAAGATAAATAATAATACTACCATAAAGCCACACCCAACAAAAAGCTTTAATATGGAGGCCAAGCCAGAGCTGAGCTTCCTTAAGTAAGATCCATAGAAGAAGGAGGCTCAAAGAGAAATGCAATTGAAATGATTATAAGATAAGCACTTAGGGGCATTCAGCAGTGTGACTCACTTGGGCTTTATCCGCCGTTCTGACACTGACCGAAAGAACAGCAGTCAATTACCAACGGCTTTGGCTTCGCCTCTGGCATTCCAAAACCCTGTGGTCTAACTGTCATCTCACAATCAGAAAACCAGAAAGACAGCCGCTTGCCACTCCCAGAGCCTGCCTGTCCAGCACCCTGGCCTCCTCTGGGACCACCTGTGCCCCTACGTCACCATCACAGCCCGGCAGAGTGAAACTTCATCAGCAACATTTCCCACAAGACAGAGACCACATTTGCAAAGTGACCCTTCTTCTGTCTTTTGGCTCTAGAAGAGAAAGGGGCGAGACAGCAGGGGAAGGACGAGGGGATGTTCACCCTGCGGATTGAGTCAGGAGGAGGACATGGCTTGTTTAATCCTAATAAATCAGAGCATCCCCAGGAGGTGGAAGCAACAGGGGCTGGAGTGCCAACCGTGCTGCACATTGACCCAAGGCAGAGCTCGTGGAGAAATGATGTCCTCTTAAGCAGACTCCTGGAGAGATGGTCTGCATTTCTCCTGACAAATTAGAAGTGCCGTGAATGCAACCATTCCTCAGAAAATAGGCCTGATTTAGCAATGCACAGGCTGCATTATCTCGCTACATAAAAAGACCATTTAAGCAGGGAAGCCTTTAGGACACTGGCCCTTTGGAGCAGCAGTTCTGAAATATTACCCACCTCGACTGCCACCTAAGCTAGTCACTCCCCAAGGGAAAAGCCTCATTTACAACCTAGAAGACCAAGTGGGCTTTAGTCAAAGGAAAAGGTCATTTGTCTCTGGTGTCTGCGTGAGATTTCTTGTGCCCCTGTCCTGCTCAAGCCCTCACCTCACCTTCGATGGCCAAGCCAAATGGAGAGCTACTGTATGGGGAACACCAGTTTCATCCTATCCGAGGTGTCTTGCCCTATTCAGGGCAGCCAGAGCCCTAGCCATCCCCGCTGAATACCAGAGCAATTACAAAGCAGATCTGGTGACGACAATGCTAAAAAGATGAAATAATTCGTTTGCACAAAATGTGCGTGTTTGAAAACTTTGCATGCAAAGATTACAACCTGTCATTATCTTCCCCAGAGACGCACTACCTTCTTAAAAAGTATCTCTAATGAGATCTACAAATCTGTTGAAGACAGCTTACTTTATTGTGTTTGTAAAGATACAAATGTTTTAAATAGGTTACAGCTCCTGGGACTGACAGTCCCATCATGAGGGTAAGGTCATTTTGAAATGTTAATAAAAGTTTTCATAAAATATGACGGCGCTCAAAGAATAATGTTTGGATGTAAAAATAACTGTAAAAGTATGATTTCTACCAGGGTACACGTGCAGTTTTCCTGTGTCAAGATATTTGCCCAATTTCTCGTTTGACTGGGGTTGCAACTTTTCCAGCTGTTTTGACGGCCACACTGGGATTCGATCCTTATTAGAGAGGTTTGCAGCAGGCTTTCTGAGGCTTAGCCAGTTATATTACAGACTTTCCCTCGAAGGGAAGTCTAGCACTGCCCTGACCATTATGCAAATACGCAAGCATTCAACCTAGGATTGTCTCAGCTTGTAGTAGGCATCTGTCCTCCCACCAAAGGAGCAAGACAAGCAAAACTGGTAAAGTCAGCAGGGAGGAGCAGGGAGGGGGACCCTGGGGGCGTAGCCTCATAGCTCCCAGTTCCTGGGCTAGTCAGGGGGAACATGCCAAATTGGAAACATTCAGCTGTTTCCTATTCAATGAGCTCCTTCGTGTCTGAAGTTAACCAGCCCAAAGGAAACATCTCAGAAGGATTTTCTAGGTGATGAGATAACTAATGAAACCAATCCATCCTCTCTGTTTGCCAGATCCCATTGGCTCAAATCAACCCCGATATGTCTATTAAGGCACCTGGGACACGTGGGGTCCCCCAGGACCCAAGGTTGGGAACAAAACTCTCTGCAGACACTCAGTTAGGGGAAAGTTAAGACATGCTGGAATCAAGGGTCGTGGATTTGGGACAAGAAAGAGATGGCATCGTAGTCCTACCTACGACATGTACTGGTTATGGAACCTTCAGCAAGTGATTCCTGTCCTCAGCATTTTCCATAACTTTAGGTACTGATACCTAACACATATAATTGTCATGGACATAAGGGGACATACCCCACCTTCTTTGTCCCCTCCCCACTCTCCTATACACCCCAAGGAACATTCACCTGAGACGCAACAGATTGGCTGTTCTCCTCTCCAGTAACTATAACGTGACATAAACGTGAGGCCCTAAGCACTTCAGGACTATTATCCACAAAACCTGGCCCTGACAAATCAAAATGCTTTTGACTGTTTGAGCCCAGAAGTTTGAGACCAGGCTGAGCAACAGAGGAAGACCTTGTATTTACAATATAAAAATACATAAAAATGAGGCTGGGTGTGGTGGCTCATGCCTGTAATTCCAGCACTTTGGGATACCAACGCAGGCAGATCACTTGAGGTCAGGAGTTCGAGGCCAGCCTGGCCAACATGGTGAAACCCTGTCTCTACTAAATATACAAAAATTATGTATATTAGCCAGGTGTAGCTGGACATGCCTGTAATCCCAGCTACTCAGGAAGCTGAGGCAGGAGAATCGCTTGAATCCAGGAGGCAGAGGTTGTAGTGAGCCGAAATCGTGCCACTGCACTCCAGCCTGGGTGACAGAGTGAGACCTTGTCTCAAAAAAACAAAAATACATAAAATATAATTGGGCATAGTGGCACACACCTGTAATCCCAGCTACTTGGGAGGCTAAAGTGAGAGGATCGCTTGAGCCAAGGAGGTCAGGGCTGCAGTGAGCCATGATCACAGCACTGCACTCCAGTCCTGGTGACAGAGTGAGACCTTGTCTCCAAAAAAAAACTTTAGATAGTATTGGTTCCGCTCTGTCAACATTCTCTTGAAGCACGGTAACAGGATGCCACAGCTCCTGAGCTTGAAGGAATTTGGCTGGCAGGGGGTCAGGGAGGGAGGATCATGTAAGAAAATGAGGAATGGAAACAAGGTTTGGTTAATATCTCAGGTTCAGGAGAATTGTGATAAAATATTCTGAGATGGTCAGAAAGCCCTCTCTGGGGGAGGTGGCATTGAGTAGAGCTGTGAATGGCCGTCTCAGGTAGAGGAACCCCATCATTCTCTCCTGTTCACCTTCACATTACTCTGCTTTGCTTTTCTTCTTAGCACTCATTTCTCTGAGATACTGCAATATAGACTGATTTATGAATTCTCACCGCACCCCCAGTATTAGAATGGAAGATCCATGAGGGAAAAGACATTGCCTTGCTCACTGCAGATTCCAGGTACCTAAACCAATTCCTGACACAAAGCAGTGGTTCAGTAAATATTTGTGAAAAATTCAAATGCAAACGCAGAATCTGCCTGCAAACAGCATTGTCTGTGATGTGGTCCTGTGGAGCCAATCAAAAGTCCTGTTCAGATAACTTTTTGCTGTGTTCATTCTATAAAATTTCAGACTCAAGCCTGATTAAAAAAAAAAAAAAGCTTAAGAGATGTTGAAGAAGTCAACAAGATGTTGAATACCTCATGGAAGCGGTGAACTTGCTATGAGCCTATGAGCAGATGTTCAATCCGAGGATGGATGCACATCTATTAAGAATGCCGGCCGGGCGCGGTGGCTCAAGCCTGTAATCCCAGCACTTTGGGAGGCCGAGACGGGCGGATCACGAGGTCAGGAGATCGAGATCATCCTGGCTAACACAGTGAAACCCCATCTCTACTAAAAAATACAAAAAAACGAGCCGGGCGGGGTGGCGGGCGCCTGTAGTCCCAGCTACTTGGGAGGCTGAGGCAGGAGAATGGCGTAAACCCGGGAGGCGGGGCTTGCAGTGAGCTGAGATCCGGCCACTGCACTCCAGCCTGGGCAACAGAGCAAGACGCAAAAAAAAAAAAAAAAAGAATGCCTTGGGGCTCAGTGCGGTGGCTCATGCCTATAATCCCAGTGCTTTGGAGGCCAAGGTGGGTGGATTACCCGAGGTCAGGAGTTCAAGACCAGTCTGGCCAACATGGCGAAACCCTGTCTCCATTAAAAAGACAAAAATTAGCTGGGCATGGTGGTGGTGCCTGTGATCCCAGCTACTCCAGAGGCTGAGGCAGAAGAATTGCTTGAACCTGGGAAGCAGAGGTTGCAGTGAGCCAAGATTATGCTGCTGTACTCCAACCTGGGTGACACAGTGAGACTCCGTCTCAAAGAAACACACACAAAAAAAGAGTGCCTTAGAAGGAACTCCAAAATGAAAATGAGTGAGAGGTCAGAAATTCGAATCTAAGGTTTCTTATGACTTTGACATGTCACAATCTGCTGTAAGCAGAATAATGGCCCCATCAAAATGTTCACACCCTAAACTTGGTCCTGGGACTCTGTTAATTCACATGACAAAAGGGACTTTGCAAGTGTGATTAAAATGTAAATACTTGAGATGGGAGTTTGCCCTGGATTATCCAAGAGGGCCCCAACTTACTACTTAAATTCTTTTAAGAAAAAAGAAAAAAAGACTCTTCCTGGCTTTGATCAAAGTGAAAAATATGAAGTATCAAAGTGATGCAACATTGTTAGCTTTAAAGGTAGACAAAAGGACCATGAGTCAAGGCAAAACGGTGGCCCCTAGAAGCTGGAAAACTCAAGGAAATGAATTCTGTACTTGAGCCTCTGATGTGGTTTAGCTGTGTCCCCACCCAAATCTTGAATTGTAACTCCCATAATTTCCACGTGTCATTGGGAGGGACCAAGTTGGGGGTAATTGAATCATGGGGGCAGGTCTTTCCCATGTTGTTCTCCTGATAGTGAATAAGTCTTAGGAAATCTGATGGTTTTATAAAGGGCAGTTCCCCTGCATATGCTTGCTCTCTTGCCTACCACCATGTAAGATGTCCCTTTTCTCTTCCTTCATCTTCCACCACGATTGTGTGGCCTCCCCAGCCATGTGGAACTGTGAGTCCATTAAGCCTCTTTCCTTTATAAATTACCCAGTCTTGGATATGTCTTTATTAGCAACGTGAGAACAGCCTAGTACAGCCTCCAAATGGAACACAGCCCTACTAGCACTTTGATTTTAGTCCAGTGGTACCTGTGTCAGATTTCAACCAATAGAACTGCAAGATGATAAACTTGTATTGTCTAAGCCACTGGGTTTGTGGGAACTTGTTACAGCAGCAATCAAAAACTAATACACAATCTTATGATTTCTTGTCCCAAACAAGGCAACATTGTTTATCAGAAAATTCCACATCCCAAGGTTATTCCACTTTTGATCTCCAGCATGATAAAAATGAGTGCCATGAAAGTTGGCCTTACCCTAAGCTGAGCAAAGTAACTGAAGAGACCGGAAGAGAACATGTCAAGTTTTAGAAGGGGCATTCTGACCCAAGGGAGTTCAGTATTCAGTTTAAATCCTAGAAAGTACGTTCTTCCGTAGGATTAAATTTTAAAATTTAATTTAAATTTACACATTAAATTTTTCAGAACAAGAAGGCAAAATAGGGCCACCCTTTTTCCTCCTTTTTAGATTGGTGAGATTCGAGTGACTCCCCTGTGTTCACAGCCCACACAGTCACATGTGTAGCTTAAGATAAGAAGGTGGAGACATCATATCTAAGGTGGGGAATAAGCTGGAGAAATAAGCTTGCAGGAAAAGCCCATTAATTCCTCTGCAGAAAGCTGTCCTTCTATATTTCTTGAATCAGGACAACAGAATAATTCCACCTTCAGACTTTGAGGAAGGCAATACTATAAAAATCCATCAATTTCCAGGCCATATTTGTATGGGAAAATTATTTTTGTCCCAACTCCCATGCAACAGGCCTCAGCCTGTCCATTTTGGAACCACAGCAAATATTCAAACATGTTGAATTGGAAAAGGAATAATTGTCCTACCTTGTAACTCACTATGATTTAATGTATAAATATAAATCCTTAAATTATTTAATACCATCTGCATGTCTTCCATGTTGGAAAACCCAAGGCTACTTCCTCAAATCGCCTGCAGCTTTCTCAGACTGGGAACCAAATTGAACCTCTCCTATTCAAGATCTTCAGCTTCTCCCCAATACTCACCCTCATTTTGCTTCCTAGCAAAATGGCCTGAGTGTACACATGAAGGGGCTGGGGAAAAAATAGAATCCAGGCCCAGATCCAGCTCTGAGGAAGTCCACCTAATGGCAATTTCCAAGTCCCCAAAATGTATCATCGAAATAGACATCCTTGGAACTTGGCAGACCTCCAGAGTGGCTCCTTGGACCTTTGGGCAAGAACCACGATGGCACAGAAGGTCAAGTGGAAGTCTCTCAAGTTGTTCCTGCACCATCCAATGTAGAAAATATGTATATGATGGAAGGGTAGTAGGTCCCATCATATCACATTAATTCACCAGCCTGATTCCTACAAAAACAAGATAGATCATGAAGGATGACAGTAGATAACCTTGGTGAGATGCATGCTCTCCAGAGGGTGGGAGATAAGCTGTAAGAAACTTCAGAGACCCACCAAGTCAATGAAGTTTGTGAGGGTCCAAGGATCAAAGACATACTAGGGACCAGGTGGGGTGGCTCATGCCTGTAACCCCAGCAATTTGGGAGACCAAGGCAGGCAGATCATTTGAGGCCAGGAGTTTGAGACCAGCCTGACCAACATGGTGAAACCCCATCTCTACATACACACACACACAAAATTAGCCAGGTGTGACATAGCCTGTAGACCCGACTAGTCAAGAGGCTGAGGCATGAGAATCTCTTGAACCTGGAAGCTGGAGGTTGCAGTGAGCCAAGATCATGCCAGTGCACTCGAGCATGGGTGATAGAAAGAGACTCTGTCTCAAAAAAAAAAAAAAAAAAAAAAAAAAGGATGTACCAGGGCATCCCATCCAAAGGGAAGGACACCGCACGTTTCATACTGCATCTCACATTTCACTCTGTCAGCTACACCTCTGTGGGTTCAGGAGGCAGCTATCCCACATTTCAGAATATTGCTGCCATCCATATACTGAGTGACAAGAGTGTCTTCCATTGAGAGGGGCACCAATCAGGAGTGGTCTGTGCAACTGGACCAGGATCTGGGGAATTCCTCATGGCCCAGCAGACACAGAGTCACTGAGGTAGGAAACGACTATGCAGAATTTATGCAGTAAGAAATTACGCACCATATGAAAATAAACAAAACAACAACTCATGGTTCACTTATGGGCCCTGTAGAGACAGATTTTCTGCCCACAGAATGCCCAGTTACCACCCAGTTACCAACCAGTAGGAGCTTTCCATCATGCACTGGGTTTTGTCAGAGCCAGCAAGTCATAAGGTCAGGTAGATCCAGAACTTACCCATTGTAATATGGAAGAATTTGATCTGGAATTGGCATGAGTAGGACCACAGGGCACAGGTAAGCTGCATGAGCTGGTAGCCCAGACCCCTATGACACCCAGTACTGATCCGCCAGCACCTCCTTCCTCAGTTAACACCAGCAGAACCCTGGTGACCCTTCTAATCAGCTGGTGGAGAAAGAAAAAGGCCTATCTTGGTTCTCAGCTCAGTGTATGAATACAAGCTGCAAACAGACCCCTGCTATGCTATACAGTCCTACAGAGTGATGGCTTTGAAAGACAGTAGTTAGGGAAAAATTCTTCCCCATAGCTGAACTTCAGGTGGTGAATCTGGTAATTTACTCTGTATGGAAAAACAAGTGGGCTGACGTAAGAATACATATAGAGTCATGGATAGTAGCAAATGGCTTGGCTGGTTGGTCAAGCGCCCTGGAAATGGAACAGCTGGAAGACTGAAGACAAAGAGACCTGGGAAAGAGCAGATTATGAATGGGTCTATGAGAAGGCATAAGTGGGATGATCCTTGTATTACATAATAGTGCTATCAGGGAGCATTCATCACAGAAGAAGCAGTAAACAGCCAAGTAGAAAGAATGACTTGGCTTGTTGATATAGGGCTAGTCTCTGTCATTGGCCATTGGGCTTGCACAATGGCCACATGAATGCAGCAAAGACATGATAGCACAAACATTATGCATGGGCCCAGTACCGTTAATCCCTATTCCCTAAGACTAATCTAGCTCCTAGCACCACCAAATATCCAACTTGCTAGCCACAGAGACCAATGTGTTAAGCCCTAATGTGACTTCATCCACTTGGGGGCAACTTGATTACACTGGATCCCTTCCACCTTGGAAAAGGTAGGGATTCACATTGACAGGAATTCACATACTCTGGATCTGAGTTTGCCTTTCCTGGCCACAAGGTTTTAGTTAGCACTACTATCCAAGAGTTTACACCAATACTAGATCCCACACAATGTTGCACTGTAGCAAGGGAAGATGTGAGAGTGGAAATGTGACCGTGAGAGGGGAAATATGACCATGAGAGTGGAAATATGACTGTGAGCCACACTGGCTCTATCACTTATCACAACACAAAGGAAACTGCCAACTCGGTAGAGCAATAGAATGGCCCTTTGAAGATTCAGCTCAAGCACCGACTTGAGGATGATATTCTGGAAGAACAGGACATCCTTCTCCAGAACTCAGTGTAAACTCCAAAGCAATGAAAATTGTATGTTTGTGCATCCCCAACAAGTGGAATATATGAGGTCAGTATCCAAAGGGTAGAAGCAGGAGTGGCCCTGCTTTCCATCCTTCCCACTGATCCATTTACAGAATTAGTGCTTAGCATCTTGGTAACTCCAGGTCCTGTGTATCTAGAGGTTCTGAGTCCCAGACAAGCACTCTTCCACCAGAGAACTTGGCAAGAGTCCCATCCCATTATACTTTTAGCCACAGTTGTCCCTTCTTCACTTAGGATTCTTATGCTGAGAGTCTAGCAAGAAAGGAAAGGAGGAGATAGAGTTGTTGTTACATGATGGATGCAGCCAGCTGATCCACTAGGGCACCCTTTGTCACCAGGGCCCTATCATGACAACAGAATGACTGCAACAGCCATGTCAAGAAGGGCATGGTGTCCAGAGAGCCATACATTTTAGAGATGAGGGCTTGGTCACTGCACCAGCTGAGCAGCTCAGACCAATAGAAGTGTCAGCCAAGGATAAGGAGCAAATAACGACATAAGATATATAGAGAATCATGGGGAGAAGCAAATGGCTTGGCAGGACAGAAGGCAGAGATGACGAGTAATAGATGTAGCCCAAAGACCAGCTGCAGGGGTGGGATTGTAGTTTGTCCCGATGACTCTCCTCTTGTAAGTCCCCCCTGAAAAAAAGAACCAGCCAAGATCCTGGAGGAGCTGCTTATAAAATTTATTATATGAAACAAGTAGTTCTACATAATGCAAGGGGTGGACTGTAGTGTTCTCTGTGTGCCACTCACTCCAGCTCCTGAGAGTCTTGGTGGCTGGCAGCTCTTTACTGAGTTCCCCATTGAAAATTATCCTTAGCTGAAGTGAATGGCCTTATTCAAGGTTACATCTCCTCCCCAGGGGCAGCCCACATTGAATGACTGGTTGGTGCAATGGGGATCTGGTGGTTTAAAGCCCCAAACGCCATGGCAGGACATTTCTGCAGAGCCATGCTAATACCATACATTTGTTGGTATGTACCATATACCGATGCATGTACCATAGCATTTGTTGAGGCCTCTTCTGCAACTTTATGATGGTGCAACTTCTCCTTATGTCCAATCTTGCTTTTCTGACTCTTCGCAGCTGTTGCTCCTAAAAGCATTCCCCAGGGAACACTCTACACAAATTTCTGAGGCTCAGCATCTGACTTCTTAAAAACCTGACTTAGGATAAACACTTATTTTAAAAGACAGATCTGTTTGTATTACCATATGTACACACACACACACACACACACACACACACATTCCAAAACCCTTCCTGTGTTCTGTTCCTCTGAGGACAAAGACCAAATGTCTCTTACCCTGGGCCTTAGAATCCTGTTTGGTCTGGCATCCACCAATATAATCTCTGCAGCTCCTCTCCCCACACCACTTCCTTCCACACTCTCTGTCCCAGTTTGCACTGGCCTTCTTTGAGTTGCCTGGGTATGACAGGCTTTCTCCTGCCCCAGGACCTTTGAACATCCTGATTCTTCTGTGTAGAAAGTTCTTGTAATCTCTATTCTTTATCCAACCTTCAGACCAAATGTCTTCTTCAGAGAAGCCTTTGATACTCCTCAGATTTGGTTAGATTCTCTGTTATGTGGACTCATAATACTGTGTAATCTTCCTTCATAGCACTTAGGAGTTTGAATTTTTGTGCCACTATTGGATTAATGTCTGTTTTTCTCACCATTATAGTTCTAGCACTTGTACCATGCCCCACTCATAGCTGACAAAAAATAGCTGTTAAATTAGTGACTAAGATGTTAATTCCACTAACCCAGACTTAAACCCCTCAACACATAAATACAGCCTTTCTCACCATACTCTGTCTTTGGTGGGTATTTTCCTTGTCTAGTGACTTAAAAGGTAGTTGAAGGGGCTAGGACACAGCAGGACCTCAGTGAACAAGTCCTGAGTTTACATCTTAGGTAACTAATGCATCTATGTTTTCTCCCGTTAGACTGTGAGCTCCTTGAGAGAAGGCGTTCTCTCTTGCCTAAACCTCAAGCCAGGAGCTCAGCAAATGTTTATGGCTTTAAATCTTCAGGAAGTGTGAATGTAAACATCTGGCTATTTTGAAATGTGTAGGTGGTTTGGTTTTTATTTCTTCCAGAGAGTTTGCATCACACAGGCACACAAATTGCTAACACAGGGTGTTAGAGGTCCTAGGGTGCCAATCAGCTCATATTTTACTAATCATAGTCTGTGCTCCATAGGACCAAGGAAAGAGTAGCTCTGAGAGAAGTGTGCCCCTGGTATTCACCACTATGCTAAATTCACAAGTGTGCCACAATGTACTCTAGAATAGGACTGACAAGCTCAAATGCTTCTTAGGCTGAAGGTGAGCAAGTGAGGGAGGATCTCGCCCAAACCCGGCAGCAGAGACTTCACACCGGCTAGATGCCGCCATGCAAGATAGGAGCCCTGTGTTGCTAGATATTCTGATTTTTTCAAGAGAATCCAGAACTGGAATGCTGTGGAACTTGCCCAATGTTATATTTGTCCTCAATTAAAACAAAAAAAGAAAAAGAAAGAAAGAAAGAAAGAAAGAAAAAGGAAAAGCAAATAACAAAAGACCTTGTGTTTTCCAAACAAAATACACTCAAACCAGAGCCAAGTTCATGGGAAGCTTTGGGTCGAAAGTCAGAATATGCAATCTCTTCAAACTCACTGCAAGACCAGGCAGGTCCCTAGAAATGGTGTGCCTCAGTTTCCCCATCTGTCAACTGAGTCATTTGGGCCGGATGTTCCAGCTGTCACATTCTGGGCATCCCTCTGGATGTCAGGTAGAAATCCTGCTCCCTGCCTGGCAAGTCTCTCACCCCAAAACAAATCATTTTCATTTACAATTTGAAGCCAGTGACTAGAAAGGTATTTTGCCAGGATTTCCATTTCTTTCAAGGGCTAATTACAAAAGACGGGGGGAAAGGGCTCACCATGCTCTCTTTCAGATCTCATTACATTTATTCAGCTTTATTACTAATTCTTTGTTCATATAATTTTCACCCTGGGATCTACACTTTTGTGCGGTTACCCCGAGTCAGGGAACTTGCCTTAACTCAGGAGGTCTTCATCACCTCCTCTGGTGTTCTTAGGATTTTAAAGTGACAATCTTGGTGTTCAGACAAGCTTTCTGAGCAGAGTGTTTTTCTCAAGAGCTTGCTGTCCTGCCCAAGGATGAGGCTGCCATCTAAAGCGGTTCAAGGGATGCCTGGGGACTTGCTGCCACCATTACCAAGTCCCTATCTCAATCCGGGACCCACAGACGCTCCTGGGGTGGCCTGCATTTTGGAGGCTGCGCAGGAGGTGCTGGAGGAAGTAGATGGCTTCCGGAGTCATCCTACCCCAAATCTGGACTAGAAGCTATCGTTTTCTCCTGAAACTGTCCAGCCCCTTCCACAGATCATCACACACCTTCTCCAGCACACCACCCCCGGCCACCTCCACTTGTTAGCGGGCAAAGCCAAGGCTCTGATTTTGGAAGCTCGTCTCGGATTGCTTCACACGGATTCAGGAAACAAGTCCCAAAAGAAGCCAAAAGGAAAACTACAGGAAATGTGCACACCACTCGCCATGAAATACCAACCCAAAGGACAAACTCGGTAATCCCACCAATGATGTCCCAAACCCGTGATGGCTAGCAGCCGACAAATACCCGCAGACCTCAATCCATTTTTATTGTATTCAGGCTGCAGCGTTGTATTTCCTGCCTCCCCTTAGCACCACACATACAGTGTACTTGAAAACAAAAATCTATAATATTGATCCCGCAATGTCACCACAATTATTCTTTTGAAACAGCCATTGAAAACAAATTACATCTGCACTGCCTTTTCATCCGCCCGCTGCGAGTGAGCAATGCTCACTGCGGTCTCCAGCACTGTGGCGTTGGCACTGTGTCACCGCCGACAGGACAGCCCAGGGAAAGGTGGCTGGGGGAGGGGTGCGGAGAATGAAAACCAGAGCAAAGGGCCGATTTAGGAGGGCACAGGGTCTCTGCCTGGCCAGGCAGCTCAGGAGGGGTCTGGATCCAGGGCGGCTGCAAACTCGGTCAATCTGAGAAATTCTAGGTCTTCATATAGGGCTACCGTCAGGGCACAAGGACTCCCCAGTAAACCAAATGCAGTTGTTGGAATGATTAAATCACAAGGATTTAGCCAAGGCCTTTCGAATACTCGCGTTAAAATCTAATGACAGTAAGTGTTAATTGAAGGAACATGGTTGTCACCTGAGAGCTCGTAATTCTACCGACAAATTAAACCTCCTTAAATAGACCATTGAGCTCAAAGCAGGAGAGATGCCCATGGTCCTAGCTGTCTGCCACCCCCAATTCTGACTGACTGCAATGTGACCCTCCTGAAGAAGGTCATGTTGTCCTTTTCTTCCAGCAAGCTGCATCCCCAGAGCATCCAGAGGTAGCAGAGACCTCACCAGTCGCCTGCCATCCTGCTGCAGAGCTGAGGCTTGGTACAAATGTGGTACCCTGGCCCCCAGCAAGATCCCTGATCCCAGCTGTAACACACCAGCCAGTTGCCCTGGGAACGTCTGTGGTTGGGGGCCTACTTGTTCGTTTCAGATTGTCATACTTGGAAAAATTCTCTCTGTGCAATAATTAAATTCCATGCCACTGAGTGGTGGGCAAAGGGAAATTCTTTTGTTAAGGTTTGACCACACAAGTCACAGCAGTGGCTCTAGCAGCCGGGAAGTGATAACTTTGGAGCATTAAAAAAAGCAATAGCCTTGTTGACATGGACATGGGAACCTAACCCCTGAAGCCTCCTGGTATGACGCATTGATTTTCCTGTCCGTGTACAGTTCTAAAGCCATCCATTCTGTATGGTCAGGACTCAAAGGGCCAGAGAGAGGGAAAAAATCTGTTGTTGCCGCTGTACCTCCAGGCAAAGTTGAGAAATAAATTCTACGTTTTGAGAGATGATTTGTTCAAGCCATGTTTAAGAGAATATGATTGCATTAAAAAAGGGAAAAAGTATTTTGTTGCCCTGACTCCCATAACCTGTAGCCACTGATCCTCATGCAAAATCTAGATGCCATGGACAGCACAGTGTAGAGGGAGGATGGTGGTGGAGGCGGTGAAGAGGACCTCAGGAACTGGGGCGCTTTTTTATAATCCTCCAAATAATATCACCAAGCTGCCGGATACTTTCTCGGATAATTCTAGCATGTCCACCTGTCATTGCTCCAACCCTCTGCTACTGTTGTTTTGCAAGAATGCTGCTCCTTCTTGTTCAAGGGTCCCTTGAGAAATTGCTACATTCCCTGCTTGTTTTCCAAGCCTCTCTTTTTCACGGCTAAAACAGGCCAGGCAGCCCACTCTTCAGGGTCTGCCTGAGAGGTACCCCGACCCGCTGTCTCCATGCCATGGCAGCCAGGCAGGACAAGTTTCCTCAGAGAGCCTTCCAGCCCCTCCTCCCCTTCTCCTGTGCACCCTGGAGTCCTCATTCAACATGCCTATATGCAACCAAAATCCCTCCCTGTTCTCAGTGGTGATGGGGAGAGGGACGCTGGGTGAAGGAGAGAGAGCGAGCCCAGGCTATGGAGAAATTTGCTGAGACACCGCAGGGGATTCCGTGTGCAGTCGGCTTTGCATGTTCAGTACTTTTTGAGTATTTAGCTACTTTAGTTCCAAATAAAGAAACCTTCAGTGCCGGTCAGGAGGTAGAGCTCACAGAAGTAGACTAGTGTTTGAGCTGCAAATTTGCAGTGTCGTTCTGCAAAGTATTACATACATCATTTCCTGGTGCAGAGGAATATTGAGCTATTTCAGTGAAGCCAAAAAGGAAAGACCAAAAGCATGCAATTTTCCTGACCTAGACAGAACTACGGACGGAATACAGAAATAGCAAATGCTAAAATGAATGTTCTTACAAGATCTGTCTATATAAACATAGAATCCACATATCCCCAGTGTACGCAATGTGAACTCAGTATCAGCATATATGCACACTAGTTAAAGTCATAAACCCAGTCACACAAAACATTCCTACCAGATGATTCCGTCTTGCCAGACCTATAGGAGTATTCCTAAATTAGGTTGGTGTGAATGTGTTTGTATATTTATTATTAAAATACTTACTGTTCTGCCTTTTGAAGTAGATGGACAAATGATTTAGGAGTGGAAATAGACTAGAAACAAAATTAATGCAAATAATGTGTTGATTTTTTTTTAGCTTGATTAGCCAAGCCAATGGAAAATTCTAGAAAACGTATACAATTATTTTAACTGTCACAGGCTGGCAATTGTAATTGACATGATTTGTACGAGATGCAGTGTAATAACTGAATATATTAAAAAAAAATCTCATGCCTTGATTACCAGGAGAACATTACTAGTGCCACAATATTATTAACAACACAATTATCGTGGCATCCCCAGGATACGCTCTTAGCACTTCAATGCATTAGTGAACCTTTGCTAACGAAGAAAAAATTAAAGTACAGCAAATTTCAAAGCACCAGTTGTACCCAATATCATTAAAAATTTATAAAACTTCCCCTGAACATGACAAGTGTTTGGTTTAAATGAAGATCAGCCACAAGGAGAAAGCAGAAATCTTGTTATTCTTTGTCTCCTTTCTTAGCCTCCCTCTCTCCCTCTCTCTTTCCCCCAAACCTCCCCCAACCAGCACCACCTCAATCCAGCTGAAATATGTAACCATTACAGAGTGACAGCTTGACACACAATGACCCGTCAGAACATTCATCTCGCAATGTTTTATTTTAGTGAGGAGCCAAACTGCAGAAAAAATAAGCAAGTTGTTTCAAGGCTTGGAAAGAGATCAAACATTTCTGGCATCCCCACTTACCAGACCTTTGATTTACAATGGACTTGTCAGAGCCCGATTAGACAGTGTGTGCTTAAAAACCTACAGAGGCTCCTCCATGCCCCAGCTCACCACCATTTCCCCCACTGACAGCATGCCTTTGTTCCCCGGAACCAGCAAGCCGGGCTAAACAGAGACTTTGCACCCTTGCAAGAGGACCAGGTAAAAGCCAAATAGGCTGAAATTAAATGCTTCTTGCCAAGGTGAAAAAAGAAAGAGAGAGTCAGAGGTGGTGGTGAGACAGGCACAGAGAGAGCAGAGAAAAAGACAGGATGAGAGGAGAGAAAAGGGATGAAGGGAGAGGAGAAGGTACAAGCTGAGTTCCTTCTGCTAGTCTCTTTATCTCTCCTTCTGAGTCAAAAGTTTTCATTTTCCCCAGGGGGAAAGAAAAATACCCTGCCATTCCTACCACCAGTGAGCTTTCTCAACCTTATTCAAATGAGAACACTCAGCTTACAAAAAAAAAATGAATTGGACCAAAAGTGCAGGTGTTTAAAATATGTTCACGGTATTACGATTTTTGCTAGTAATTACAACTATGAAAATGGCTGGAAATATATTGTTTCAATTTGTATGGAGAACAATTGCAGGGAGAGAGAGAGCGGTGTGATCTGTGCCTAGCATTGGAATGTATAATTCCTTAACCCTATATGGCAGCACAGGGCTTGCTGGAGCAAATTATGAATACATGTGTTTGGAGAGTCTGAATAGTAAATTTGGGTTTTGCACATCCGTAACAATGCAATCTGACATGTGTGATTTATGGAATATTAAGTTAATACAGTATTATGAAATTAGCTTGATGTACTAAAGCTGTAATTTTAAACTGAAAAACAATGCGACCAGACGTAAACAATATCAACATTAGCATTTTGTGAAAGCTGAAACCAATTCACTCAAAATGTGTCTGGAGAGTCATGGAGTTACCTCATCCAACCTGGCCCAAGTTTCAGGAAAGTTTCAGACCCTAGAATAAAATTCCCTACTCAGTAGGCCCAGGTGCTTTCCCGCTGCAATATTATTAACCACACCACCCCCACCCCTTGGGAAATCATCAGAAATTATTCTGAGCTCTTCAGACTAGAGGAACTGGTGATAACTCTGCAGGCTGAACTCAAAGGGCCTCCCTCCTGGCACTGCCTGCCTCACCCACAATAACCCTGGTGTTGAACTCTGGGGAGAGAGAGCTTGGTGCTAGATGCAGTCCCAGGAACTCAGGGTTTCAAGCCTGCAATGAAAGGAACTCCAAGGCCAAGCAAATCTTGTTGATGCAAAAGAGCAAATCTAGCAGCGTAGTCCTAAGACTCCTCAGATGGGAGGTCTACCAAAGCCACAGGGATTTACGACATAAAAGAGAACTAGAAACCTTTGGGCTACATCAGGATAAGGCATCCTGAAGCCCAGTGTGGCTGCCTGCGGGCCAGCCCAAGACAACAGAAGCCGGTGAGCATGCACATGGTGGGCTTCCCTTGGGCTCTGCTATCAAGGACTACTGGCTGAGGGGATGGTTTTGGGCCAGGTGAAGGTTCCCACTGCCCGCTAACCCTCTCCCCAATCCCATTTCACCTCTGATCTCCCAAGGACAGAGGATTTGTTGGAACAGTGCCTCCACACCAGACAGATGTCTGAAACTCCAGGACGGGAGAAGGGAATGTTGTGGTGCTTGAACAGTCTAAAGAACCCATTAGAAAATATTTCTGTGGCTGTCTTTGCTTTCAATCAAGATTGCCAGAAATGTCATAGGTTTAAATGAGTGGGTATGTCTGGAACCCAAACATGACCACCCTTGGGCACCATTTTTCTTCCCTGGCCCAAGCACGCTACCCCTTGGAGAGCAACAGGGTTGTAACCCAAACACAGATCTCCACAGATCCTTGAGGAAACAAGATTAAAACACTGTTTCTGGATCCCATTGGGAGTAAGGGCCTGGTCATCACAGTTTACTCAGATTCCCAAGACTTGGGATTAAATAAAGACCTCTAGGAGCAGAGAGGCAAAACCATATATATTGGTTCCTGCCATAATGATGAATATTAAACTTATTTGATGAAAGACAGGATTCCTGTCTGGGACCAAAACAAGATTCATTTCTCTAGGAAGGTATCTCATATGAAATACATTATGGACTTCCTTGGCAAAGGTCAGACCCCAAATCCCATGCTGTGGTGACCCCCGCTTCAGAGAAGGCCCAGTGCATATACATGCTGATAAACACTGATGTTCGAGTAAGTGTATCCACGTTAGATTTTTATAGCACTTTCTTTTTAAGATTCCCTGCGTATGGCTTAATGTGGTAATCAGGATTATTTCATTTATCTAGCATGTCACAGTGTCTTCCTATACCCATTGTAAAAATAAGATCATTCTACTTAAAATAAATGAAAAGTATATGTCAAAGTTAGAGATGAAACAGTCGCCTGAGTCCACACTGGAGAAAATTAATTCGCAAATCTTGCAGCGAGGTTCTGTGCCTCTCCTGCCTTGCAAAGGCGCCCGGCTGTTTTCTGCTGGTTTGTTGGGTTTTGTTTCTAAGATGCCCTGCATTTATTACAGGAGCTAGAGAACCGAGAGCTGAAAGCCAATACTAATGTTTTAATTCCATCAAGTATGTTTCAATTCCTATTTTGCATTTTGCATTAGGCACCCAGACTCAGTCAATACTTCATAGCACCGTGGCTTGCAGCCGGGCACAGGGGCTTCACCTAAGCTGACAAATGATTATGCTTCACAACGTGAGGATAAACTGGGCCTAGAGTCAGGAGCCTGCTCATTGCTCTTTCCTGCTACAGAGAACAAATATATTGTCTAGTCACAATATGTTTATATAAAGAGACCACCGTGTAAGTTGCTTCTTCATGTGACTTCCTTTTGAGGAAGCCACCTTTCTTCCTCCAAAATTATTAATCTCCAAAAATAACATAATCCTCTGTGGGAGAGTGAGATGTTCTACCCCAGTGTTACAACCTGGGAAATGGAGACATAGATGGTCAGAGTCCTGCCACCTCTGTGAGTCCTCACTCCAGTCCGAGGAGTTAGTCATTTCTCTCTCTTCTCAGCTGAAGAATGACACTGTGGGCAGCTTTCTTGATTCTGAAAGATAAAGATGCTACAACTTAAAAAAAATAAAATAAAATAAGTATACGTCTGCTCCAAGCTCAAATTGCTATTTTTGGTCCCCTCCTTAAACCAGGAAATGTTCGGTATCTTAGCCTCTATTTTCTTCTGCATTTATAAATCTAAATATTTTAACTACAAAAAAGAGAATGGGTAGGAACAAATTCTTGACACAAAGGGTCACCGTTAAAGGCCCTCTAGATTCAGAGTAATACAACTTTTTAAAAAATTACACAAGTAAACACAATAAAAACTATACACAATACACAAATAAAAAGTGTGGGGATGGGGGTGTGTGTGTGCACGGGGGCGTGCATGAAACAGATGGGCTTCTCGAATTCCCTTTATTCTAATAAGACTTATGAAATAAAATCAGAATAGACGCTTTATCTCTAAAAAGCAGTTTTTTGATAAACCTCAAACTCAGTCCTCATGTTCCTACTTGCGTCACACAGTATCAGACCAGACCTTGCTAATTTCTCTGGAGGAGTCAATGATTCAACTCCAGGGCTGACAGTTGTGGAAGTAGAATCTTTCTGAAAATCGGCCCCTCAATTGCAGTCACAGGAGTAAACTGATTTACTTGTTCTAAGAACAGTGGAGCAATATCTGTAGCTCAGAGGTGAGAAGCGAAGGAAAGAAAAATACCCTAAGATGGGCTAAATGTCCCCAGACCCAAACCTTAAGGCCTTTCTCTCCCGGCAGGTACATGACCCCATTCTCGCCCCACTTAGCAAATTACGTATAAACGAATTACCTTCCTGGGCTGGTTCCCTCTGAATTACTCCTTGGCTTCTGAGTGGTTTTCCATCAGGACGAACCTTTCCTTTCCCTTATGCACCAGCAAACATACTGATACAATTTAAAGGTCATGTTCTTTTCAAACTGACAGAGCCCTCCAAAGTTTTGACGAGAGGCCCTCCGAACCTCACACCCTACAGGCGGAAAGGAATTAAGTAAAGCATCACTTGCTGGAGGCTCAATCATGTGAACTGATTAGAAAACGCATCCGTGGAGAGGGGGGCTTCTAGAGGTGACGGGCAGCTCATCCCGAAAGGAGATGTCACACCACGAGGCAGAGTCCCCGCCACTGGGGGTACCCCAGGAGGGTCAATGAAGACATAATTACTTTCCCACAAGAAGCCTCTTCTTTTCCCAGTCCCCCGTGGATGCCACTTCATTAGCCTTGCCTTTTTTATTTGAAGATAGTCCACCTTTCCCCCCACACCCCAAGACTGAATTAATACTGTCATTTCTTAGGCTTAGAAGGACTTTTACTTGGTAACTACAGAAGCACAGAGAGGATGGATTCTGCACAAATGTGCATTGTGTGTAGACATTGACATGTCTATTTACAGGTGTATTACCAGGAGGATAGACGGTTCATGGTGTCAATTGTCTTTCTTTCTTTCTTTCTTTCTTTTTTTTTTTTCTATTTTTTTTCTGTCTTTGAAACAAAAAGAGAATGATTGAAATGGCACCACATTGTTGACGGCATGAGCAGATGCTGCCCTCTGGGAATCCAACCATGGCATTGGACATTCTTCTGATATCATCATCATCATTATTATTATTAGTTGACATTTTTGCTTTGATTACTTTGTTCACCTAAAAACTGCCAAGGTTCACCTGAGATGTGACACTTGCTTGAAGGTCCAAGAAGCACCAGATGCTCTGTCTTAAATTGTGTATGTGCGATGACATTACCTGTCACAGCAGAGGGAACCTTGAAGAAAACCACAGAGAGAAATGCAATGGGTGGCTCACACACCCCCTAACCCTGCTGCAGAGTTCCAGGCAAGGCCCTTTGTCCTGGGCTCTCCTTCCCACCTGGCTTCTCCTGATTGATCTGAGCGTCCCTCCTCTACAGAAGCCCCCTGTGTCTCTAGGATTTATCTTTAGGGGGGAAAAATGATGCTACCTCAAAACACTTATGCACCAAGAACTGAAATAATTTAGCCCATGGAAAATAAAATAAACTAGAATCCTTGTTTTGTCATGATTTCACGTGCATCCTTAAAGTCAGCCCAGGGCTTTAAATTTTTACTGGAGTGACTTTGCTTTGAAACTTCCCTCTTGCTTTAATTGACAGGTGCACACAAGACCACAGCCTTGGTTGACCCTGTCATGGAAAGCAGGGGCTGTGATCCTGGAATTCAGTCATCAAGTAGGTTTTTTGACATTGTTCTTCTGTCAACTTGGCCTCTCCCTGAATCACACCAGTTGTCTTTCCAAAAGGAAATGCCCCTTTCCTTCCCTCTGCAACAGACACAGGCTGCTCTCACCCACTTCCTCCAGCCATCCGCACCTCTGTTTTCAGACCAGCCCTCATGACTCCAGTTAGAGGTGCACGGCAGTTCCAGCCAGTCCTTCCTCCCAACCTCCTTCCTACAGATGGAACCAGGAGTGTCATGTCTCTAAGGTCTGTGCGTCCTGTGCATACAGGTCCGACCTGCGGGACACAGATAGGACTTTGTAGAGCAGGTGGTCCTTAAGTTCAAAATCTGAATTAAGGCATGTACAGCAGCAAGGTCATGGGAAACTCGTTCAGAAACCATAAAAAATCCACAGATGTTTTTGTGGAGACTCTACACTTCATGTTGTTAAAACTTGACCATCAGAACATTTCCTAACACACCTTTGCATGGTCTTATTGTGTGAGTGGACGAGTAGGGGCGAGGCAGTCAATTAAATGTGGATCAAATAATCAATCACCATTGACTGGGCACCTTTTGTTGCCCAGCACTCTAGCTATTGGCTGGAAATGCTAAAATAAGATGCTGTCCTGCTCTCAAGGAGTTCTCTGTGTGACCAATAGAGAACCACCTAAACAAACCATGAATTGAGTGCTCCTCCTGGAGCTGCCACAGATTAATAGAAATTGACAAGGACCCCGTGAGAATCTCAAGCAAAAGCAGCAAAGATTTGGGCCCCTCTATTTGAACTGGGTCTCTTTTTTAAGTGACTGCTGCACTGAGTCACTAATTCAGTAGAACGCTGTGACAAATGCTAGGACCAACGCAATTCAGACCTAGACCTCTATCTGCTTTCCTCCTAGAAAGAGGAGTTTCACCTTAAAGCAGGAGGGAAGGTGTTTCACACAAGTGGGTTCTTTGCAAACTTGCTAAATCAGTCTTCCTCCATTTCTGGAGGAAAAAATCTGCACGGCTGCTCACAAATGCCAGAAAGGGAAAGAATCCAAGACCTTGAAATAGCTGAGGCTCTTTCCTTCATTTAAAACTTTTGTTCCTGGAAGAAGTTGAAGGATGTTTTATAAATGCTTTAAATGCATCGTTCAAAGGCAAAGCTCCTTCCTTCTCCGGGGAGGTGACCCTTCTGTTCTCTCTGCTGATGTCAGGCTTGAGCTGTGACCTACAGGGACAGCAGGGCTGGTGACGTCTTTTTACCCCCACACCCAGGAAAGGGCGCTCTGTCAACTGGGGGAAGAAGAACAGGGTTCTGTTTGCTCGAGGGGCCTTAGGAAGACAAACCCAGACCACAGAGTTTCTATGTTTTAAACCTTTCACTGCACTTTTCCTTATTGTCCACACCTGTCTTTTAAAATACTTTTCATGCAACTTTTATCTAGCTGTTTTCATGACAGGCAAACCCACTGTGCAACAGCCGAATCTGAACTAAGCATTTGAGGAAAAACATTCTCAGTTGTGTCAACGGAGAAATGATGAAATGAACACCAGATCATTTGAGTACAGCCCATCTGTCTGACCAACACTGACAGCCCCATCTCTTGAACGCTTAAGGTGTACAAGACCTGTTTAAGCCAAGTGGAAAGAACTCACAGGGGTAGACCTGGCCTTGAAAGGGGTTTCATTGAGTGGGGCTAGGCTGGGGATGTGTCCGTACCTTGGACAACGCTTGGCTGTGGCTCCGACACCCAGCATGTTTCCTGTGACCAAGCAAAGTGTTGGGGGCTGTTTATTTCACCTGCATGCAGACAGCCTGCCCAGACACCACCCCAGAAGGATGAGCACACCCTGAGACCATCCATGTCTAGAGGCCGACGGGAGAGGGTCATCAGAAACCCACTGTTCTGGTGCTTCAGGATAAATCTTGCCTATTTCTTCAAAGATAGAGCATCATTGAACTGGATGATATTTTCTTCTCCTTTGCAAAAGCAATAAAAGCTGCCGGTCTGGGCTGTGTATCCTGCCTGTGCTGCTAACAAGACACATTCCTTTTTGTTCATGGCGAGTCATGTAAGTTTCTGTCTTATGTCACAATTTCTGACAAGTGCTTGAGCACAAAAACAGTATCTTGGCACCAAGAAAATGACCATCACTTAAAAAGATGAAACTCCCAAGGACACCAAAAGGGTAAGACTTCATGGGCGATATGCAATAGGAAAGCCAGCCCCTCCCACGTCCAGAAGACCATCCCTACAAATCATGTCAGAATCATTCTGCTCCTGTCAAACTTCAAGGCAGCCACTGCTGCAAAACTTCCCTGATTCAAACCAACCACTTGGCCCAGAGTTGATGTTTAACACTTCCACACATCTCGTGTTAGCTTATTGGGGAAGCTAGACTTGGTACGACCCTGTTCTTTTTTCCACTTTTTATAATTATTCTAATTCCTTGTTTTTCTTCTAGGTTCCTTAGAAGACTGATTTCTCGGCCAGGCGTGGTGGCTCATGCCTGTAATCCCAGCACTTTGG
This sequence comes from Colobus angolensis palliatus, assembly GCF_000951035.1. Classification (NCBI taxonomy): domain Eukaryota; kingdom Metazoa; phylum Chordata; class Mammalia; order Primates; family Cercopithecidae; genus Colobus; species Colobus angolensis. The sequence continues at coordinate 4,128,789 of NW_012116166.1, forward strand.
GAGGCTGAGGTGGGTAGATCATCTGAGGTCAGGAGTTCGAGACCCACCTGGCCAACACGGTGAAATCCTGTCTCTACTACAAATACAAAAAATTAACCAGGTGCGCTGGCATGTTCCTGTCATCCCAGCTACTCAGGAGGCTGACGCAGGAGAATCACTTGAGCCCGAGAGGTGGATGTTGCACTGAGCCGAGACAGCACCATTGCATTCCAGCCTGGCCAACAAGAGCAAAACTCCATCTCAAAAAAAAAAAAGAAAAGAAAACTGATTTCTCAGTTGAGGGTATCTCTTCTCTCCGTTTGTAGCGCAAAAGACTTAGGCCTCTGAAGGACATTGTAGAGAGAATATTGCGATGGGAAAGATACAACTTTGAATTTCATTACATCACAAAATTCCTTCTCAAAAAGATAACACCAGTTAGTTTAATAAAACATGGCATCTATGGACACACATATCGCGCAGAGGTGCAATAAGAAACAATCATATTAACTGAACACCATGGCTTATGTATGTATTAAAGTACATTATGTACACCTGCACCCAAGGCCTCTCCAACTCATCGCCAGATGGAAATGGGGAACATGGGGCCAGCCTTCGTCCTACACTGGGAAGTTCTTTTCCCTGGGGGAATGCGTCCCTCCTGCCTACCTGCTCACGTTCCAGGACTCCTGCCAGTTTACACACACCCATCTGGATGCAGTGACATCATGAAATACAGGCTGGGGTATAGCAGAGCCCTCCCTGCTCTGTTCCTGGCCTTTGAATTTTAGAGGGTGCTGGGGACTTACCAGTCTAAAATCTACGATGATTTTATCATAGTCACTAGAAGGATCCAAGAGGAAGTGAATGCTGAACGTGTAAGGAGAGCACAAGCAAAATTCTCACTCCAACACCTGACCCGAAAAGCCCTTGGGTTTTGAGCGGGGAGCATGAGGAGGCTGCTGGGTTCACCTAAGACCCTCCCCATTCACCATCACATCCCTCAGTCCCCCCTGACGGAGCTGTTTCTGAGTCTTAGAAGGCGAATATTAATTTGGAAGTCAAGGTCCTATTTGCAAAAGAACAGACAGACATTCTGAGATAAAGTTCAGACTTAATATACTGAGTCTTGGTGGTGTTGTCTACTGACAGGATACACTGTCTTTAATATCTCTGCTTAAAATATTACCAACAGGACAGGCGTGGAGGCGTGGAGTTTGAGACCAGTCTGAGCAACATGGAGAAACCCTACCTTTACCATAAATACAAAAAAAAAAAAAATGGATGGGCACGGTGGCATCCACCTGTAGTCCCAGCTAGTCAGGAGGCTGAGATGGGAGGATCGCTTAAGCCTGAGAGGTTGAGGTTACAATGAGCCGAGATTGTGCCAATGCAGTCCAGCCTGAGTGACAGAGTGAGACCCTATCTCAAATACATATATAAGTGTGTGTGTGTGTGTATATATATATATAGTCCAACAACTTAAACAAATAAGACCTAGTATTTGTTAGCACAACAGGGTGACAATAGTAAAAAATAATTTAATTATTTGTTTAAAAATAACTAAGAGTATAATCTAATTGTCTGAAACACAAAGGATACATACTTGAGGGGATAGATACCATATTTACCTGGATGTATTACACATGGTATGCCTGTATCAAAATGTTTCACGTACCCCATAAATATATACACCTACTATGCATCCACAAAAATTAAAAATTGAAAAAATTAAAATAAAATTACCAACAACTGCTAAATTTCACATCAGGTCATATTCTGCTCTGGCTGAGCTACACCCAAGATAGATAAAACTTCAAATCTTCAGAGATTCAGGAAGTGCAGGCAGCTTTGTGGAGAGGCATGGCCGTGTCACCCAACCATGCCTACTAATCAAGAGCCAGGGCTCCCACCAGTCCATCCTCCCTGTTCCACTGCAACACCCAACTCAGGACACATGGCCCACTAAACCAGGCAGAACCTAAGTGCGCATCTGCACCCAGGCCTCTCCCACCAGATGAACACAGGGCACACGGAGCTGGTCTTCACCCTACACTGGGAAGTTCTTTCCCTTGGGGGATGTGTCCCTCCTGCCTTCCTGCTCACATCCCAAGACCCCTGCCAGTTTACACACACCCAGCTGGACGCAGTGACGACAGAAAATTCAGGCTGGGCTGCAGCAGAGCCCTCCCTACTCTGTTCCTGCAGGGGAGCATGGCATAGACCCCCACAATGAGCAGAGCCAGCTTCTAGCCCTGCACAGACTCCAAGCCTTTTATAAAATCGAAATGAGGCTCCGTTAAATAAGGGAAGCAAGGAAGGGGATTTCAGCTCTTCCTTTCCCAGAGGGCTGGAGCCGATGGCCTCGATGACAGCCTAGACAGTCAGCTGGCTTCCCCCAGAGGGAGACGGAAGCAAACTTGCCTGAATGATTCTTCCCAGGAAAGGGAGAGAGTAGGACACACTTGGGGAAAGAACATTCCTGCAGTGCTGCAAACATCAGGGAGAGGCGGCAGGGCAAGGAGACAGGCGTATGTATGTCCGTGTCTTTCAGCTAGGCAGCTCAATCTCAGGTTATTTTATTTGACAAATAAAACTAAACTGCATATTTATGGACTAATGATGTGAGATATTGCTCTTTTATTCATATCCACTGCTGTTTAAAGACCAACTGGAAATAATCCTGGGACTTTTTGCAAGTTGGTGTGATTTAGGTAGGCAGCGCAGAGCACAGCCTTGCAGCCCCATTGACAACAGTGGCACTGCCTCAAGGTCAAGGTCAAGGTCAGGACGTCACCTCCTTTAGCAAAGTCAGCTACTCATTGGGAGCATTTCCTCTCAAAAGTCACAGATTCACATATCCTTTCAGCAATACTCATGCTGGGCTCTGTGCTGGGCTGGGGGTTTCAGAGCCAGCTGGAGGGGGATGCTGGACCCTGGTCCTGATGGTCAAACACCATGAGGCATCAGTGTTGGGGGCAGAGACAACGGGGTGTGATGACCCTACCCCCAGAACGGGGATAACTCCCCACTCCCCTGCCCCTCGCCATGGGCCAGTGAGAAGCCATCACGCTGAAGGGCAGTTTGTTGGTTGAAGGCATACAGTGGCAACCATAACGTGCTCTCTGTCGTTTGATTTAACCACTCCTGTCATCAAAAATAGGACAAGGAGAAGGAAGCCAGGTCATCCTGTCTTTGGAGGAAAGAAAGAGCTCTGGGAAATAGTAAGACAGGTTACAGGGAGGGTCCCCATGGGCACATGCACCTTGCACAGAGGACAGTGGGCTGGTGGGTGGGAGTGGACGGAGGAGAAGGCTGACCCTTGAACCCAGCAGAGGCAAGGCAGGTACTAGGAGGGCACAATGTTCTCAGACTTCAAGGGTTGCTAAAGGTGCTGCCTCCCAGCTCTCTGCAGGCCTGGGTGATCAGAGCAGGCTGTGTGCTCAGAACAGGTAGGGCCGGCAAAATAAATGCTGCATGGTAGACCCCATTGCCGCCTCTCTAGGGGCTGGAGCTGACATTGGGGGGTCCTTGCTGAGGACAAGCTCAGTTTAGGGGAAATCCCAGCCAGACGATCACCTGGTAAATAGGAATAGCCCTTATATCAGCTTAAGGAAGACACAGACGCACATCATTCAGATGGACTCTCTACCCTGCTGAAATCCCACCAAGGCTAAGGGCCTGCTCAGGGAGTCAGGCCTGTGTCAGTGGGGACAGACGGCTTCATACAGCATTAATCTGTAAGAAGCTGCCTTCACAGCAGCTCCTGCTCAAGCATTAATTCATTTTTACTTCCCGTGGTGATAAAGACACCCCTCACCATTGGCTCTTCTAATGACAGATGTGGTCCCACAGCCATGTTGTGGTCCTCAAAGATGTGGTACCCACAGCCAGGGATATTGTTCCTGCCTCTAGCCTTGTCCTTTTGCTTACCAGTCCGAGTCATCTCTTACCCGGCTGCTCACCCAAAACTAAAAATAACTGGGCAAACGCCTAACTGCTCCCACCCTAACCCAGGGCTCCTCCGAAGATCTAGAAGAAAGGTGGGAAGCCCAGCTTTGGCCTCCATCTCCCAAGAGCACTCCACCAGCCTCATTCCTAAACGAGGCACCTGCTGCTGGCTTAGAGGAAGATGCCTGAGTACATTGCATGCACCGAGTACTGTGGGGCTGCAGAGATGGATTCAGCAAGGCCTCAGGACTCAGAAACACCATGAAAGCCAGAGAAGTGCTACAAAGAGGATGTTTTGTCCAACAGAGTCACATGGGAGAGAAATAGATCCTGCCAGGGAAACTGAGAAGGCTTCATGGAAGAGGAGGTATTTCGGATGAGCAAAATGTCAGTAGACAAATAACAAGGACGGTTTCTCAGGGAGGGGAGTGGGGCAAGCCAAGCTTCAGGCACAGAAGGAAGCTGCAGTCTGTGAACTCTCCATGAGAGACTAGGGTGAGAATAAAATCCAGTGCAGTTCCAGGTGGAAGACACTGCCCGGCCCAACTCTGCTGGTCTCCCAGACTCATTTTCAACCATGGGCCTCTGTGTCCTCTAAGCTTCTCTCAAGCTTCCTCTTCTCACCTTAGGGCCTTTGCAGATGCTTCCGCTCTCAGCAGTCCTCCCGCTCTGGACTTCCCCTTGGTCGGCTCCCCTGGACTTTCAAGATTCAACTCAAAGACCTCAGTAGAGCTGACCATCATATTCATCTGAGGGATTTTCTTCATAGCACTTACTGCTCTCTGAAATCATCTTATGTGTTTGTTTGCATGGTCAACATCTTCTCTGAAGTATATAACCTCGGTGAAAGATACCTTGCCTGTTTTGTTCAGAATCTTCAGAGGCTGGGACAATGTCCACTCACAGGAAACCCTCAGTAGCCATCTAAATACCTGGTGAGTGCACGAGGGCAGGAGGGAGTGAAGGAGGGAAGGAAGGAATGGCTAACATAAGGTCCGTCAAGGGGCAGGGAGGGAAAACAGAAGGAAAGGCACAATGAACCTCTTTGTGGACTTGGTGCTGGGCACTGGAATTTGTATCTGCACAGCCTCGCTGGGAATTTGTAAAAGCAGCCTGAGAAACTCAGGTAGGTGGAAACTGGCCAGGGCAAAGCTGATGGGCTCTGTGCAGAAATCATTGATCAGCCAGGTGTGGTGGCTCATGGCTGTAATCCCAGCACTTTGAGAGGCCAAGGTGGGCGGGTCACTTAAGATCAGGAGTTCAAGACCAGCCTGGCCAACATGGCAAAACCCCATGTCTACTAAAAAATACAAAAAGTAGCCAAGCGTGGTGGCACATGCCTGTAATCCTAGCTACTCGGGAGGCTGAGGCATGAGAATCACTTGAACCCGGGAGGCGGAGGTTGCAGTGAGTCAAGATCACGCCACTGCACTCCAGCCTGGGTGACAGAGCAAGACTCTGTCTCAAAACAAAAAAAGAAAAAAAAAAAAAGAAGAAGAAAGAAAAGAAACCACTAATAATTTTCCACTTTGGGATGGGATAAGCCACAGTAGTTGAGGGTTCCTGACCTACACAGAGAGGCCACTGAGATTCTGGAGCCGGGCAGCTGATGGAGTTGAAAAGAAATTTGCTCTCTGTGTCAGTCCATTTTGCATTGTTATAAAGGAATACTTGAGGCTGGGTAATTTATTTTAAAAAGAGGTTTATTTGGCTTATGGTTCTGCAGGCTGCTCAAGCAAGGCACCAGCATCTGCTCGGCTTCTTCTGGGGAGGCCTCAGGAAGCTTTTCCTTATGGCAGAAGGCAAAGGGGGAACTGGCGTGTCATGTGGGGAAAGAGGGAGCAAGACAGCGAGGAGGAGGTGCCAGTTTCTTTAACAACCAGATCTCCCATGAACTCATTACTTCGGGGTGGGCACCAAGCCATTCATGAGGAATCCACCCCTCATGACCCAAACACCCCCTACCAGGCCCCACCTCCAACACTGGAGATTGCATTCCAACATGAGATTTGGAAGGAACAAATATCCAAACCATGTCGACCTCATTCCATCACAAGTGCTACAGGATGCTCTGCCTAGCATTCCTATGGGCATCTCCTCCAGGCCTCCAGGTGCCAGATCCTTCTGGAAAACAGGCTCTGGAAAGAGGCTGTGTTGGCTTCCCAGAGCAGGCTGCAGCACAGCCCAGCCACGGCACCAACCCCACTGCATATGGGAAGTGCTAGTTCCCAACGTGGCCCAGCTCAGACTCACAGCCCCATCAGAACTGGCACACACCCTAAATCCACGTGAGAACCCAGTGATAGATTTCCCAGTTTATATGAGAGCTTCCAGTAGACTCTGGGAAGTCTGGGCCCTCCAGAGAAGGGCAATGTCAAGGATGCAGAGGAGGACAGAGGGAGAGAAGCCACAGGTCTGTGTTCAAGCCACTGAGGAGGCAGGGGGCAAGAGAGAGGTTCCATTGTGCCTTAGCAGTGAGAATTTCCAGGCCACCTGTGGATGAGTTCACAGCTTACAGGAATACCTGTTGGGTAAAGAGTCTGCAATTACTCACACTTCTCAGCCACTCTGAGAACCTTTTAAACACAAGATCTTTGAATTTGAGTTTAAACAGTCTCAAGCTTTTTTGCAATGTTGGGCAAGACAGAACCTTCCAGTGACCTACTGTCTTAATCTGAAAACACTGAGGCTGTCACCCTTTTATGTCTTTGGACTATTGACAGAATGAATGAGATCAGTGTGCAGCTATACCAGGGGCTCAGAAATTCTTGACTCCCAGTTTGTGCTCATTGCCTACTCATGTTCCTTCTCCCGAATAGCTTTTGTGCCTCTCTTGCCATGTCTTGTCCAATAAAAACCCAGCGAGCCCTTGTGTCCAGTGACTGAGTCCAGTTGAACATCCTCAAGCACCCTCATGACCCATACTAGCTGAACATCGAAGCTACTCTCTGTGACCACTGTTCGCCCTCTGCCCTCTGGCCCTGGTGACCTCTGATCACCACTGCCTCATGACTTTTCTTCTTCTCTCTCTGCATTTTTACCCCAATGAAATTATTTGCCTATTTCTTCTTCATCCCAGAAGAATGGGTGTTGGAGCTTTGCAAAGTTTGCATTATAAGAAACCAATATTTGGGGCCACAGAATATCAGAGGTTTGGCCCACATGACAACACAGAGAATTCCCACCCACCAGGTTTCCTGCAGCTGCTCCCCTCCTGAAAGGAATTTGCCAAGGGAAGTCAGCCATAGAAAGAGCATTCCAGAACCACGCTGATCAAAGTCTCATTGGACAGAAGGGCACAACATGCAGTGGGAAGGGAAGGTCCTGTGCAGAACTCTTTGTATTTGCAAAGAAGAAACCACCAGGCAAGCCTCCCGGCATCCTCCCAGCCAGGGAGAGGCTGAGGCTTGGGGAAGTTGGGTGTTTCCCTGAGGAAGCAAAAGATGAAGCGTTTGTGCTTTGTTTGAATTGATAATGATGTCAGTTTCAGTTATGGGCTCATTACAACAAACCTGGGACGTATTAACAGCTCTTTAATTGAATTTGGAAATAAGAAGGAGGGTTTTGAATGGTCTTATAAATAGTGGATATGCCGGCCTCTGCAGCAACTGTCTTCAACATTAAACAGGGAGCGATGAGACAGGGGACCCCCCAAGGCTGGCCGTTGCTTACCTTCCACGGGATCCCCACATGCCCACTGTGAGACAATCGTTATCATTCCTAAGCTGAGCTTGTGGGGACTAAGGAAGGCATTTGGACCAGGAAGCCCAAATTTGGACCCAGAGAGTAAAAACAGGGCTGGTGAGATGCTGAGATGCAACCTTTTATCATTTCTTTTTAAATTTATTTTTATTTTATTTATTTACTTATTTTATTTTATTTTATTGAGATGGAGTTTTGCTCTCATTGCCCGGGCTGGAGTGCAATGGCACGATCTTGGCTCACAGCAAACTCCACCTCCCAGGTTCAAGGGATTCTCCTGCCTCAGCCTCCCAAGTAGCTGGGATTACAGGCATGCACCACCACGCCCAGCTAATTTTGTATTTTTAGTAGAGATGGGGTTTCTCCATGTTGCTCAGGCTGGTCTCTAACTCCTGACCTCAGGTGATCCACCTGCCTTGGCCTCCCAAAGTGCTGGGATTACAGGTGTGATCCCAGCACTTCTCTTCTAAATCAGCAATGCAAGATAAACTGCTGACTGTCCAGCCCCGTCCTAGAAGCTCCACAGAATCCAAGCACATGGTGATGGGATGGCCTGCTTTCCTATCAGCTGAACTCCTAAGGGCCATGGGCCCTGTCCACCTCCTCGGAATCCTAGGTGCCTGCCCCAGGCCCTGAGAAAGGAAATCTAGACAATCCTTTGTAGAGTGAACAAGAGGATGAATGACATACCACTTATGGTCTTTCCCTTTTGCCTTTTCTGTTTCCCTCACCCTTTCCTCCCTTCCACTCACTTCCTCCACCACACGCTCTCCTATCGACCCCTACGCAACCTCTTCCAGAAAATCCATGTTAACTATCCAGGATTCATCCTTCTTTATTTACTCCATGACTATATAACCACATACAAATACACATATTTACTCATACCTGCATGCATACATATAGACACACATATGCATCATGTTCATACACATTACCTGTCTGAGGGGAGGGGAGAGAGTTCACAGATTTTGCAAATAAAAACACAGGACATCCAGTTACATTTGAATTTCAGATAAACAACACATAGCTTTTAAGTCATTTCTAGATTATTTCTTGATTATCTGAAATTCAAATGTATTGAGTGTCTTATATTTTATCTGGAAACCCCAGGAAGAAGGTGGCTTTATTTTATTTTATTTTATTTTATTTTATAAAATCTGATCGCAGTATTCACACATTCTCTCTTGGAATCCCATAGCTATCTTTCCAGGTCAACAGGTAGAGCCCTAGTGCATTCTTTTTAATGGATGCATAATATTCCACGTCACGGTTATTCCTCAACTTCTGGGTAATGCCCTCTACGTTTGGTTAACTGTACTGCAGTGTTTCTCACCGTCAACAAAAGGAACAGAAGCCAATATAGCTGGCTCTGTCATGCCTCCTTAAATTAGCTGTCATGGCAAAGTCAGACAGGAAGCCACAGCAAGAGAACACATCACTCAGAACAGCCAGCCCCAAGAGAGCCTGTGGCTGCATCGGGCACCCTGAGTAGGGAGGAGGGATGACAAAAAGAACTATGAAATGCCCCTTTCCGACGAGGAGCATAACAATGGAGACAGAGAGATGCCTCCGACTCCAGGCAGGAAATACGCTCAAATGTAGAAATTCAGACCAACTCGTTTGCCAAAACCCACACCAGCATAATTATTTTGCTCAGCTCCCCCTACCCCACTCCAAACTCCTTCTTTCATCAGTCATATCTTTAACTTCATCCTTGTTGCTGAAAACACAAAAATAAAAAATACATAGCAGCTCCGTTGACATTACAGCAACGGCATAAGCCTCATTTTACCAACCATTTAACTCTCTCTAAGGACCCCGTTCAGAGACACAGGCACGTTGATGGGAGCTGTACAAAGGTCAGTGATTTGGAGGCTCTTTTCGACAATTTGCCAGGATTTTGGCATTTGTAAGCATCCATAGGACAGCTCTCTAGCAAGCTGACCTTGACAGCGAATGGGATAAATAAACCTTCAATTTACCCCCTCCAGCTCTCCGCGAGCTGGGCCAGTCCCCACGGAGCCTTCACCTGTCCATATCGTTCAACTGCCTGCAACTTCCAACTGACGAACATCCACAGCTCCGCAGCCCAGTGACAAACACCATCTAACAGATAAGGCTTCTGAAAAGTCAAAGCCAATACTGCTTCCATTGAAAATTTAATGCCGGCTCCATCTTTGCCCATCATTCTTCCGACTGTTCCATGTTTCCCAAGAGGCCCTTGAAGCTAAAGCACTGCTCTATAACAGGTAATGACGTAGCATTTAATGATACTGTCCAAAGTGATCCCGGTCTTTGGGAAGTAATGTGCACTCATGTACCAGATAAGCACCGCCAAACGTACTGAGCCGCCGTATCTTTCACGGCCCTGTCACCAGATACAATGTGACACATCCCCGGCCATCCTACCTGCTACTCCTCCGACCCCGCCATCAGACAAATCACGCGTTTTCAGAGCAGAGCTCCAAAGCGTTAAGTGAATTCAGGCAAAGGTAGGATGGTAACATAGCCTTAATTAAGTATTCACAGCCTCTTTAATACTTCAGTGCTCTTGGATTCGCTACTAAAATCTGTGAATTATACCTCATTGAAAAATGTCCTTAATCGACTCTGACATGTTTTATTGGAGGCAGAAAAAATGTTTCAGTATGATAGATAAGGTTAAAAATGTTACTACTCTGATCATTTACTCTAGTGCCTTGCAAAAAAACTCCAAAGCCAAAAACCATTTACATCATTCATCGGATGCAATGGAGAAAAAAAAAGCCTTATCTGACAGCCCGTTTTAGCTGATGGGACAAAGTGCACATTTTCAATTTTCTGACAAAGTTATGTTGTTTATGTAGATAAGGGGACAAACAACTGTAACATTTCTACAGCATGCCATGAGGGCTGGAAATGTGGCTTCAAATGTGAAGTATCTCCAAGCCACACGGAGCGCCACACAACAAACAAAAAGCCACTCTTTGGGCATCAGACAAAACAGTGCATGGAGCACCTTCTGTCTCAGGAGCAGCTGAGAGGAGCAGCGGAGGGTTTTCAAATGGCCCCAGAGCTCTGCTGAGATGTGTCACCTGACAACTCTGCAAGTACCAAAGTCTCATCTCAGCTTTAGCCCCATTAATTTGCTGTGGGAAACGCAGAAACCATCCATCAAGAGACCCTCTACAGGGGTGTCCAGACTTTTGGCTTCCTGGGCCACATTGGAAGAAGAAAAATTGTCTTGAGCCATACATAAAATACACTAACAATAAAGATAGCTGATGAGCTAAATTAAAAAAAAAAAAAAATCACAAAACAATCTCGTAATGTTTTAAGAAACTTTACAGATTTATGTTAGGCCGCATGTGGCCATGTGGCCTGCAGGCCTCGGGCTGAACAAGCTTGCTCTAGAAGTTGGTCGTTCATGGAAACACTAAGTCTTGCTGTTTTCTCGGTACTCTGAATAGTATGGCTAACCCTGGAGGTAGAGATTCACACTCCAAGGCCTGCACATGCCCTTCTGTGGAAGGGGCTCAGGCAGTTGAACCTGGGTATACCCTGGCCAGTGACCCACGCATCCTGTTACATCTTCCCCAAGAGCCCATTCACATGCCACCTCCTTGCAGACCACACATGTTCCCCTATGCCGACCCATCATTGTCTCATTAGGGTGGTAGAGACCCTCAGCATAGCATGGAGGTTATCAGGCTAGGTCCTAACCCAGACAGCCAAGAACAAAGCTTTGGTCTAATGCTAGATGGCTACATGATCTTGGGCAGGTGACTTAATCTCCCTGTGCCATTGGGTCCTGATCCGTAAGAGGGAGAGGACAGCAATGGCTGAAGTGCAGATCTGCCAAGGCAGCACCCATGATGCCCTCCTCCCAGGGGTTGGCATGTGGGTGGTGTTCAGGGAATGTCAATTTCAACTCTTGCTGCTGAGGACAGATTCGACCTCACATACCGGCTGCTCTTAAACATGTCACTAACACTCCACTGGTATTTTCTAAAAGTCAGTCTTTCTTAGGCCAGTTATAGACAGGATTGTTTTCCAAGTAGCCTCCTGCCCTTTGGGATTGAAATTCATTATAAACCTGGCAGACGCTCACCTGCTCAGTCCATACTGGGGAAAAGAATCTTAGCGGAAGATTCCTGATTAAAGCTACCAGGGTCAGATAAAGCCAGGAAAATGGTTACTGATTAAGCGATGGGATTAAACAGTGAAGAGTGCCAGAACCGAGGGAGAAGTACACAGAAACTGCAATGTTGCTTCTTCCAATGTGTTTTCCAGGATGTCCAGTGAATGTCCTCCACCTCTGAGCCATACAGCCAAAGTTACATGGCTGAGTAGGGCTCGTGGACGTATTTCATCTGACAGGTACAGAGTACACGTGTTTTTTTAAATGTTTCATTCATTGTTGTTACAGAGCCTTCCATGACCACTGTGCCCAACTTTAACAAGACAGCATTTCTTTGTGTTTGTGTGTGTGTGTGTGTGTGTGTGTGTGTGTGTGTGTGTGTGTGTGTGTGTCAGAGTTTCTCTCTTGTTGCCCAGGCTGGAGTGCAGTGGCATGATCTCAGCTCACTGAAACCTCCACCTCCCGGGTTCAAGCTATTATCCTGCCTCAGCCTCTCGAGTACAGGTACAGTACAGCTGGGACTACAGGTGCCCGCCACCACACCTGGCTAATATTTTTGTATTTTAGTAGAGATGGGTTTTCACTATGTTGGCCAGGCTGGTCTAGAACTCCTGACCTCAGGTAATCTGCCCACCTCGGCCTCCCAAAGTGCTGTGATTACAGGCATGAGCCACCACGCCCAGCACAAGGCAGCATTTCTGTAGATTTTAAGTGGCATCTTTTAGAGTCATGAGGCACTGCCTGGTATTAACCACCATTTATAAACTAGTAACCAACATCTAAAATCAGGAAATGCAACAGGAAAACACACTGTCTTATGAAAACAAAAATCCCAGGATTTTTGCAGGCCTACCTCCTACTTCTATCAGAAGTGGGAAGGACATTCTACCTACCTGGCCGGTACACATGGATATTATGAAAGTCATGGGAACTATAAGAAACTCCTCGGACTGGATCCTGGGACAGAAAAGGGGCATGAGTGGGAAAATGGTGAAACCCAAATGAAATCTGGAGTTCAGCAATAATAATAATAGAACAATGTTGTTTCTTAGTTTTGACAAATGTACCCTGGGAATAGAAGTTGCTAATGTTAGGGGAACTCAGCGAGAGGTACATTGGAACATTCTGTATTCTCTTTGCAACTTCTCTGTAAATCTAAAATTACTCCAAAATAAAACATTTATTTTTTTAAGAAAGTGAGAAGTTCTAAACCAAAAGGAATGTGTGCTTCTGAGACATGCTCCACTTCACTCAACGCTTTTGGTGCCTGGAGTCTGGAGGCATTTGAATTTAGGACTTCTCTCTCTCCCCGTGCAAGATTAAGTATCTGCAACACCCCAAGTGATATTATATCCGTATTTTCTTCCATGGGTGGAAGAATCACCCATCTGACCGTCACAATCAAGCCTACTTCCTTGCCTTGATCTGGGGTCTATGTGATGGGAGGGAAAAAGGGTCAAGTCAGGGAACGTTCTGTTTTCTGGGGCTACTATTTCCCACACCCACCACTGACCAGAGGGAAGGACATTGAGCACTATACCTGCTCAGTGCAGTGTTGTTGACCCTCTGACAGCTCTTGCATTGACCATGGCTGCTTACAGGGCTGTTCTTAGTGGCAGTTCCCATAGCCACCAGGCTGCACAGCCCCAGCTGAGCAAGGCTCTCCCACCTGTACCTGCCTGGGAGCAGAGCTACTGGGGCCCCTGGAGAAAGGCAGGGGGCAGACAGCTGGCGGAGGGCAGAGATAGATGTTGATGGTTTTCAAATTCTCACCTGGAGGTCTTGTTAAAACCTCACCCCCAGAGTCTCTCATTCAGTTGGTTCGGTGTGAAACCCAGGAATTTGCATTTCTTACACTTTCCAAGGGATGCTGAGCCACTGTCCTGGGGTGGCACTTGCAGAATCACTGTTGTACACAATGGAATCCTTGCCTAATGTATGGATATCTTGTTCTTATTGTTTCCAGGGAGCGCCTCAATACAGCAAAAGCTGTGAATGCATGCTGAGGTCTCCAGGAGGGGAGTAGTTTGGCCTGTTCCAAAGGGCAGTAGTACAGCCTTGCCACACAGGCAGTCCAGAGGTTAAGGGGACCAGATTAGGAGTCACCCAGCCCCTGGTTTGAATCCTGACATCACTGCTCGCTAGCTGTGAGAGCCTTCATCACTGTGAGTTGCGTACCCTGTCTGGGGCTTGCCCTCCGCATGTGCAGATTGTACATAATCAATCTGTCTCTGCAGGGTACTCAGTCTACATGCTGAGGACACCTTGGCTGGATCTTCACTCAGGACCATTCCTTTGGACTACAGATTCCTATCCCACTTCTTACCAAAGTAATGAGCATTGCACATTTGAATCTGTAAAGCCTAATTCCTGCCACCTTCCTCCTCCACACCTTCTTCCACAGTCTTTCTCATCTCTCAGTCTTCCTTATCTCAGTCACAGGCAATTCATCCCTCTGGTTCCTCAGCTCAAAATTACTGAGATCCTTCCACCAGCCAGTCTGAACCCTATGCTCTCAACACACAATGCCCTCACCATCTCTCTACCTACAGAGCCTTTCATGCTTCCCGCTCCAGTTGCACTGGACACCCTGACAGCCCTTCTGCAAAGCTGGGAATGGCCATATCCCGCAGGCCCACTCATGGCCCTGCAGGAATCCTCATGTAGGGAGAGAAAGCATGCATATTCCCTCCTTTGCTGCTTCCCAAAGGAAAGGCCACCTGCAGCCACATATTTGCAAGAAACTCATGCTGAGCATTTGAGCCTAGGAAGACACAGAGTCCTGTCCTCCAACTGCCAGCTCTCAGGCCTTCTGGAACCTCTCCCTGACCTGCCAGATGTGACCTTGTACTCTGGATGCCTGTGGTTTGGCTTTCTCCTCCGCACAAACATGCATGGTGTTCTTCCAGCAGAGGGACTGATGTATTAATGCCTGTGTCATACCTTCCCCTCTGAGGATGGGGGTGCCCAAATTCCCCAGCCAGGGCTGAGCACAGGGACTCAACTCTGAGGGCTTTTGCTGGCTGGTAAGTCCCCACTGTACAGGTCTGAGGGCTATCCCCAAGCCATGCACTCTGGCAATGGGCTAGTCTGACCACCCCACCCCCTGTGTGAGACCCTCTGGCAGGCACTATACACAGCGTGGGCGTGGAAGACAAGCCTGGAGGTGATGACTCTGCTGGAGTGAGCAGCACCACAACACAGGGCAGGTCACTGGAGGAAAAGATCACCTGGGGCAGCACTCCAGGGTGGAGTCAGGTGAGGGGTTAGAATTTCAGCCACTCTTGGGGGAGGGGAGGGCATCGTCAGACACAGATGGTAATGGGGGAACGTGGAAGAGAAAGGAGAAAGGGGTGGGAGAGAGAGATCCACATAAGGAAGGTGAGAGGGCAGGAAAGGACAGCAGTGTGTTCACAGAGTAGATCACTGAACTGTGTGACTGCAGCTCAGGACAAGCTGGGCACTGGGGACAGTGGTGGTGGCAGGAGTGGGAGCTACAAGTTAGAAGTTCCTTGGTTTCCTCCCTAGGAGGACATAGAGTTGTGGAGCCACACAGATAGCCCTGGAAGGCAAAAGTGTTCATCAAGCAACCACTAACTCAAGGATGTCCTTGGACCACGCCCCTGGGAGCGAATGCACCATGGAGTCACATTAATCCCATAAACCCTGTTATTGTCCTGTGACTGGCACCATTCATGCATGGCAGTTTTATGCATTAAAAATGTCCATTTTTTGGAGCTGAGTGAAGTGGCTCATGCCTGTAATCTCAGTGGTTCAGGAGGCCAAGGCAGGAGGATTGCTTGAGGCCAGGAGTTGAAGACCAGCCTGGGCAACATAGTGAGACACCATTGCTACATAAAAATGTTTCTTAAATTAGCCAAACATGATGGTGCATGCCTGTAGTACCAGCTACTTGGTGGGAGGCTGAAGCAGGAGGATTGAGGATTGCTTGAGCCCAGGAGTTTGAGGCTGCAGTGAGCTATGACTGCACCACTGCACTCCAGCTTAGGCAACAGAGCCAGACTCTCTCCTCTTAAAAAAAAAAAAAAAAAAAAAAAGAGGTCCATTTTTGAAAAGGCAATCATCTCAATAATGCCTCAGTATTTTGATAGTCCCCTGTTTTAAAATGATTATTAATATTTAAACTTACATGAAGCCTCTGATCCTAACCCAGTAGATGGCCACCTCTAGCCAGAGCCCAAATGCTCGTGTTTGAAGCTCAAATCTGCCCTTACCTGTGGGTGCTGGATGCCTTCTCTACCTCATTGTTCTCATCTGTAAAGCGGGGACGATAATAATAATAGTGTCTACCTCACAGAGGTGTTGTGAAGTTCAATGAATCAATAAGCATAAATTGCTGCCCATAGACCCAGGTACGTGGCAAACACTCATGAATGTTACAGAGGCACCCCAGACAGGAGACAGGCATGGGAAACAACTCCAGAAACAGTGGGCAGGGGTGGGGGGATGTGCATGTAGCAGAGTGCCTCAGGAGTCTCCAAGCAGGAGCAACCACATGAGGACTGTATCTCACGGGGGGCTGCAGGGCTGGAGGGTGGAATTAAGTCACAGAGGTCCCAGGGGCTGGCTCCAAAGCTCCAACCGTATCACACACTTGCTGAACTGCACCCTGGGGCTAATGGCAGAGCTGTTGATGGGGAGCTGGTAAGGCAAGGGACCACAGGAATCAGTCCACGCCCCGCCATGCTGGCCCCAGTAGACCTCCGAGCTCCCTGCAGCTCCCACCAGCAGGGCTTCAAGTTTCTACCCACAGACCTGGCTGTGATGGAGCCTGTGTTTTGTTTTGTTTCAGAAATTCTATAGCAAAACGAGTGTGTCTTTCTGGTTATTAATTTTCTGATTTTTTTTTAATTTTGCTTATTTATCTAAATGGGAGATATTTTATTTCCCAACAAGCTGCTATGTGAAGTGTGAGGAACAACTGGAAATCTAGCCCAGAGTAGCTGAAACTCTATCAGTTGGAGTTGAAAGAAACATCTTTTCCAAAGAAAAGGAGACAAAGCAAGGAAGAGAGGAAAAACAGAGAGAGGGAACAATGAGAAAGAGAGGGGGTGGGAAGGCAGGGAAGAAAGGGGAAGGGGAACCCGGTTCGATTATGTTTTGTTTATTGCTGCGTTACTCAGGTGATTGCTTACTTAAGTCTGACTGCCAGGCTGAGCCTCCAGTCCCAGTTCTTTCCTGTCTTCATAAGGCTCAGCTAGCAAGCAGTATTTTGCCCCCCATAGCTGCTATAGATCTGGCTACAGTCAAATGGTGCAGATGGAAGCGTGAATGGAGGGTGAGCCTCCAGAGCAATTTGGGGTTAACTGAGGTGGAAGAAGATGGGGCTCAGGGCTCGGTCATGGTCGGGGTAGGGTGGCTTGCTATTAGAGCTGAGAATGGAAACTCCTCAGAGTATTCAGAGCAGTTGCCTTCAGGCTCTGCACTGGCCACTGGCTTGTGATCCTGACTCACATCAAGGTACAGGCCAGGCTTGATCCTCCTGGACAGAGAAGAAACCAAAAAGTACTTCCCTTTTGTCCTTAAGTACCTGTTCCCACTCATCGGGTCAGGCAAGTGGTACTTTAGAAATATACCTTATTTAATGAAACCTCTCCACCTTCATCTTTCAGATGAGAAGTCTGGGGCTCTGGTGCCCAGACAAAGAAAAATCCAAGGCCATCCAATGAACATTCTTGATGACACAATTCCTGCTCTAAATACTGCTGTGATGGTTAATTTTTTGTGCCAATTTGACTGGGCCCCAGGGTGCTCAGATATTTGGTCAAACATTATTCTGGGTGTGTCCACAGGGGTGTTTCTGGAT
Organism: Colobus angolensis palliatus; assembly: GCF_000951035.1. Lineage (NCBI taxonomy): Eukaryota > Metazoa > Chordata > Mammalia > Primates > Cercopithecidae > Colobus > Colobus angolensis. The sequence continues at coordinate 4,146,371 of NW_012116166.1, forward strand.
CCGATTAGCATTTAAATAGGTAGACTGAGTACAGCAGATGACCCTCCAGTGTGGGTGGGGCCTCATCCAATTCACTGAAGGCCAGAATTAAATACAAAAGGCTGACCTCCCCCAAGTAAGAGAGAACCCTTCCTGCCTGCCAGCCTTCAGAATGGAATATCAGCTCTTTGTGGTTTCACAACAGCCTGCTGGCCTTCAGACTCAAACTGAGATGTCGGTTCTGTAGGTTTCGGACTTGTCAGCCTCCTTAATCACATGAGTCAATTCCTTATAAGAAATCTATCTGTCTATCCAAGTATCTCTCTATCTATCTATCCACCCATCCATCCATCTATCTATCCATCCATCTAACTATCCATCTATCTATATCCATCCACCCATTCATCCATCCATCTATCCATCCATCCATTCATCTATTTATCTATCTATCTATCCATCCGTCTATCCCTCCAACTAACTATCCATCTATCTATATTCATCCATCCATTCATCCATCCATCCATTCATCTATTTATCTATCTATCCATCCATCCATCTATCCCTCTAACTATCCATCTATCTATATTCATCCATCCATTCATCCATCCATCCACTCATCTATTTATCTATCTATCCATCCATCCATCTATCCATTCATCTATCTATCCATCTATTTACCTATGTAATCTATCATCCACCTAACATCTATTTATCTATTATCTACTTATCTATACCTATCATTCAACTCTTGCTATCTATCTATATCTATCATCTATATTTATCATCTATCTATCATCTATTTCTCTACCTATTATCTATCTATATCTATCACTTATCTATTTACCCATTCATCTGATAGGTTCTGATTCTCTGGAGAACCCTGACTAATACAACTGTTGCCCTGAAAAATCATAGCCTGAACCTTAGTACCAGTCTGCTGCAACCTTGCCAGAAGGATTGAGAGAGGCTTAGATCCAGGCATTCTCAAAACACCATCCTCTCAACAAAGTCTTTCAAAGCAGAGGACTCCCATCCATGGGAGGCGGGGTGGAGGGGTGGCACCTGGAGCCAGGGGAGAAGCAAAGGATGAAGCCACAGGGCAAAACTGTCTTCCTACAGTTCACTTTGTGTGACATAATGAAGCTCAAACATTAACTTTTACATAAATCAGACATAGATAGTAATAAATAGAATGCAAATTTCGCATGACTTAAAAATCAATCACGAGATGATAGAGAAACTTCACAATGGCAGTGGGCTGTGGACTCAGCCTTCAAGATTCCTTTTCCCCCACAGCGACTTGGAGTAGCTGTTTGTTTCTCATTTCCTATCCACGGGAAAATGCCTGACCATCAAGGGAAGAGCTCGCAGCCACGAGGGACTCGATGGGTTGGCTGTCTCTCCTACCACCTTTTACATCCTGAGTCAAATTCACATGGTGCGGGGGGGCATGAACTTGACCTCCAAATTTCAAAGTCCCCTCCTCTGCCCTGCTTGTGACAAGTGACCTGTCCCCACCCATCCCAGTGCTCAATATCCACAACTTTCCTCCAGAGAGGACATCTCAATGAAACAGATCCAGAAAACCCATCTGAACCTTAAGGGGAGGCGCCCGGGTTTCCCCTTCTCCTCACTTCAGCCTTTCCCCGTGGAACCCACCCATGCTTCCAGGTAGCACAGAGAGCCTCCTTGCACCTCACCTGCTCCCAGCCGCTGAACATAAAGCAGAAACTCAAGCTTGTTCATCTAGACAAAAGGAAAGGCAGCTCCCATAGCTGAACCACTCTGGTCTCAAAGGCTAGGTATTTCACACCTTCCCTGAGGTTTTTGTTAGGTTGGAGCCATGTGCTCTGCAGGAGCCAGCACTGTGCTGCACGGACTTGGTTAAGACAATGAATTCCTCCCAGATTTCTTCAAGAGCCAGGCGGGATCTCAATCAGGAGGACAAAAGCACCAGAGGCTGATGCACAGGCACAGATGTATTCTTTGGCTGGAGTATGGCCCATGGCCACCACAGCATACAGAGTCCTCTTTATTTTACCTTGCTTATTTCACTGTACACACACATGCACACACACACATAAGCACAGAGCCATGCACACACACACACAAGCACACATATGCAAGCACAGTTCTACATCTCTCCTCCAAAACTCCCCAGGGTTGCCCAAGCCTGGTTCACTGGAGAATTCCTTTCTCTGGAACTCTCCAATTGCCATATGGAGCTATGCAAATTAAAGTGACCACATAGCTGCAGTCTCTGTTCAGATCTGCATTCCCACCCCCACTTTCTCTTCCCCCCATCATGTCTTCTCTCCTTTTCTGGCTACTGCTTTCTCTCCTACTGTCATCACAGCGATGGTCATACAGGGACAGAGAAAGAGGGTAAGATGGAATCCAGGAGGCCTGGGCTCTGCTTCCAGCACCAGCACTGATTAGGAATCACATACCCTCCTTGCACTTGTCTCCTCGCTGCCTCCATGGACTTGACATTGGTTTTCCTGCCATCTATTTCCCTAGGAGATCAGAAGAATTAATGGGCACTTTGTCATCCATGAGCCTAAAAATTATTGGAGTTAACTGCATTCTCTGTGGCAAGCCACACTCTGGCTCCTTGTCGTGTTCCTGCAGCTTTCTGGACTCAATGCTGTCCGTTGGTGACTCTGAGGCACTACCCTTCTCCTCCACTCTCCCCTCTACTACAGGGACTAGAAACCTGGAAACTGCATTTTCTGGAACCTCATGGAATGGGCCAATGAGGGAGACAATTGCCCAGTATTTAATGGGCAGGAGTTGTATCATTTTTCCTGGGACAGCAGGAAAATTCTGTGGCAGATTCACAGTGGTGGGTTCTGCAGGATGAACTTGGTTTACAGCCTGCAAAGTTCCCAGCTATGTGCTAGAGGCAACTGTAGTCATTGCTGGTGGCTTGTAGCAAAGTCTGGAGTCTCTGAAAGCCAGTGGCATGTCTGAGAACTTCAGCCAGTTCCTTGACCTTCACTCCTCCAAACTTTCAAACGGTTTTGGAAGCATTACATTGACTACATGAAATCTCTTCCTACTTGAGATATTCACAATGAGTTCTGGACATGCCCTGTGCTTGGGTATGTGCATTTGTGTTTTCCTGTCTGATACATCTAGTACTGAAAAAATACCAAGCATCACTTGTGTATTTAACTCAATGTCTGAAATGTTGGCTTACATGGAAATATCCAATAACGTTGGCATAAAGCAAGGTATGGCTGTCAATTGAGGACTCTCAGCTCTGTGATGGAATGACAAGGTTAGCAGGAGAAGGCCTCAGTATTTTCAATCACAAGCTTTCCGAAACATGTTTCAGTGCTGTCCCATTTCACCCGTTACATTGCATCACCCTTGGAAAAGAAATCTCTTTTCTTTTCGTATAAATTAAATCCCTCTGTAATAAATTCCAAGTAACTAGCTAAACCATTGGTTGTCTTATAACTTTGTAGTGTTAAATATTGCTGACAAACACATTTAACCCTCAGAGAATCTGAATCCTTGTGTTAAAGGGATCATTTAATCTGACAGTAGCCACAATAGGAGGTTTGAGTTGGTTTCCTCGTGGCCTCCCAGACAGTGCTGGGACTGCATCAAGGCTGGTACCCAGCGCCCTCCGGAATATTCTATTCCACCAGCTCTCTGGCCTTGATGCTGTATGTATGTGCCATTTTTCTGTTTTCGTGAGACTTAATTTTGTCCCCTCCTTTTAAATGATGGCTACAGTGGAGGGGGATTCTTTCTTTGAGATCATGAGGAACAAGCCAAGCTGTTTGAATGCAGAGAAATGAGGACCAAAGGGAAAACAGCTTAATGCCACAGAGAGGTATCTGAGAACTGAAGTGTGCCAAGCACACTGTGTGAAGATGCCGGACACCCAGCAGTGAACAAGAGAAGCTCATGGTTTGCACTGGAGATACTGGGGACTCCAAAGTCGGGGAGGAGAGATGGGGACAAGGACTGAAAAGCTTCCTATCAGGTACTATGTTCAGTATTTGGGTGATGGGTTCAAAAGAAACTCAGACTTCAGCATCATGCAATATGTTGTGGAACAAACCTGCACATGGACCCCTGAATCTAAAATACAAAATAAATAAATCAATACAATTTTTAAAAATCCTTTCACTTCTGCCATGCACCACACCGCATTCACAGGTCTCACCCACACCCAGGGAGTGGGTCAGGTTGGGCGTGTACACCAGGGAGCAGGAATGTTGAGGACCGCATAACACATTGTCCTGATGGAACTTCCGTTTCAGTCAGGAAGATACACTCTGCATGTAACTGGAAGGGCGGCAGGCAGGCACGGAAGAGTGGGCACTGTGGGAGGGCGTCTGGCTCCATCCCCACAGCAGTACGGCCTGGCCCAGTGCAGGGCCCCCACCGCCTGCCTCCCTAAAGTGCAGCTCAGCCTCCTCTCTGCTCACAGAGGCGCCTCACACATTTGTGACAACTGGCACTGGCTTATTCATCATCTCAGATAGCAACTCTCTGTTTTCTCAGACACCCACTTTAATACCCTGACATTTCTGTTCAGCCCATAACATTCTGTCAATTGTTTACGTCTCGCTCTTGCACCGGTCGCCTTTTCTGCCGTGCTCTCGGCCCTCCCCGGCCCTGGTACGTGCTGCTTAGCAAGAGGCCGGGTGTCACCCTCTCACCATCCACACCACTAGATTTCCAAAGAAGTGTGTTACATCCCACACCGCCAATCATCTCCCAAGGCACTCACCGAGGATGCTCCCATCTCACGGTAGATGCTGCCTACAGAAAGGCAGTTTGTTGGGCTCTGTTCACCCACAGGAGCCTAAGCAGGGATTCCCTCTCTGCCCCTCTCCAGTTCATAATTTAAAGGCCTGTTGCCAGAACCTGCAAGGGGACAGAATTGCCCTCCTTTCCATCTGCCCCCTGTCTGGCCCATCAATAGGACCTGCTGTCCATCATCTGGCCACCCACCTTGGCTCCCCTCCCTCAGTCTGGACCCCACCCCCCTCTCACTCACTGCTGCAGGCACTCAGCCTTTATCCAGACCACACACAGCACAGTCGTCTTAAAACATAATGTGCACCGCTGCCCTGGGGACACCCTGAAGGGGCTTCCCACTGCCTTAAGGATGCAATCCAAACTTCCCTCCGTGGTCTACAAGGCCAGTGTGATCTGCCCACTGCTCCCCTCCCCTCCCTGACCATCTTAACCCCTCCCACATACCAGGTCAGGACGCTCTCCTAAGTGAATGAATGCAGGTTGTATTTCAGGTTCTCTGTCTCCTTTCCATGTCAGGGTTGGGGCATGTGCCATTCCCCTCACATGGACTGCTCCCTCCCACCCCTATGGGAAAAGGAGAAATTCTGTAATTAGTGGTGTTAGGACAAATGAACAAGCATTTGGGGGAAAAAAAAAACAACAAAAACAATGTTTGGTTCCTACATGGCTCCTACCTATCCTATAGACTTTGACTTAAACATTAGTTTCTAGAATAGAAATCTCCCATATTGATTCTTTGCCTCACATTACTTGTTAGAATTTTCAGGTATTTGATGAGTTTGTCTGTTTACCTTTTTTTCATGTCTGCATGTCAACCTGCAAATCTCAGCAAGGCAAAAACTAGGCCTTGTTGCTCACCATGAAATCCCTAAGCAACACATTGCCTGATGCAGGGCACAAGCTCAATAAACATCTGTGGGATGCAGGAATTAATGAATCAATAAACACCAACTCTGCAGTGTGGACAATGGGAGCCCACCGTATGGCTCAAAATGTGAAAGGGCAGAGGAAAGGATCTTGCCATACCCTATATTAGAAGGCATTCTGAGGTATAATAATTAAAACAATGTGGCGTTTCTAAGAAAGAGTGAATACAAGGCCGGGCTCAGTAACTCATGCCTGTAATCCCAGCAATTTGGGAGGCCGAGGAGAGCAGGCCACTTGAGATCAGGAGTTTGAGACCAGCCTGACCAACATAGTGAAACCCCATCTCCACTAAAAATACAAAATTTGCCGTATTAGGGTGTGGAGGCACATCCCTGTATTCTCAGCTGCTCGGGAGGCCAAGGCATGAAAATTGCTTGAACCTCGGAAGCAGAGGTTGCAGTGAGCCTAGATCGCACCACTGCACTCCGGCCTCAGCAACAGAGTGAGACTCCATCTCAAATAAATCAATAAATATAAAAGTAAAAAATAAAAAAGAAAGTGTCAATAAAAAAATTAATCAATGGAACAGAATAAAAAGTCAAGTAAAAAAATATATCACTCTAACATTAAAAATGTTGCTTTCCAAATCAACAGAAAAATAAATTATTCAAAAGATTGGTATGGACAACTACCTAACAACAAAAGAAAAAGTGAACTACAGTCCTGCCTCATTACAATGAAATAAATAAATGTGAAATGACTAAACATTTGAAGGGAAAATTAAACTCTTACACTATAATACAAAATTTCTGTTAATTACAGTGTAATCTTGGAATGAAGAAATCCTAAATATAAAACTAAGGGCATAGCCATAGAGAAAACTTTGATCTCTTCAACCAGGTAAAAATGAAAAACTCAAACTTAAAAACAGCTGTTGTGGTAGCAGAATTTTCAGCCATGGTGGAGAAAAGAGATCAGCAACCTTTCTCCCCATAAAACAAATAAAACTTGGACAAAACTATCAAAAACAAACACTAAGAGCTCTGGGAATTGACTGTCTCTGTCCATTGGGCTGCTATAACAAAGTAACACAGACTAAGTGGCTTACAAACAACCTAAATTTATATCAGTTCTGGAGGTTGGGAATCTAGGATCAAGGTGCCAGCAAGGTCGAGTTCTGGTGAAGGCTGTTTTCCAGGGTGTAGACTGCCAGCTTCTCTTTGTGACCTCACATGGCAGAAAGAGAGTGAGAGGGCTTTCTGGGCTCTATTTATAAGGGCTCTAATCCCATTAATGAGGGCTCCACCCCTCCTAAAGTCTCCACCTCCAAATACCATCACAATGGATTAGGGTTTGAACATATAAATTTTGGGGAGACACAAACTTTTTCCATAACATTGACCCAAAGCAAACAATAAATTGGAAGCATTTATTCATGAAAACTGCAAGAATTTTGAGTAAGAACAGTAGGATTTGGTAACCTTCTTGCCCAGGGCTGCTCCATTCTCTTCCCCATCTAAGTTGGCATGGTATTTTTTTTAGGACAAAGCTGGCTAGAAAAACAGCATCTTCACTGCCAAAGGGAGCTGATCTGTTTTGGAGTGAAGAGCAAACCTGTACTTGGTTGTGTTGTCAGTAAAAGATGCAAACTCAGAAGAAGATTAAGGAGGAAAACCCACAGCCCTGCTAATGTAAAGTTGTTGTCCCTGTTGGGATGAATGGGGTGAATGGATAACCAGAAATTTAATTATCCTGGAAGAGCTAACTAAGCTATCCACACATCTTGGGCTACCTAGAGAGCCTCTAGCATGTGCAGGGAATACTCAGGAGAGCCCAGCAGAAAGTAAAACTAAATCTTAAGGCAGATTTGAAAACTGCCTGGACACGGGGTACAAGCTGCAACCCATATACAAATCAATCAGCAGAGTATGGAAGCACTGAGCATCTTCCAGTGACTGACTGACTACTAACCTATGCAGATACAGGGGCAACTCTTAGGAATTCAGGCTAAAAATAAAAATAAAAATTTAAGAAACTAAAATGATATATCAACCACACATGCTTAGAAGACAGATTTCATATATTAAGTCCAGGCAAGTTACTTTTTATTAATGCTTAGGAGAAATTTTACAATTCAGAGTTGCACAAAATATTATTTTAAATGTATAGTTTTCAACAAAAAAAAACTGTAAGAAGTGGTAAAGTATAAATTCTACTCAGGGAGAAAAAAAAGAATCAATATAAACTGATGTTGAGTGGGCCCAGATGTTGGATTTGGATTTAGTAGACAGAGAGTTCAAAGCAGCTATCAGAAATACATTCACGTTTTCATGGTGTAATGGTGAGCACTCTGGACTTTGAATCCAGAAATACATTCAAAGCATCAAAGAACACTATGTTTAAATAAGTAAAGAAAAATCACTGCTTCACACTGTTCAAAAAATGAACTCAAAATGGATGAGCAACCTAAATATAAGAGCTAAAACCATAAAACTCTTAGAAGAAAACAGAGAAGTTAATCATAATCTTGGATTTGGCAACGGATTCTGATAGGACACCAAAAGCATGAGCAATGAAAGAAAAATGGATACATTAGACTTTATTAAAATTGAAAACTTTTTATATCAAAGGAGGTTATCGATAAAGACAAAAAGACAACCTACAGAATGGGAGAAAATATTTGCAAAGCACATATCTAATAAGAATCTAGCATTCAGAATACGTAAAGAATTCTTGTAACTCAACAAGAAAAAAATAAATGCCCAATTAAAAAGTGAGCAAAGTGCTTGAATAGGCCTTTCTCCAAAAAGATATGCAAATGGCCAACAAGTACATAAAAAATACTCAACAGTATTAGTCACTAGGAAAATGGAAATCAAAACCACAATGAGGTAAAACTTTATGCTTCATACAGAAAAGAACACGGTGAGGATGTGGAGAAATCAAAACTCTTCTACATTACTGGTGCAATGTGATATGATGCAGACACTGTGGAAAACAGTTTGTCATTTCCTCAAAAGCTAAACATGAAATTATCATATGACCTAGCAATTCCACTTGCACATATATCCCCCAAAGGTTTAAAAATAAGTACTCAAACAAATACATTTACATGCATAGTTATAGTAGCACTATTCACAACAGCAAATAGGTGGAAACAGCCAAATGTTTATCAACAAATGAATGAATAAAGATATCATGGTATATACACACAATGAAATATTATCCAGCCACAAAAATAAATGAAGCATTGATATACACTACCATGTAGATAAACCTCAAAAGCATTATGCTCAGTGAAAGAAGCCAGACAAAATGTACAAATCATAGGACACCATTTATATGAAATATCCAGAAAAGGTAAATCCAGACATACAGAACACAAATTGGTGGTTACCAAGGGCTGAATAAAGGGAAAAATAAGGTGCAATTGCTTAATGGATATAAGGTTTCTTTACGGAGTAATGAAAATGTTTTAGAAAAATTGTGAATGTCCTAAATGCCACTGCATTGTACACTTTTAAATAGTCAATTTTTTTTTTAATACTTTAAGTTCTAGGGTACATGTACATAATGTGCAGGTTTTTTACATATGTATACTTGTGCCATATTGGTGTGCTGCACCCATCAACTCGTCAGCACCCATCAATTCATCTTTTACATCAGGTATAACTCCCAGTGCAATCCCTCCCCCCTCCACCCTCCCCATAATAG